>NC_090923.1:51922980-52240896 GCF_040938575.1 Ambystoma mexicanum
TGGCGGACAAGGCATCCACAGTGGCTTTTGCAAAGACTCTAGTGATGCAGATAAATGAAGTAGTGCTTTCTAGCTCCACAACTCACAGCCCTGGGAGGGCACTTCTAACTATCTGGTGAAGGACAGAGGGAAGTTTAGCAAAGGCATAAGATGCCCAGCGATGCCAAGCAGGGAAAGTAGCTGGTGGTCTAATATGAGGTTGTACACGGAGGGCTGGGAAGACGTATCCAACAGTGCATGTGCCCACCCAGGCATCTGGAAGCCTTTTGAATGGCGTTGTCCCACAGAGCCAATACAAGCCGGACGAGAGGAGAGTAAAGTTGCAAGGGTTCCGTGGTGGGTAGCCTGCTGGCTGCCAGAGAACAGCATTTCAGTGTAAGCAAACAAATCAGAGTCTGGGGCATCAGGTGATGGTTTGTGTCACAGGCTTTCTGTTGGCCCCCTCCACACACCCTCTGCATCTATTGTGATATGATATGATGGATTATTAATAATGTGCTTAATACCCAGCGGTTTCTAATCGCTGACCCCGGGATCGAACCTGTGGTGCTCCGCGTCTTCTTGCTTCCAAGGCGAGCACGTTGCCCCTGAGCATTCTTGTGTCGCCTCTACTGTGCAGCCTGCCAGATTTTTTTCAAAGTACTTTTGGGGGAGACAAGATCAGGTGGGGACAAGACAGGGTAGATTGTGACCTGTGCTTCGTTGGGTGCATTCTGCCCTTCCTGTTCATAGTCTCTGTAGGCGAAAGTCCTCCACTCTCTCGTTTTAGGGCGCACTTGCAAGGTTGATAGTCCACTCTTCGGTTGCCTTAGGAAACCCAGTCTGATGCTAGGTGGGCTTTGGAGTTGATGACTGCCACTTGGGATGGAAGTAAGAGCCTCAACAGGAGGAGAACAGCCTGTGCATTATGAATAGAGGTGCCAGGATGATAGGAGCCTCAGCTGTGAAACAAATACAAAATATAGCAGGCTCCAAAGTCATACTAACTGTCAGTGTAGATGTTGATAGGCTGGGATTCAGCAAGGGTACAGGTGCTGGTAAGAGCTAGAAGCCCAGCAAACTGAACATAGCAGGGTGGGCTGATGTGGAACACCTCATTGGGAATTAAATCTCTGGTGGTTTTTGAACAAGTGGCAATGAAATAAGTAGTTGAGGGAGACCATGCAGAGGCAGTGAAAGGACAGAGCCATCAACAAAGAAACAAGGGGCACCCTCGATAACATTGTCTGTGAGGTCAGGTGCTGCCACGAAGGTGTGATTGACATCAACACAATCCTAATTGACCTAAAATGTGGGGCGAAGATAACACAGATGCAATACTAACAGTGTGTGCTCTTTTAACAGTAACATTCACTTTAGTGAACAATACTTCTTCGTATTTGAGTTTCCGAGCCAGGGAGAGGTGTTTGATGCCGGAATGCGTTAACAGGGCATACACAGAATCAGGGAACAAAACAGCCAAGGGCTAGTTCAAAATCACATTCTGACGTTTCAGCACAAGGGCAATTGAAGCCGCTACAGCTCTCCAGCATGCCGGTAGGTAGGTAATGCGCGTGGGAGAGTCCCTGTGCTCTTGCAGCATGAGCCGAGAGGCAACAGGGTTATTTTCAGAGCACACCAGGAAGAATGGTTTGGAATAGTAAGGGAAGCCAACAACTGGGGAAGAGTACAGTGCCCTTGCTTGGAAAATCTTTCCTCAAGTCAGGGGCTCATATAATATGTGCTAGGTTGTCCCCCCAGTGTTGCTGCTTGGAGAGGGAGGATCAGTTCTGTGTAGTCTGTTATCCATTGGCAGCAGTATCCGCTGATACAAAAGAACCTTTGAAGCTCTTTCTTAGTTATGGGTGGGGCCAACTGAAGGAGACTCCGGATGGCCTGTGATCGGGCCGGATCTAGAGCCTTGAATCCAGGGTTGAGACTATGGCCAAGTAGTTTACCTCTGGTTGACAGAACTGCATTTTGTCTTTAGTTGCTCTGTGGCTTGCCTTGGCTAAATGAGCAAGGCAGTGAATTGTACTTTTCTGGCAGGTCCCCAATGATGCAGAGCAGAAGAGCCGTTTATCCACACACTGAACGAGAACAGAGACATTGGGTAGACAGAGATGAAGTAGGTCCCTGGTAGGAGAAGGCAGGAAAGGCGAGTTAGACCCCTTGGAAGGTAAAGATAAAGGGGAACTTGCTGTCCAGAAGTAGGGAATGAAGAAGGCGACCGTAAAGTCCACGCTGGAGGTAGGTACACTGGCCAGGATTGTGGAAGTGTTCAGGATGACGTGGGCAAGGGATTGCACTACCAGAATGCGGTTGCTGCAAGTGGAGGTAGTGGGAACCAGTATATCTTGCAACAGAAGGTTATTAATAACTGGCGTAATGACCTTGATGGCTGCTGGGACCAAAGGGTACTGGTTATCCAGGGATGTGATCCACCGGGCAAAATAATAATAGAGACTAGGACAGTCAAGGAAATGATGACAACACAGTTGGGGCCAATGGACCAGAGGCAAGCAGGCACCTATTGAAGTGAGGATCAAACAGTTTCTGTGAGGACAAGTGTTGCCACGGATGGAGGATAAGGTGGAAAATAGGGGGCCATGTGGAGTGGGAGCTGCACGAAATAGACAGGGATTTCAAGAAAACGCTCTCCCAGACGAGGAACAGCATTTGATCGATCCCACCTTTCCAAGGAAGTCCATTCCAAGCAAATTAGCTGGAGTGGAGTTACTGATGACTAACGTTTTGGTACTAGCAAAGGGACCCAGACAGAGATTGGTTGTCTGTGTAAGCTGCATACAGCTGGTTCTGTCCGCTACACCCACCATTTAGACAGGTAGCGTCCAAGGGGCAAGTGAGGGAAATCTGCCGATTTAACGGTACTCCTAGGAGCTCTCGTGCCAACCAGAAAGGTGGTGTCCTGTCTGTTCTCTGCGGCAGCCGCATAAGGGCCTTTTTTTTTTAAAGGAACGGATAGAGCCACAATCCCTTACTCAGAGCCTAGCACCCAACACTAGGTGGGGAACTGAAGGGTGCCCCTTCCGATTGGGCAATAGGCATATCAGTGGGGGGGATAGGAGCTAATTCGGGTGGGTGTTGGGGTGGAAAGAGTGGTGTTCCTGATGGCCAATCATACGGTTAGCACACTTGTGTGTCCAATGCCACTTGTTTGCAGTAGTTGCATTGGGAGTTGAAACGTTGGAGTTGTGGCAGGTACTGTTGTTGGTAGCGGGTAAGGGGGGTCCAGATGGCATTAGGAAACTGTGGAAGTGGCATATGGGAAAGGTAGTTAGGGTCAGATAGGTGCTACATGTGTTGCAAAGGGTGACCTTGTCCTCATCCCCTTGAGGGGGGAACTGGAATGACAGTGCAGAGAATTGCTGCAGAGCGCGTGCCTGTTGCAAATCAGTGCAAATCAGTGCAAATCATTCGGTCCCCTCCTGTTCATAATGTACTTAGAGAGCCATTCATCTTTCTTTTACCTCATCCTTCTATCAGTCATATAAAGCACATTAATGTCAGGCCTGAGATAGGATAGTGTCATGGTGTGATCCGTCCCACCCAATGCAGCAGCTCTTCATGTCCGTGGCCGCTTTGGGGCATGGTCCCTCGACACACTGAGTTACTAGGAATTGGCGAGCTATCTCTACTGTTATGTTGAGTTATAACGTGCACCGCTACTTTCTCATGGGCAGAAGTCTCCAGGCGCTCACACATAACCAAGACTAGAGTGCTGGGTAAATTAACTGTTCCCTCGTCTCAAAAAGTAGGCCGAATGGTCGCCATTTTGTTTGCAGTCCTGAATGCAGGCCCAGGCAGAGGTGGCAGGTGCAGTTTTTCGACAAATGTATGGGGTTCTTTACTGAGAGCCAGCATCTGATGTTTGAGAGACATTATAGTTCTGTGGGCATCCAAAGATGGTCAACTTGGGAATTCTCAGGGACGGGGACATCTCCTAAGGGCATTATGCAGATAAGGTGGAGCCTGAATTCATCGCTGAGGTCCTCATATTAGTTGTCAGAGTATATCTCCCTTGTTTCGGTGTCTGCTACACATTTAGCTACTCCCACAGCTTGCACTTCCTCTCCCTTTTTATCAGTCAAATGGGTCCTTGCTAATTTATGGTCCTGCTTGTGACCCAGGGGGCGGTTCTGCTTCAGGAAACAGTGAGGGTAGTGGGTCAGGAGAGTGATTGGGAGTTGGAAGAGGGGCAGGAACCGCCATTGGAGCTGGCTGAAAAAACGGGATGGGAGTCTAGAATACCAAATTCAAGTTTTCAGATCCAAAGGAGGGGGCACAGTTGAATACTATTTTCTTTTTGCACAGTTTCTTCTCAAGTGGCACTTTATTTATTTATTTATTTATTTATTTTTATTGTAAAACTTCAACTTGATATATTATATCATGTTTTTGTTACATTTCAAAGAAAAGAAAAAAAAAGCTGAGTGCTCTTTCCTTTTCATCTCTTCCTTAGAATTGCCAAAGACTTGTTTAACAGTTCAGGCTGGACTGTTGGGAGACGTAGTCTCATAAAGCACCATCAAGTATGATTACGTGACTTTCAATTAATTACGACATTCAGATAGGAACTGACTTTAAAACTTCATCAAAAAAATTAATTAGGTTACAGGACAGCTTGATATTATGCCCTGCCACAGCATAGTCCCACCAATCATCTGACTCATTGGATAGTGGTTTGAATTCCTTTAAATGCACTTCACGGAATTTTGTCAGCATGGGGCATACGGCTGCTAGATGTTTTAGAGACTCGACTGCTGTTGTTTTACAGAATCGGCATTTGTTGTTGACTGTTTCTTTGTTCTTGCGCATCCAAAGCATCTCGTTGGTGTTTAGAGCATTCAGTCGTAGCCTTAAAAATTGTGCCCTATGATGACGCGAAGGGCAGTTCGTAAGAAACTTTGGTTGACAGTGTAATTTAACCATACTTCTGGAAGAAGACAGAGTAGATTTAAGAGGTGAGCGACTGTTGTACGTTGTAATCCAGTCCCATGTTGCTAGCTTCTTTTTAGCATGTTGTGGGCGCAGGATTAGCTCTTCTTCGGATATGCCTGCTTCAACCATTATCAGATTTAGTTTGAGCTTCCACGCATGAACCAGCGCATTGTCAATCGATTCTTTCCTCGGCTTGAAGATGTTGTATGCCGGAATAGAGGAACCAAGTTGTATCTTACGCAAGGTAGATAAAGATTTCCAGACGATTGTCATATAAATTGAATTCAAAGCTAACTCATATCTCAATGCTGACATTGAGATGTAATTCGGAAGATTCAAAACATGTCTCCAAAAGTTTCCTTCCAGACGGCTCCAGACATTGTGGTCGATATTCAAGGCAGCTTCGCCGCCAAAGGTGATTGTTGGGATTACTTTTTGGAGATAGAACATTATAACGGGGGTGATGGAAAATTTCCCGTAATCAGTGTTGATTATGACCGCTTGAAGACTCAAGATCTTTGTTTTAGCCATCAAGTCGCCAATCCAGGCAGCTTCACAAATCGAGTCGTTGACCATTGCACCTAGATTTCGGATTGACTCGACGACATCTAGTGTTTTTTTCTCTGTGTGCCATTGGAAAGATTTGTCTTTCCTTGACATGGATCGTCCGATGCACATGATTTTTGTTTTCTCTGCATTTAGACACAACTCATTGGCAGACGAGAGAGAAGATGTTGGAGGCCAATTTGTGTCTGGTCGACCAGCACTATGTCGTCAGCGTAGACCAGGTGATTTACGGTGTGACCGTTAAGCTTGGGAGGAAAGCAATGGACAGACTTTAGCCACTCTGGTAGGTCAGCTATGAAGAGTTTGAAGAGATCTGCTGCGAGTGGACAGCCTTGTTTGACGCCTTTAAACGTTCTTATTGGATCTGTGAGGTCGTCTTGTGAGTTGACTCTGATTTGAATCAAAGTGTTAGAATGCAGGGCGATGATGGGATCTAACAGATGATCAGGGAACTCCCACAAGTGTAATTTTGCCCATAGTTTTGTCCGGTTGATGGCGTCAAAGGCTTATCGAAGGTCAACAAATGCAAAGAAGATTCTTTTTTTGCCTCCAGTGCTGACAATTTTTAAGAGTGACAAAATTGTAAGATTCACATCGGTTCCCACGTTTTTGGTGAAGCCTGTTTGTCGAGAGTCAAGTTTTCCAGTTGAGAGAGCCCAATTTACCAACTGTTGGCGCAAGAAAGATCCAAAAATCTTGCCAATTGTGTCGAGAAGGGCGATCAGGCGATAGTTCACAGGATCTGCCCGACAGCCCTTCTTGTATATGGGAACCACAATTGCCTTGGACCAGGCAGAGGGAAGCATCTTGCTAATTGCGATCTGAGAGAATAACTTGTGAATGAATTTGGCCCAGTGTATTCTATGCTTTTTAAGCATAAGATTTGATATTTGATCGGGGCCGGCAGCTCTTGAGTTTTTCAGCTTAGAGATTGAAAATTCAATCTCTTCACACAAAGGTGTAATGTCCCAAGTGGAATTTGACATAGAGGACGGCAGGAAAACTTCGAATGCAGGATTTCCGTATGTTAGAGTGAAATATTCTCGCCATTTGTCGCTTGAGATTTCATTTGAGATTGTTGGAGTAGCTTTCGAGCGACCTTTATTTAAAATGGCCCAGATTTCACGTGTATTTTTCTGTACCAGACGTTTTAGCATTGTTTCTGCTCGTCCTTGATCAATGATGATTAGATGTGATCTTAGCCAATTTCGGTATAATTGCCGCCGCTTCTTCACTTCCAAAGCCCTGCAATTCGGGTCACACAGCTCTCTTTTGATTTGCCTAAGGTCTTTCCTTAATAGTTTTTTTGCCTCTGCTACTTCAGAGCTATATAGGTGTTTTGGCATTGACCCAAAGACTCTTGAATTGAGAGTTGTCTGAGTTTGGTCTATCAGCAGCGGCGTGTACTCTACTGTCTGGAGTACATTTATACTGTGTCTTAGATGGGCAATAGTAGAACCATTTGTTCTCAGTCGATTTCCTGCAGCATTTGTTTGTAGTAGGTACGAGTATTTCTCTGGCATGCCACAATGCTCTTCGCGCCAAACGAGTCGCAACATGTCGTGATCACTAGATGACATCGGCTGCACATTTAGAGAAATGGATTTTTCAAAAAAGTCAGTTGAGGCCCAAATATAATCAAGTGTGTTTGTCCGAGTCATGCTGTGCCACATCGGATTAGCAGGAGAATCACCTTGAATTGTTCCATTTAGCATATGACAGTTGCGATCCAAGAGATCTTTAGCCCAAAGTTGGCCTCTCGGAATGACCTCGGGATCAGACAGCCGAACATTTGATTTGGTAAGTAGATCAAACTTAAACCAACTGCAATTTAGGTCTCCACAGATGAGTGCAGAGACATTTTCATATTCTAGAAAAGTATGGTCAATTTCATTCAATACTGACTGGATGAAAGATGTAGATGAGATCATAGCGGGATTCCAGTATCCATTTATTATCAAGAGATTAGAAACCGTGGCTCTCAGTGAAAATGTAATCAGAGTGCTTTGCACGAATGGATTTGGGTTCGTGGAAGCCACCAACGTCCACCAATTCCAGATTTTCAAGAGAGTTATTAGACCTGCAAATTCCAGCTGGATTTATCAATATGGAAAAACCATCACGTGTAGGAGGATCTCGTAGCCACGTTTCTTGTAAACATATAATGAATACGTTCTCCAAAGATTCATGGAATGTGTTAAATACATGTGTGAATCCTCTTGTATTCCATGACAGTAGAATTAGCTCTTGTTGTTTGGCTTGTGGTCATTGTTATTTGCGTGGTCCATTTGGAAATCTTTTCACGTTGTTAGCTCTTCTTTCAAATGACTGATGCGTCGCAGCATCTAAGATGTCAGGAGATGAAGCTAAGGACTGACGCAGGGCTGCTCGCTTGGCGGCTCTGAGGCTTGCTTCATGGTCAAGATTTGTTTTAGAAGATGAAATAGATCTCGAGGCAAGTGGCTCAAGAGTAAGATCAAAGCTATAGACCAAGAGATCTTCGTTTGCTTGAAGTAGCATATTTTTTACAGCCGCAGAAGAAATGTGAAGAAAAACCTGATCAGAGGACGTTTTAGAGACATATCCACAATTTTAATGTCATCTGATGAGATCGCTCGCAATGGTGGAATACAAGCAAGCAATTTTAAAATATCTCCTGTTTAAATTGACTTCATTGCCATCTGAGTGAATGTTTTGGAGACAGAGTTTCCACTTGTATGTTTGAGTCTCGGAATTTCCGGGTCCAGAGGCTCGCTGAGCTGGAGGTAAACGCGATTTTAGCTGATTCGACGTTTGTTTAGGATTTAACCTCGAGCTTAGCGCTTGCTGAGGTACTCTTTTTGTCACAGAGGAAAGTTGACTGTCAATTGGTCTTGCCTGCGGTATCCTCAAAGATTTATTTGCCTCTTGGATTCTCCTCAATGGGGACCCAGTTGGTCTGACGGTTGGTCTTCAATAGAGACAATGGTGGAATTCTCAGGATCAGCTGAGTAAGTTGATAAATTGCATAGGTCAACTGAAGAGTCTGAAGTGCCATGTTCAGAGGAAGAAGCGCTAGATGCTAAGCGCCAGCGTTTTGCCGAAGTCTTTGGAAAGCTCAGTATAGCACCTGTCAAACTTAATGGAATGTTGCTGGCAATGCTCTTAGCGGTAGTTGTGTGGGGGGGTCGAGTGAACAGGCTTGTCTTCTTCGGAGTTGTTATGTTTCTTATGAATTTTTTAACCTTTTGTTGTATTTGTTTCGGTGGAATGCTTTTTTTTTTTAATTGCTACGCTTGTTTCACAGATGACTTTTTCAGTTTACTTTCGATGATTGTAGTGATTGTTTTTGCCGGACCTTTGAAAATGTTAAATGAGTTTACTGAGGTAGAGGTTTGAACTGATGCGGTTCCTTTGAGCGGAGTCGCATTTAATGCGAGACTACTCGCCTGAGGTGCTGAACCTTGTATGATCTGATTTGGATCTTGAACATCTTGAGTGGGAGCCAACAGGCTCGATGGTAGACCAGACTGTGAAGATTCATTAGGAGCTGTCGCAGATGCAATTATGGGTAGAGATTGAAGAGTTCCAGGAGATATGTCTCGTGTCATCGAGGCTCCTCGTTCGTGGTTGGTTGTGTTTTTTTGCATCCATTTCACAGAGTCTAAGAGGCCTTCCATTAAAGCATCGTTTTGACAATGGTGCCGTGCGGCTAGATCGCTCAGCCTGTCCTGCCATCTCACTACATTTTCAGCGTTAGTTGTCATTTGATCTTGTAGAAAGCACGAAAAGTGTTCTAAGTTGTCGATTTTAGTCATTAGATTAGATATAGCAGCACCTTGATCACTTATTGTTCCAATCAGTGACTCAAAGATTTTTGTAAATGGTGCTAAGGCAACGGCCGAGGCGGCCAACACGTTGTTATGAATCTGCGAAAGTGCTTCAGATGAAATACCAAGCGATTGTGGTTCAAAATCATGAAGTGACGAGGAGCAAGTCGAATTGTCCAGATTGTAGTGCGGGTTAAATGTGGAACATTTTTTTGCAAAATTCATTAGATGAACCTCGTCGCCTAACTGAGACTGCGTAGGATGAGGAGTACTTGCATTCAGCATTGGATTTTCATGCAAAGGGGGTATGGTGGAGATGCATTTTCCCTTGAGCTCAGCGACTCTTTGCAGGCGACTGGCAAGAGCAATCGCACTCCGATCAAGATGGATAGGAAGTGGTTTGGATTTTGGTGCTAAGAGTTGAGGAGTACTTACAGGATTGGGATCAATAGACTGATCATTTGTACTTGACGTAGAAGGTCGCCTAACATCAGGTGCTTGGCAAGCTAAAGCACTGTCGTTCTCAGATTCAGTACATTCAAGTGCGACTCCTAGAGTAGCTCGACCTGCTGGTTTTAATATGGTGAAGTCGACTATAGAGCAAATTGGATTGGTTATAAGTGGAGGACATGGAGTATTGACAGAAGGCCTCAGTACATTTTTGGCATTGACCGAGCCAGTCTGTAAACCACATGGCTTAGGTGAGGAGCGGCTAGAGATTTTATCCTGTTGCAAGAAGTCAACGCCTTAGTAGGCATAAATGGTCGTTTAATATTCAGAGCTTGTTTAGGACTCTGAGTTATTTATTCATCAGGAGATTTTCCACTCCTAAGTTTGATATTTTTAGCAATTCTTCATCAGTCACTAAGTGTGATGGAAGACCTTTTTCTTTCCCAAAATCAACAGCATTTGTAGAATTACTGTTCTTGAAGGGCACCTGAGCCGACAAGACCGATTTCATCGGTCGCGATGTGGCAGACGCTCTCGCGTCGGACAGAGGCACCGGAGTGGCGGCTGAGGCACTGGGTGGGTTCGGCCGATCCACAATGGCTGCTTGGAGTGCTAATGAATCGGTTTCACTGGCAAGCGTGCTTACAGAAAGTTCACCATTGCAAGATGAATTACATTCAAGATTGGTGGCACGGGTGTCTGATAAACACTGATTGTCTGACTGGAGTGCTGGAGCTTCTGATGAAACACTGGGCTGCACCAATGCATTTAAGTCATCATCTGGAGCACATCGCTCGTCGAAAGACGATGATGGTGGGGGTGTTAGAGATTTGGTACCCCCTGTTGTTATTGGGCTTTTTAGTGTTAATGAGTTGTTTGCAGCCATAAGCGCGCAGCCAGTTGTTTTGCTTACCTTAGCCCCAGCGACAGCTTTCCTCCTGGACCAAGAGTTAGTCGAGTGCCGTTGCTGTGATGATTTTTTTCCAGGTTTGTGGGCCCTCTGCTAGTAAGGTCATTGTTTATGTCGCCACGGCGAAGAGGAACACAATCAGACGTTGAAAACGATGGAGCGTGCTGGAGTTCTGCTCCCTCGCCCACAATTTTTTAGGGCAATTTGGTTAGCACAGCTCCTCAAGAGGGCCTTGTAGTCGGCAAACGGCAGAAAAGCAGCAAACAGCCAAACAGCAGGAGTCACAGCAGTCGCCCTTTACGCGGCCGGGCTTCACGCCGCAAGCATTGCTGGGCTCCTGTTTTAGGTCCTCACTTCCTGGAATGGGCAGAGCAGAAAAAAATAAAAAATAAAAATAAAAATAAAAAAAAAATAAAAAAAATGGGCAGGGCTTCAACCCGCGTTGCAGCGTTTCGCTCACTCGCTCACAGCCGACCTCACACAGAGCAAGGGCCACGAGGAGAAACACGCTGTGGTAAGTTTAAAAGTTGAATATAGGAAAGGATAGTCCTTCAGCAGCACAGCCAAACAGCAGGAGTCACAGCAGTCGCCCTTTACGCGGCCGAGCGTCACGCCGCAAGGGTTGCTGGGCTCCTGTTTTAGGTCCTCACTTCCTGGATTGGGCGGAGCAGAAAAAGAAAAAAAAAAAAAAGAAAATGGGCAGGGCTTCAACCCGCGTTGCAGCGTTGCAGCGTTGCAGCGGTTCGCTCACTCGCTCACAGCTGACCACACACAGAGCAAGGGGCGCGAGGGGAAACACGCTGTGGTAAGTTTAAAAGTTGAATATAGGAAAGGATAGTCCTTCAGCAGCACAGCCAAACAGCAGGAGTCACAGCAGTCGCCCTTTACGCGGCCGGGCTTCACGCCGCAAGGGTTGCTGGGCTCCTGTTTTAGGTCCTCACTTCCTTGAATGGGCAGAGCAGAAAAAAAAAAAATGGGCAGGGCTTCAACCCGCGTTGCAGCGGTTCGCTCACTCGCTCACAGCCAACCTCACACAGAGCAAGGGGCGCGAGGGAAAACACGCTGTGGTAAGTTTAAAAGTTGAATATAGGAAAGGATAGTCCTTCAGCAGCACAGCCAAACAGCAGGAGTCACAGCAGTCGCCCTTTACGCGGCCGGGCTATTGTGGGGTGGTCAGTTCTTCTGACCAGGCTCAAAAGGCCTCCCATTCATTGGGTTATGCATTACAATTATTTTCTTTAAATCGTGGATGGGCATGTTTCAGGCATCCCTCATCCCAAGTTCCAATAGATGGCAATTCTTTGCGATTGGGGAGCTTTATAGTGTTGGAGTTTTATAGGTTTGCTGGTAACTTGGCAGTAAATCCTCAAACATACCACCAAATGGAATTACCGTTACCACCACGTGAACCGCCGCATTTTGGTTAGAACAAATATTTACAGATATGGCATATTTGTGAGCCATTTAAAATACTGCTATATCCCAGTCACAAACACTATCCTTTCTGCTACCACAGTTCCCCATAATGTCTGTACTTCCGTAGGTTCTCAAATGAAAAAAATTGAATACAGGGTTAGTGTTTGGGGGCCAGAGACTAGGATGGAGAAAAGAATTGAGCGCACTATAAAATGACCAGAGGCAAACATAACTGATAAAGGACCAACAGATAGGAGAGGGAACAGTTCATGTGTTTGAAACACCATTTAGAAGTTTTATTTCGGCCTTTACAGCGGCCGTCCTGACCTTGGACAACACTTACTAACCATACTGATATAGTAACCTGAGACCCGAACAACCCTTTACTGACCAGACCGATAACAGGGCCACTGTGTCCTTGGGTTTGGTTTCACACTCGGGGAGTAGGGGAATTGACCGCCTTCCCTGGACTAGAATAGATAGGGCAGTCAAAACGAATGGCCGACTTACCCTATTCTTCCAATGCAGAGGAGACTTGGCATCAGAATAAGAACTGCAACAGCCCTGCTAGAAGGAGCATCTAAATGCCCTTGATAGGAAAGAAAATAGAGGCCTTCAGATGTCGTTGCCAGCTTCCACTAAGAGGTTTGGCTGTCAGCTGTGGTCAGATATAGACTGATAGCGGGCATGGGGTCATGTTGGCATATCAACACTTGAGAATGACTTGCCAAGTCTCTTGCGAACAAATGTTTAGCAGGAGGTTTTTCCCACTGCTTAGTCAGATAACTTATGGACCACAGAACAGTAGTTCATTATTTCAGTAGATTACGGGGAACTCGGTCAAGGACCGTCAGCCATGGCTCTTCGGTTTTCAGAATTCTGCCTCCCTTCTCACATCAAGTTCCAAGAACAGTATCTGCTGGGCTCCTGCAGCCTGGTGGCAGATTGGTGCTGATGGCACTGGTCAGGTGCAGGCGATTGGAAACTTCACAGGTGAGCGTTCTTGAGAATGCAATCTGTGTGGGGTCCATTCGAGCTGGGGACTGTACCTTTTCGCCCGGCAATTAGATGATTTTTTCTCATATGTAGCTAGGGGGAGTCATTGGGCCTCATTACAAGTTGGACGGTGTGGGTAAAATGCGGCAGTCCAAGTGGCGATAACAGTAAATCCATTTAGTGGTATCTTTGCGGATTTACTGCTGAGATACCACCAAACCTATAATGAGGCCTATTATGATTTTTCCCCCTTTCACCAACGTTTTCCGTACTTTGCTACAGTCTCAGTTTTCAGGATAAAAATCTGGTATTGGAACAACTCACTGGCCTGCTCAGGCTTGGTACCACCCGGCCTTTCAACACAGCACTGCATAATCAATTCTGTTGATTGTTTTCAGAGACCCCCCTTTTACATCTATTTAGGCAGCCCCATACCACAATTCTGGCCAGCAGTCTCTAGGTCATGGCTCGTAGCCTGTCAGGGACAGATGATTTACCAGTGATCTTTCGGCAGAGCCCTCTAGTCTGATTCAATGCTTTTGGGTCACAAGCACTGTCTGGGCGTATGAATCAGCATGAACTACCTGGGTGGTGTGAGAAACGAAAGGGTGTCTCACTCGCTAGTCCTTGAGGACTTGTCATCCAAGTGGTCAGGACACAGCCATCTCTTTTGGATCCAGTTCCTGGGGGTGGACTAGTGCGGGATGATCACCTGGGTGAGGGGTCTTCAAGGAGTAGGGGGGACATAGCTGATGGTGAAACGTGGTATTCCCCCCTCTTTTGTTCATCTACCCCATCCTATTTTATAGGATTTTCCGAAATCCCAACTCCCTCCCCTTTTACACAAACACTGGGCCAAGGAAGAGAGTGACAGAGTAACCAGACCAACTCTCTGACATTGTACTGGACATGTCCCGCTAATCGGGTCAGGAAAAATAAGGCACTTTACACTAAGTGCATACACCTGATACCAGTAGGCTCTCCTCACAAGCACGAATAAAAGGCAACACATAAAGACACACTCTGAGCAAAGTGGAACACAAGTACGAGCAGACCTTCTGCGGTGAAGGCACACCTACTGGAGCAGAGCAACGGACCAAGGGACAAGAGCAGCGGGTCCAAAACCCCAAAGGTTCCCGACTGGAGGTTGTTGCCTCAGACAGACCGCGAAAAACATGTGGAGGAGGCCAGATCCCACAACTGAAGATTGCATTGTGTTTTAAGGACGCCAGTGACCCTCCCGGGTGAACGGCAGAGATGGGGAGGCAAGGCCACGCCTGTGGTACTAACCTTGACTCGTGAATTGGAAATAGCAAAACAAGAAAGAAGCGCACACAGCCGGTGAGTTGGCAAGCGACCTGAAAGACTGGTGTGTGTGAAAGCGAATGAGGTAGCAACATTATATCACAAGTGAAGGCTGCACGCATGTGGATGAGACGCGAAGAAAGGCAGACCTGTAAATGAACTTTGAAGTAAAAGGCTGCTGTGAGATCAGCTGTATTAAGTTACGGAGTGGTCCGGCGAAAGGAGTAGCCCATTCAAAAGTTTCTCTGAAAGGTACATTGTTTGATGTTATAAAGCAAACAAACAGCAAAAGTGAATTAAGCGTGGGTAAACATGAGCTTTGAGTCGAAGAGCTCCTGCAGTGGGCTCTAAAGAGCGTCACACACATTTGAAAGTCTTCGACATCCGAAAGGGGTCCGAGGCCGATTGAGGGAGACGCAAAGTACAATAGGCTTGTGTAAGGGAGCCCCCCAGCAGGTTTGTGTTGAACTGTGACGTGAGAAGTCTGAGCCCGGCAGAGGGCGACCTACGTGAACTATGTGCAGTAAGGTCTGAGCCCGGCAGAGGGGGGACCTACGTGAACAGTGTGCCGTAAGGTCTGGGCCCGGCAGAGGGGAAGCTTTGTGAACTCTATGTTGCAATACAATTTTCAAAGTCAAGAAAAAGACTTTGACGTGGAAGGCCATGGTTTGGAACTGCTAAGAGTGTTAGAAACTGAGCCAGAGTGTGTCATCCTGCCCACAAGGACAGTCTTACTCCGGGAGGTTTAACATGAGGAGGAGAGCTAGTTCAACTACCTTCATTCTTTTGAACACTGATTTTTCCTTTGCACACGTTTCTTCTTTTTACACTTTTTGTACAAGAGATAGGGCAGGTATTAGGTTTTGTTAGCATAGGCCATTTTGATTTGATGGACTCCACTAGTACTGTTTTGTTTATCGTTTGAAGGTTGAGACTACTCCCATCTTAGTTATAGGACAAAATAGCAGTTTGTCAGACCCCAACATTTTCAATGAAGGTTTTACAAATTGTATCCATTGTGTCAGTGTCATACTTGTGATACCATGCCTTCCCTACAGTGGGATCCGGCTTAACATGACATCCGGATCCCCTTTGAATGGAGTTCTGTGAGGTGGAAAATTGTTTGGCAACTATTGCTGCACGTTTAACTACTCGTACTGCGAATATCTAAAGATCAGCCATTTCTGCTAAGCACTGCTTAAGTGTGGGCCTTTCTGCGGCTGAGCATCCTTTAGGTTACTGAATGGTATTATGATGAGGAACCCTCCCCTTCTCCTAGTTATTCTACTTTGTGGGATGTGAATAGAGTGTTGACACTTTTAGGAGTGGCCAAATAGCATTGGTATTTTCCTCCAGTCCCTATCAGCTAAGCTTATTATGATGTATGGCATCTCTCATTCCGAGGGTTGGGATGTAAGGGCTTTGGTACATTGGGCAGGTCTCTCTAACATGACTGGGGTAGCGGACATCATCTATAGAATATATTGCAGTTTTGAAGATTAGTTTTATTGAGAATCTCCCCTGGATATGACACCCACATCATGACAATCCCAACCCAAAACTCTATGACGAGAAACAGGCTGTTTTTAATATGAATAATCTGTTTTATTTCAAATGATTAATCAAAATATTTAAGAGTGGTACCCTAACTTTGAATCCTGGGGAAGTCACCCACAATATTCAATACTCCATTCAAATACAAGAAACGTGTCTACAGAAAAGAAACACAACCTGTTATTATCGTACTTATATGTACATTCACAATGCACACCAACAATCATTCATAAAAAACAGGTCCATAATTATACAAGACAGAAATATGTAATCCTCTTCAATATGTATCATTCAAATCATCAACACTTGTAGGAATCAGAGAGGGCTTGATTCTACTCTAGACATAGGGCATTCTGGGTTTCTAGTATGGAGATGCATGTACAAATCTGGGGAATGAAATGTTTGGCTTACTTTGCCCACAAGCTTGGGTTTATGATAGAGGCTTTTATTTTGCAGAGCACACAATTTTTATTCCTCTAAAGGATCTCATAAGCATTGAGATAGAAAAGGAATGAACACTTCATTTTAATTGGCCTAAGGAGTCTATAAAAAGCAGAGTCCTTTCTTTTCTGTCCAATGTTATTTAGAATAACGCCATTGGTTATTTAAATTGTCATTATTGTTTTAGAAAGCAGTGACATAACCCCCATCCTGGTCATATTTAAGGGGTATAAAACTCTAGTCTGGATTTCTCTTATTAAGTAGACTATGGTTTTCACATGTCAGGAAATCCATCAATTGCTGCATATCTGTAAAATATGTTGTACACAATGTCATTAATCCAGGTATAAATTATCTCGGTGAAAACTCAAGAATTCATTTGTTTTGCCACTTTGAAACAAAAATGTGCATTGCACAATCATAAACTCTGGTGCTGTTACACTACGGCAGCAAAGAGCTTTCTTACGAAGACCTTCCCAACCATGGACTCCGTTTTGGCATTGTTACAAGTTGCCTTGGAAACTGTTCAGGTCACGTAAACGTGCAAGTCAGCTGATTGGATGTGCTTCGCTTACACGGAAGCCACGCCCCCTTGTTCTTTAAAGCCTGCATTCGTGGGAACTTCGTTGCTGCTAATTGTACGTTACTATGTGCCTTTTTCGTAGCCCGCCTACGGCACTGTTTGCCTTCCTCGGATTACCCTCCGTGAACCTTTGACTCTGAACTCTCGTTACCAGACCTCGGCTTGTACTCTGATTCTGTTTATCTGGATTACCCTAAGGACTTGCTGCCACGGTAGTTTTCCTTTACTGCCGTTAAACCGCAGGAGCCTCCCCGTTCAACCTTCAGTTTCTACGGGCTCTGCGCTTCTTCACTTCCGCTAAAACTGAACTCCAATTCTCATTCATATTACGTTTGCAGAAACGCCCTTGTGTTCCATCTGGAGTTTCCAGCTCTACGATCTTCTGAGATCCGCTTCAGCGTGACATTGTTTGGTCCTTTCTTCCTGTTCTATCTGAATCATCTATTTGGACTATAAGACCATTCATACCAGTGCTGCTTATCAAGGACTTCCTTTGCTCCAACTACCTGATGAACTGTTTGTTCTTTCTAATGAAGTGCATTTACGAACGCTTTCCAGGACATGCACCAACCCGGCTCTAGTGCGTCCCTCGTGCCGTTCGGGTTGTCCTCCCTATACTAACCTTCCCATTTATTATTTTTTCCTGTCGTTTTCATCGTTTTCATCAACCATTTAGATTTTGTTCTCATTATTGAAACTGGTCCAGGATTTCCTCTAAGGTCTACTCACATACACGATCTCAGGTACCAGCAGTTCTATTGTGTTTAATAGAATTAATTAAGAAGAAACTAGTTAGGCATAATACTCAAAACCTTTTCTGTACCTCTTGCAGCATTGGTATGGCGGTGCGCTCAATCCCGCTCTTTTGCATTATAGATTACTCTGTCTGTTTTTACATAAATAGCAGAGTGGTACATCGTGAAAAAGAGCCCCTCTCAAAGAGGAAGCCTGATTCTTGAAATCAGGGGAACTGGGTTTTCGGAGACGCCTACGGCTCATCCTACATCTCGATCCAGGTTGGGGTCACGCACACCTTCCGGCTCGGTGAGCAACAGGTGCATACCATTTTTAGTATACCTCCATTAGTGTCCCTTATTGCCAAGTCCACATTCAGTGCCATAGGTAGTAAAAGAGTCCCCTAAAAGACCTTCAATTGCTTATTCTTGGGAAATATATCTAAATGCACAGGAGCTATTGTAAAGACTTTTAGTTTGTCTTTTAAAGGCACAGGACAGGTAGCAACATCCATAGTTCCAGGCAGCTCCAACATGTAAGCCCTGCTCGCACTGTGTCCCCTGATTTCAAAATCACCGTCAGGAAATCTGGTTCTCTCTTGGGCAAGGCTTCTACATCAGGCTCCCTCTGGAAATGGACTTCTTAATGGGGATTTCCATCCGATGCATCCAGGTGCAATCCCTATCAGTAGTTCTCCTGTCGGACAAGCTCCCTTCATCTGCAGATTTCCCAAGAACTCTACCTATTTGGCCTTAAAAACATGATAGACTCCTCCGATGTGCCCTCATTGGATAGGACCTAAAGGTAGGTTCTCCTCCAATACTAACACTCCCAATTATACTCCTCTTTATTTTGATTGGTCAAATGTATTTTACCATGTGACGAGGGGAGGATTTCATCTCCTCCCATCCATAGTAATGATCAAAATTGGACTGAAAACTATTTTCTCTGATAATCTATGTTATTTACCTGGGCCATTATTAAGGCGTATATATTTGGAATTGCAAGACAATTCTGAATCTGCGTTCCAATAACTGGTAATAAGAGAAGGTTATTACAATATGTAAATGTATTAATTAATACACATTAAAACATCTTTTAGTGTTTGATGCATCTGTGTTATAAATTCACTTTTTCTCCGGTGCACTTTAATGGCCTCTTGCCTTGATCAGCATGTGACTTTCACACATTCGCCTTCGTGGAATTTCTTCTGGTTACCACCTTGCTTTCACACTATCCAATAGGGGTTTGCTTTGCCCACTTTTCACTTTGTTTGAAAAGGCTTTTTCTTTAACTTTGTTTTTTTCACAAAAGCTTTTCATGTTCCGTTTTATTCGTACAATATTCTCATCTCTTTTCTATTACTCAGCATTCAACTTGTTCAGGCATGTCACCTTTCTTGCTATTCAAACAGTTCATATCTGGCCTTTATTCACAACTTATTTCTTGCTTGTCAAAATTTTCGGTATTTAATGGTCTACTTTTCCGGTCCCCAGCCCCATTTGGCTATTTTCCTGTTTGTTCAGCCTTCACCGTCACCAACACTATGCCCCTGGAACACCTCAGCTTGAGTAAACCTTCCCTGTCACTCACCGGTGTTAGGCAGCTCCTCTGGGTGCAATGGTCTCGTTCGCGGGGTCTCGTTCGCTCCTCTTCCACTACGAGGCGCTCCGGTGAGCAGCGCTCGCTCTCTCCGGTTTCCTTCTGCAACGGTCAGCGGCTTCTTTGTGTTCCCCACTTACAACGGGGAACACACAGCAGTGGGCTTCGTCCAGCTCGACTCTCTCACGGCCCACAGTGGCCTCAGCGTCTTCCTGGCTCTCCTTTTCTTGTTGTCCTTTTCACCGGCCCAAATGTTGCATGCTCAGCCTTTGATAGCAGTATTCTCCGGCTCAGCTGCTCTCCTTGTCTGCTGTCTTCGTCTCCCTTTATACACCTGCAACAGGTTGCAGGTATGAACACTCAATTCTACTTGCCGGACCATAGTTATTGGGACATGCCTGAGCCTAACAGTCATTATCAGTCCTCTTCTTTGTCTCAGTATTAGAGTGGTGAAATGAGCTGTTATTTATTGATTGTTTATTTGTATAGCGGCTATACACAATCTGCTTCAAAGTGCTTCAAGGAGGAAGGGAACACGGGAGAATACAGTTACAGTCGTACAGGTCCTTGAAACAAATCAGAATGTGAGAATAACTATCATATCATAACAGATAGTATAAATGCATAGAACAATAAGGGAGAGGTGAGGAAGGAAAAAAGGAGACAATACTAGCAGTAGCATTACTATGCCTGGCGACAATTGTTGCAGTCCAAGAATGACAAGAGGAGGGGGAGGAGGGGAGGTGTGGGGGAGGGGAGAGAAGGGAAGAGGAGAGGAACAAAACAAGTGACTATCTTAAAGGATCAGTGGCTGATCAATGTAGTGCTGGGGGGAGAAGACAAGGACGAAAAGGGGGGATCAGACAAGCTATTATCAGAGGTTGAGGGACAGTGATAAGAGTGAGTGCTTAAATAATAGAAAGGTGAAAGGGGGAAAGGGAGGGGAAGATGGCTGCAGAAGGCAGGCAGCTACAATTACTATGCCTGAAGGCAATTGAGGTAGTACATTACTTACACAGGACAATGGGTGGAGGGGAAGAGGGATGGGCAAGCGGCTGCAAAAGACAGGCGGCTACAATTACTATGCCTGATGGCAATTGGGGTAGTGCCGGAGTTTGACAGAAGGAGGGAGTGGAAGGGATGGAGGGGAGGTGGGTGAGGGAGTGGGAGGGGAAGGAGGGGGAGGGGCACAGGATGATAAAGCAAGCAGGGGATTAGAAGGGGCAGAGAGACCCATTGAGGAAGGCATGGGGTAAGAGGGAGGAGGACTTGGAGACAATCTCGGGGGGCAGGTGGAGAGGAGAGGACAAAGACAAAGATGTGGGGATAGGAGGTGCACAGGAAGATTCAGGGGAAAGAGGGGGCTGTAGGCTAGTAGTTGTATTAGCATTTGTAGAAGTAGCTTTAATAGATCACTTATACCACCAACAGTAGCAGTACTGTGGTCAGCAGCAGTGGTAGCACTACTACTAAAAGCTGTATTAGCAAGGCTACTACCAATATAGCACTTCTATTGCCAGTGGTAGCAGCAGCCTTGGTATTATTAGCTGAAGTAGCATAACCACCACCAGTAATGATACAAGGACCTCTGGAATAACTATTACCACTATTTATCGTACGTGATTGATCATTTATATCACACTTAATGCCAGACTTCTTCCCCTTCTAAGCGCCAGACCTGGGATAGAAACAATGTTACACTGCATCGCCTTGCTCTCAAAGTGACTGTGTTGCTCTTGAGTTATGCTCCTTGCCTACTGGCAATAATAATACTGTTAGTACCATTTTTGGTAATACGATAGTAGCACAACTTGAGTGACTGTTCCTAGCACCTGTACTGCCATTATGCTTATTCTTTAATAATAATAATACTGCTACTAGTAGGGACACTTCTGTTGTGTAGTAGCTTTGAATACCATTATTGGTAGTACTAATACTATTGTTATTAAAAGTACTACTACTCGTAGTAGCAGTAATATTACTGCAACTGCCAATTGTGCAGCTACCTCTGGTAGAAGTAGTACTATTGTGGGTAATTTTGGCAATACCTAATGTTCTACTATTGGTGGGGCAGGATTCGTGAATGTGTTAGTGTGAATTAAAAGAAAATACAACCTGTTTCTTTGCCACTTTGCTGGTATAATGGATCTACAGACTGCACTTCTTCTCCTCCTAATGCAACTTCCTCTGCCAGGGCTTGAAAGCAGATCATAAAACGGAAGCCAGAGCAGCAGAAATGCCAACAAAGCTGTAACATTGTGAAATAGAGGAATGTTTATATTGCTGGACAATAGTCAGAAGATATAACATTAACTATTAGGAAGATTTTATTTTTGCAAACACTCAGAAGGATCAGTCTCGACCAAGCATTGATAGAGGGAAGGTAGTTAATGTTAAGGTGAAACTATTTTAAACTTCATATTAGTGTTATATATATATATTATACATATATATCAGCACTATCTAGACCTTGGGCGGGGCTTCTAAAGCTACTAGTCCTGAAGAAGGCAAGGCTATGAATCATAGACCAGCATGCCGCAATTTAAGTCGATGCTTGAAGGTAAATGGTCCTAGTAAAGTGTTGGTACTATTAACATTTTGAAATATAGTACGTGTGTACCAATGGCGTACAAAAAAACCCATGTTATTTTGATTTAAGTTATAAGTATTACATATTGTTTCTGGAAATCGTTTCTGCTCCATGAAGAGTGTTTCTGAACAGCAGCTTATGTTTTGCAAGTAGATGTTCACTTAAAAGAAACTTACTTTGCAGTGTATATTCTACCTTAGTTACCACCAAGAATAAGTTATTAAATCATATGTTCAAGAGTGACAAATCAGCTGGAACAATCGTTATATATAAAATAAATTAGCACCTACCATATACTAGAAGGATATTGCAAGCCACCGAGGAGTTCTGTGACCAAATGGTCGGCACGGCTGAAGGCAGAGTTCCAGTGTCTTGCTACATCCTGTTTACGCCCTGTAGGGGAAATTGTATTAGTTATAATACACAACCATACACAGTCATCCTGTGAACATCTGGCCAATTGTTTATTATGAGAGATCTTCCAGTTGCTGATACAGCAAATCAATTTACAGTCAGTTTGGATTTAAAAGATACAAATTCTAATAGGCAGATTCCGTGTTGCAGAAAATAGATGTCAGCTTAATACCTAGGCCATCACATCGCCCCTTGCACCACCTAACTCGCTCGACGCTGCCTACCCTTCACCTTCCTGCCACCCTGTACAGCTGTACCCCTCCTCTGTGCCCCTCTGTATCCCACCCTCGCTGTATATCTGTTCTGCTGTTACCTCTGTGATCTGATATGCATCTGTACTGTTGCATACCTCTGTAAAGGGCTCAGTTATGTATCGGTGCTGTTGTTTACCTCTGTAAAGAGCTCCGTTATGCATCTGTACTGTTGTTACCGCTGTAAAGCACTCCGTTGTGCATCTGTACTGTTGTTTACCTCTGTAAAGAGCTCTGTTATGCATCTGTACTGTTGTGACCTCTGTAAAGTGCTTCGTTATGCATCTGTACTGTTGTATACCTCTGTAAAGCGTGCTGTTATGTATATGAATTGGTGTATACCTCTGTAAAGTGCTCTTTTAGGCATCTGTACTGTTGTTTACCTCTGTAAAGAGCTCCGTTATGCATCTATGCTGTTGTTACCTCTGTAAAGCACTCCATTATGCATCTGTAGTGTTGTTTACCTCTGTAAAGCGCTCTGTTATGCATCTGTATTGTTGTATACCTCTGTAAAGCGCTCTGTTATGCATCTGTATTGTTGTATACCTCTGTAAAGCGCTCTTTTATGCATCTGTACTGTTGTTTACCTCTGTTATGCATCTGTACTGTTGTATACCTCTGTAAAGCGCTCTGTTTTGCATCTGTATTGTTGTATACCTCTGTAAAGCACTCTTTTATGCATCTGTACTGTTGTTTACCTCTGTTATGCATCTGTACTGTTGTATACCTCTGTAAAGCGCTCTGTTTTGCATCTGTATTGTTGTATACCTCTGTAAAGCGCTCTGTTGGTACGTTGCCTCTTGAAGATAGGTCTGCGGTTAATAAATACCATAATAATAATAATAATTCAATTCATTGAAACGAAGTTTCATTCTGTGCTTTAAAATAAGTAATAACATGTGTGAAACTCCATCAGTGCACAAAATAAACATACTACCTTATCAGTATGCTTAGCAGTTGATTGCTGTAAAGTGTCGCATGAAGCAATTTAAAGGAATTTGTAAAGCTTGCCACTGCTTAAAGTGCTGCAGCGGCAGCGGAAAGTCTGCTCTGTGCTCTTTCAAGCAGCAGAACTTCACACGTCACAGCTGAACGGCAATAAATGATTACAGAGCAGTAGTGATGTAATTTTCCTATTACAGGAGCGGGCCTTCACACGTCACAGCTGAAGGGGAATACATGATTACAGAGCAGTAGTGATGTCATTTTCCTCTTACAGGAGCAAGCCTTCACACGTCACAGCTGAAGGGCAATACATGATTACAGAGCAGCAGTGATGTCATTTTCCTCTTACAGGAGCAAGCCTTCACACGTCACAGCTGAAGGGCAATACATGATTACAGAGCAGCAGTGATGTCATGTGCCTCTTACAGAAGCGGGCTTTCACACGTCACAGCTGAAGGGCAATACATGATTACAGAGCAGCAGTGATGTCATTTTCCTCTTACAGGAGCAAGCCTTCACACGTCACAGCTGAAGGGCAATACATGATTACAGAGCAGCAGTGATGTCATGTGCCTCTTACAGAAGCGGGCTTTCACACGTCACAGCTGAAGGGCAATACATGATTACAGAGCAGCAGTGATGTCATTTTCCTCTTACAGGAGCGAGCCTTCACACGTCACAGCTGAAGGGCAATACATGATTACAGAGCAGCAGTGATGTCATTTTCCTGTTACAGGAGCGGAACTTCACACGTCACCACTGATGGGCAATACATGATTACAGAGCAGTAGTGATGTAATTTTCCTATTACAGCAGCGGGCCTTCACACCTCACAGCTGAAGGGCAATACATGATTACAGAGCAGCAGTGATGTCATTTTCCTATTACAGGAGCCGGCCTTCACACGTCACAGCTGAAGGGCAATACATGATTACAGAGCAGCAGTGATTTCATGTTCTTATTACAGGAGCGGGTCTTCACACGTCACATCTGAAGGGCAATACATGATTACAGAGCAGCAGTGATGTCATTTTCCTATTTCAGTAGCGGGCCTTCACACGTCACAGCTGAAGGGCAATACATGATTACAGAGCAGTATTCCTATTACAGGAGCGGGCCTTCACACGTCACAGCTGAAGGGCAATACATGATTACAGAGCAGCAGTGATGTAATTTTCCTATTACAGGAGTGGGCCTTCACACGTCACATTTGAATGGCAATACATGATTACAGAGCAGTAGTGATGTCATTTTCCTATTACAGGAGCGGGTCTTCACACGTCACATCTGAAGGCCAATACATGATCACAGAGCAGTAGTGATGTCATTTTCCTCTTACAGGAGCGGGTCTTCACACGTCACAACTGAAGGGCAATACATGATTACAGAGCAGCAGTGATGTCATTTTCCTATTTCAGGAGCGGGCCTTCACACGTCACAGCTGAAGGGCAATACATGATTACAGAGCAGTATTCCTATTACAGGAGCGGGCCCTCACACGTCACAGTTGAAGGGTAATACATGATTACAGAGCAGTAGTGATGTCATTTTCCTGTTACAGGACAGTAGTGATGTCACAACTAGCCTGCTTATAGGCTTTTATATAGGTATTGCTATCTGCCATGTATTATAACAATACAGGTTTTTATTTTACTACTGTATGTTTTTCCTAGAGGATTCTGCATCTCGGTTAAGGTCACTGCTGCAGAGCCATCAGCAGGTGAGTCTGCAGAAGCCACTGGAATTATTTATTTGCTGTGTATCTGAACTGAAAAGCTAAAGAGAGTTTGCAACGATGGCACATACACACTCAGCAGTGGGTTAGAACAGAAAGGCAGGGCTTACCAAAAAAGGAAGGTTTCGTGGGACCTCAAGTACAAGTTACTCTTGGTAGTAACTATGGTAGGAGAGGAGTTTCTCCTCTGCATTGATGGGATTTCTTACTGCAACATCTGGGCCCCGCGAAAACAGAAATCTGAAACTGACAGTCTAGTGCACACATGTGGCCACATAGCTCCCTACACCTCAGTGGGTGTAAATACATCTGGCAGCATGGTGGCCATGTTAGAGTTCCTGATCACCTTTCATATGGGAAGATCCAGCAGCCCCTGCTGTTGCACATGAAAAGGCAGGCAGTCTACTTTTAAGCCTGGTGTCATCTCAGGCCTGCGTTGGAGCGGCGGCATCTTATCTTTGCCACCAGGTCAGGATGACGGCTTCTCTCGCTCAGGTGTCCTCTTATGAGCTCCAATTGCCTGAGCACAGGAGAGACGGAGGGAATTGCTTCTCACTGGTTTAGCTGCAGAGCCTGCTATGTATTGAGTGTCTCATAACTGGGGGTCCTGGCGGTGGCTAGCTCATGCATGCTGTCAAGATCTTTCACTAGGACCTAGATCTGGAGGTCTGAGCATGGCCCAGATCAACAGAGAGCAGTCATCCACCCCCCAGTATGGTATTGGAGGACCCAAAAAAGGGGATGTTGGGAAAAATCAAGTGCATGGTTTAAGAAGGGGAGCCAGGCAGACGGGAATACAGGAAACTGGTATAAGGGGAGACAGGCAGACGGGAATACAGGAAACTGGTACAAGGGGAGCCAGGCAGACGGGAATACAGGAAACTGGTATAAGGGGAGACAGGCAGGCGAGAAGAAGGTAACAATTATTACTTTGAAAAAGGAGCATCCATGCAGAAGGTCTTCACATGCCAGCGGGGCATGCAAAGTCAGTTTGATAGAATAAACACGTGATATGTTGCTCATAGAAAATACAACACATTCTATCTCAGAGTGAGAAGAAAGTTAAACAACATGAAAACTCCTGCTCCATTTTCACTCTGCAGCGGCCATGGAAATACCACCCGGAAAAAGGTGGGTGTAGCCAGATGTGAGGACAACAACAAAACGTGAGAATGCAGCACTACATCCCTCCTAAATATCTAAATAAGGGAGTGGTTCACCGAACCTCAAGTGTGCTGAGCAGTGCTGCACCACTGCATTCCAATTTGAAACCCTTCTTTGCCCCTCCAAGCGATGATCATGACTGCAGCAACTGGAAACCAAGACAGCTGCCAGATACACCTGCTACAGCGTGGGGAGCAGCACCCCCACTATACAATGAATGAAGCAAGATCACTGCCACGAGCCACGACCCCCCTTTACCAAGCTAAGTCGAAGCCTGGCTTAGCCGTGACATGTAACATGAAGTCATTTCTCCATAGCACCATTCTGCCATTTTGTTGGCCTTGCAAGAAAAGAGGGAGGTGGTGTAGTTAGTGGGGGAGGTGGTGTTGATGGGTGCTTGTCTAAAGTATCCGAATCCCATTCTGCATGGATAGGTTTCCCAGTGGCATATATTTACCCAGAGGGGAGAGCCCAACATCTTATAGGATACAGAACCCTGGGGTAGCCACAGATGTCTGGGTGCGAGAGCCAATGCGGAGAGCTTCATCTTAGCTTAATTAACATGACTGGTGCAGCTGTTTGGCCCATGGTAGCCAGGGTGGTGGTTTCGTGAGTTAAAGGTGGTAGGGGATTCAGAGGGGAGTCAGTTAGAAGAGTGGAGGATGATAAAAGGTACATGTAGAGTGGGAGAGGCAGTAGGGTACATCAGCAAGTGCCGTTGGTAACTTCCAGGGGGGGCGAGTAGGAGCATCTGTTATATGCTTTTGGTGGCAATCCTTGGATTCCCTTTCGATTTTGTGAAAGCAGGCTGTGCGCATTTGTTTCCCAATAGACTTAGTCGGCAAGGTATGTGCAGGGCTCCTGGCAAATGTATACACAATTTAAAAAAACACCTTCCATTATGTTGAACATCTCAGGCTGAAGTTGACCTGGTTATGCTACTTAGTTTGTTCACAAAAAGGTGAGGATTTACTGTGCACGGGTGTTTGGCCTTGGAGTGCCAGAGATAAACTGAGTGGACAGAGAAGGAAGAAACTACACACCATTTCCAGTTTAACACAATTATGAATGCATCAATGGATTGTCGCGCTCTCCCCGATGATGGACTCAGTGCCGGCACCATGGAAGGTGCAGTGGGAAAAGCATCGAGTTTAAAGGAAACCCTCTGTTTGACCAGGACTCAGGGGAAATGCAGTATGGTGGGCGATGGGTTTATTTCTCTTTTCTGTCCCAGGATCAATCTGCCTGCAACCTGTTGATAGTACAAGTGTGATTACTGCCATGACCCTGAGAATAGAGGTCAGGTAAGTCATAATGTGTCAACACTATAGAGTTGGAAGAAGCAATTCCCCAGGATGGCTTAAACCTCTGGTTCTAGTTTTAGAGGAATTTAAACGGGGTTTGGCTTCGTCACCACACAGACCTTACCCTCAGCTTTGTTTGTGTTGAGCTTAAGTCTGGATTTAGCCACCTAAGAGTCTACATTTACGAGGCACATGTGTCTGAAGTCTTTATTGGAAAGTAAATAATAGCTTGTAAATATATTTATTTGTGGGTGATTTATAAAGTGCAACTGCGGGCACAGACATCTTACAGCATCTCCGAGGAAAGATAATGGGCCGCAGACATATGTTCCGTTGAGACCTTCAAAGCATTCAGACCAAAAAGTGCCAGAGACAAGGAGGAGGCCAAGTGCTCCCTGCTCAAAAACAGGGCAAGTGCAGTAGAACAGAATATACAAATTTGCAAAGTGCAAGTAGCCCAGCCCATAGCAAGGGCTGTCACCAGAGGAAGGATGGTGCTGGAGACTCGATGCAAATGAGGGTTTCACTTAATCGAAGTACGGGCGGAAGTGGCGTACGGAGTGGTTAAAAAGTCAGAGTGGGCTGTAGGGTATGACGGTAAGATCTGGATTCAGTGTCTTTTAAAGTGTCTTTACTGTCCTTATATCCCAGGTGGATTCGCCCCAGCTTTAGAGCCGGTGGTCAGCCATTGCAGAGGGAGGCACCTGCTGAGTCCACTCCTCCAACCGACACCAGCGCTTCTTCTTTTTTTTTTTTTTAAACATATTTTTATTAAGAGAGCAGGTCAGCAGCACGACAGTAACATACACACATCTGTACAGCCTCTGCATTTCTTACAACGCACAAGGAAAGGAGCAAAAGAGAGAATTAAGGCATTTGTGTTACAGGTATGATGACACCACATACAAGATAAATAGAATTTACAGGTCAAGGTGAGGATTCAGGCGCTACATCTGAGTCTGAGTCAAGGCCACACAGGTAGAGGCGCAGCAATGTCCAAATGTCCTTGGGCCGAGAGGGCGACGGGACCGACAGTACAAATAGTTCCTCATCGTCATTCACCATACAAAGTTCTTTCAAGAAGGTGGCCCTGGTCGGGGCGCTAGGGGACTTCCAACATTTAAGAATACAACATTTAGCGATGATGCATGATATATTAAATAAACTCCTTGTGGTTTCCTTCACCTTTCCTATGTCGCCCAGAAGGTATTTCAAGGGCGAGAGGTTCGCCTGGATGGCCGTAATATCTTCGAGAAGTTCCGCCACCTCCCTCCAGAATTCAACAACCAATGGACATGACCAATACATATGATAGGGCCCCGCATCGGGGGCGTCACATTTAGGGCAGGCACCTGTACAGTCATCCACAAATTTAGCCACACTGGAAGGGGAGTAATGTAGTTGGTTCAAGACTTTAAACTGGATTAGCCAGAGCCCAGAGTTCATGGACACTGATCGGGTTAATTGACAGTACCGGGCCCAGCGGACCTCATCTATCTGAGTGCCTGTGTCTCGCTCCCATACCTCCCTCATCGTGTTGCGTGAAGGGGAGTGGGCTTGCACCAGGGTGTATAGCATGGAGACCCCCTTGCCGTAACTATTTGTGGACACTATTGACCTGATACACTCATGGGACTGAGGTTCCAGTGGGAATGTTGGCCATTTTGCCGAGAAGGCCGCCCTCATCCGGTAATATTGGAGGCGTTTAAGCTGTCCCCTTCCCACCACTTCAACAAAATCCTTGAGGTCACAGAACTTCCCATCAGAGAACATGTCACGTAGTGTGAAAAGTTTGTTGGGATCCCAGGATTGCTGAAGGGCCCGATCGAACGTGGGGGAGATGCTAGAAAAGTCCCACAAGGGAACTCCCGGGTCATAGGGGGATTCCAGGCCAATCCTCTTATATATCTTGGTCCATGCATGAGTGGTCGTATATACTGGGTCAAACGGACATATGTCCCCATAGCGTGGGTTAAGGAGGACTGAACGTATGTCATTTGGGCGGACAGAGTGTTTCTCGATCAATATGTGTGGGGCCGTGTCATCAGGATCAAACCAATGTTTAGCAAATTGAGCTTGCGCACATAAATAATATAACTCAAAGTCCGGTGCAGCGATACCACCCTGCTCAAAAGGTTCAACCATTTTATCCCAACCCATCCTGGCTGTCTTCCCATTCCAAATAAACGAGGAGGCAAGAGATTTAAGTTTGGCGAAGAAGGGCTTACCGGGCCAGACAGGGATATTATTAAAGTAGTAAAGGAGCTTGGGGAGAACCACCATCTTGAGTAACGCCATTCTCCCGTATAGGGATAGCGGAAGGTTGGCCCACAGGTGAAATTTAGTCAAAAGGGTAGACAGCGATTCCCCATGATTGTGCATGTACAACAGGTCTTTATCTCTGGCAGCCAGTATCCCTGGGTACCTTACTTTAGTGGGGGCCGATCTAAATCCCTCTACTTCAGTTAGGTCTCCCGTGCCGTTCGTGAGAGGGAATATTTCAGACTTTGGTACATTAATTCTGTATCCAGAATGCTCTGAGAATTCCTGTATATCTGCCATGATGTGTTTTACATTCTCAATGGGGTCTCAAACATATAGCAGGGTGTCGTCTGCATATAACGAAATTATCTGAGGAGGGCCGGACATCCTGAGCCCTCTATGTGCGTGTTGTTGACGTATGTATTCTGCCATTGGTTCAATAGTCAGAGCAAAAAGTATGGCCGAAAAGGGGCATCCCTGCCTAGTCTCCCTATGAAGATGGAAAGCCGGGGACAGAGTGGTGTTGGTCAAAACCTTAGCCGTCGGCTGTGTATACAGTAGACGCACACAGTTAGTGTAGTACTGACCAAGGCCAAACCGTTCTAGTGCCAGAAAGAGATAGGTCCAGGACACTGAATCAAAAGCCTTCTCGGCATCTAATGCGACCACGGCCGTCTTGGCATCTGGGTCTATTTGTGCCATAACATTAAATAGGCGCCTCAAATTGAGAGCAGTAGACCGAGCTGGAATAAAGCCTGCCTGATCAGAGTGGACTAGGATCGGCATGTACGGGAGAAGTCTGGTGGCCAGCACTTTTGCAAAAAGTTTTGCATCGGTATTAATTAAGGATAGGGGTCTATAGGACGCCATGTCTTGTGCCGGTCTGCGAGGTTTCAGGAGGACAGTGATAATCGCCTCTCGCATCGATTCCGGAAGCACCCGCAGGCCCATCGCCTCCTCCCATACTTTTAACAGTATCGGGGCCAGTTCATCACTGAGCTCTTTATATAATTCCGCAGGTAGGCCATCAGAGCCAGGAGAGCGACCGTTCGATAAAGCTTTTATGGACTCCACAATCTCTTCCACAGTGATTGGCCCATCCAACGCACTTCGGGTCTCAGCAGTTAATGTGGGAAGGTCTAGGTTGTCCAAATATCGGAACGTATCCTCTTTGTTTTTTTGATCGTGGTTGGAATAGAGAGAGGAATAAAACTCCATGAATGCGGAGTTGATGTCCTGTTCTCCATTCACCAGTGTTCCATTAGGGGTCTGTTTACTAGGGATCGGATTATGATGCCTATCAGTTCTAAGCATGTTGGCGAGGAATCTCCCAGCCTTATTACTTTCCCCATATCGTCGGGCTTTGGCTGGTGCGGCCATATACAGGACTTCTCTATGGGCTAACTTATGGAATTCTCCCAATGTAGTGTGAAGTTGCGAAAGGGTTTCCTTGTTCTGTGTAACACTATATTCAGTCTGTAATAAGTTAAGCTTAACCTCAGTCACGCCCAATTCCTCCCGTACCGACTTCAACATACCTGTTGACTTACCCAGGATGGCTCCCCGGACCCAGACCTTAAATGCGTCCCACAGGATCGCATAAGTGGAAACCGAACCCTCATTTTACCCCAGAAACTCTGAAATCTCAGTATGTAGCGACTCACATATGTTAGGGTCTCTTAGGATTGTGGGGGGCATCCTCCATCTTCTGGCCGGGGGGGAAACGTCACTCAAGTTGATATCAAGTGTTATCGGCGAGTGATCCGATAGGGTACGAGGATGTATATCGCATCGAGAGACCGCCCCAGCTAGGGATTGACTAATGATCCAGTAGTCAATGCGCGAATGAGAATCGTGCACCGACGAATAGAAAGTGTATTTACTCTCACTTGGATGTAATGCACGCCATGTGTCAAACATGCCCATCTGTTCCATCAATTGTTTACCAACAAGTGCGGCCCTAGAGGGAGTCCTGGGGACCGTCGACGAGCGATCCAGGGATTGGTCCAGTATCATATTGAAATTGCTACCCCAGAGTATTCGCGCCTCCCCAGATGGAGTTAGCATATTCATTATTGTACAGTAGAACTGTGGATCGTCTAGGTTGGGACCATATGTATTTATCAGGATCGTCTGATACCCTGCCAATTCCCCCGACACCAGCACGAATCTTCCCTGTGGGTCTATTTTACTGGATTGGTATTTAAAGCAGAGTCTGGGGTGTATAAGAGTCAGTACTCCCCTGGATTGTGTCGAGTAATCTGTGTAATACCTGTGGGGCCCCCACCTCGGCAAAAATTTAACATTGACCTGCCCAAGCGCATGTGTCTCCTGCAGAAACAGAATGTGAGGGTTGTGGCGTGCCACATACGCTGAGATCTTCCTTGCTTTGATCGGGTTATTTAATCCCCGGATATTCCAGGAAAGGAGCTTAATGTCCCAACCCTTATTAACCTGTGTCATGTTCGTACCACAAACTGGGTGGATGTCCACACTCCCGCCCCTTCCGCGAGAAAAATGGAAGTCTTGCTGCAGAACCGCTCTCTGATTTAATCATAACAACTCTGAACTCTGAACGTGAGTTCCCCCACCAAACCCGGCATATCATCACCCCAACCATACCTCTATTCCGCCCCCAACCCCCACCCGCATCATCAACCCCAACTGGACGATGTACCCCTAGAACCTTAACCTAGGAACACTCACATGGCCTCCAACCCAAGAGATCTGCACAGCTTCATTTAAACAAACATTAATATTCAGGTCCGCCCAACAGCCAACGGATTAAAGCATTATAGCAGTGTGGCATCAAGGAAGACGCATCAACCCTCGGGGCCGTCGGGTTCCGCTGCACCCCGGGGCGGCAGATTGTGGTTCCCAGCCCGGTCCCGGGCCGGCAAAGGGATGGACGCCTCAACGTACAACATGGCGTCAGTTGGATTTTCAAAGAAATGAGCCCGGCCACCATGCTGTATTCTCATTTTCACCGGATAGACAAGGGAGTATGGGACCTGGCGAAGCCTCAGTTGCCTCTTGACGGGTTCATAAGATCTTCTCAGTGTTTGGACATTCGTGGAAAAGTCCGGATATATATGTATCTTGCTATCATATAATAAAGTGCCCTTTTCCCTGGATATTCGCAGGATAGCGTCTCTGTCCCTGTAGTTGAGAAGATGGGCAATTATTGTGCGAGGCGGCGCTCCGGGTTTGGGCGGAGGTGCTGATGTACGGTGTGCTCGCTCCACAAGGAAGTGGTCCGAGAATGAATCCGGGCCCAGGAGTTCTTTCAAAAGGGCTTCTACTTGGCGTTCCATGGATCCCTTACCAAAGGTTTCGGCCACCCCGACCAGACGGATGTTATTCCTCCTAGAGCGAGATTCCAAATCCGAGACGCGGATCCATGTGTGCCATTTACTTACGGGTACACCTATTTTACCAGCTATGATGACCTGAGCAGAGACCTATCTAAGGTATGGCTTAACACCTAACTATCTGTTATTTGCATTGTACTACCTTGCTTACCAAGCCCCCTTCCGTTAATTACTTGCTGGGGTTCCCTATGACTTCCTTTTCATTATTGTTCATCTTTGAACAGATGTCAATTAGGTGTCCGACTTTGGGAGTACCTGATAGTAGGCCATATATGACCCACCTCTGTTCCCTGACACCTTTGATTCAAGTATGGAGTATGCAGATATGGGCATCTGCTTACAACTTGTAACAGGATGACATGAAACAATGTGTCCCTTCTTCCTACATGGACAGTAATATTAGTACTAGCAGTGTTGCTTATGTGGATGGCAATCAATTATGTGTTATTCATATTCAATTGAATTTATGTTATTAGCTCTGAGGTGAATATGGCTACATACACTTCCTTTTGTTTCCCATTAGGTTCCCTCTCCATGTGATCCAGCCTTACGGCACTTACAACTTGGGGGGAAAGTATTGACAATCCCTACATGTTCAACCATTCCTCCCTCAATATGGTCAGTCTTCTAATTGTTTATACCAGACTGTACCAATTGCTGTGAGCTGAAGATTGTCCTGATGAAAGTGGCTTTACCCGCACACATGCCACAGAAACTGGTCGACAGTGGTTGCTACTTACAATAGGCACAAATCACACCTACCTTGCAGTTTGAGCATTCCTTTTTTACCAACTACCCATGACCCGTCATATGTACAGCATGTCACAATGGATTGTGGGATTTGGTGTCTTCTTCGTTGTTTTGTTATGTCGAACATTGTATGTCAATGTATCTGTGTCGTTTTTAGACCTGAGTCCACCTTGGCCAGAAAGACAATCTAGTGGCTAATAAACTGACAGATACCCCACTAGATGCCTTTCCAATTGACCATAGGTGCACCTTTTTAAGTGACCATTGAGCACTTCTCTTCCTATTTCCACCTACATATAGGGGAAGAGAGTGGTATAGGTCCAACAAGGCTAAAGGTATTACTTACCTAGAAGTGGTTAGTTTACTTCTTTTTCTATCCACTGTTTGTAAGCGGCACAGCCCCATTACCTAGAGGAGGTTTTGCAGGGATAGTTAGATATTAATTCTATCCCTTTCTGTCCTTCCATCACAGCCTTGTTTGTACATGTACCCCCCCTTTGGGTGCTAGTACATTGGTCCTGATCCACTTTGGCCTCTAGATTTCCTGATGAGCTATAACCCAAATTGAATTGATAACTCTTGGATGTATGATATCAGGTCAATCTGATATGTATGTAGAGGCAATGCACCTTTTAGTACAGAAGAAGTCTGCTTGGGTAAGACCTATTTTTGTTCATAAGCACGTTTATGACCAGACAATCCAAAAACAGAAAAGGCAGTTGAGGGCTGACATAAAAGGTTATCGAGCATTTGATGTGGTGGCCAGAGATGTGGAAACAAAAAGGCGGAAGCTTAAATTTTAAAACTGGCTCAGATTTGGTGTCTTCTTGGAAATGAGGGTTCCTTGCAATCTGGCCTAAAAGTGAACCTAATTCCACAGGAAACCTGGATTAATTATTTTATGGTCTTGTTTGCTCCAGTACCTTCTTGTAGGTGATTTCCACTGTCTCTTCTGGATGAGTATTGGCTACTTCCATTCGACAGAACTGATATTCTTTATTTGATCAGGAGGAGCAGCTAGTCTAAGGGCTGCTGGCCCAGATGGGCTTTCCAATGTTATATTTAGGGACCGTCCTGAAGCTTGTGCTGCGGAATGTCATACTCTGTTTACACAGGTGATAGAAAGTAAGACAATCCCTATTTCCTGGCGCAAATGTATTGTAATTTCAATATTTAACAAGCGCGATCAGACAAATCCTAAGAACTATCGTTTCTCCAACCTATTGTTAACAAAAGGAATGACTGGGTTAAAGCCAGTTCTGGCTATGATCGAAATCAGTCGGGGTTGGTTCAAGGTACTAGCACTTCTTTAAATGCTTTAATTTTGAGTAGGATTAAAAAGGGGTTTTGACAAATGGCTCTCCAATTTATCTTGCCTTCATCGATTTTCGAATGGCATTTGACCGTCGATATGTCCCTTCTTTGGACGAAGTTGCAGTCATGGAAGAGTCCCAATTTCTTGGTAGTTATTCTTAGGGAACTATACAGTCACAGAGCTTTGGAAGTTAGATTGAATGCATCAGGAAAACGTACGGCATCAATACATACTTATCAAGGTTTAAAACAGGGATTGTGGCCCCTGCTTTATTCAATGTATTCATTATAGACTTAAGTAAGGCCCTTGAAGCTGTACATGTTTTTCTGCTACGACTAAATTGGCATCCTATACAGTGGCTCCTGTGCGTCGATGATCTGGTCCTTAGAACCAGACGCCGGTAGGCCTTCAAAGGCAGCTTTCGGCTTTGAAGTTGTATGCTGCCTCAAATGGTCATAAGATCAATGTGTCCAAATCCAATATAATGAGACTCAATGCAGGTGGACCGCGAAGGGAGTTGGCATGTAAACGGTACTGCTATAATTATACTGTGGCCATAGTACATAAGTATCGTTATTTGGGGATATGTATACATGATAACTCGAAAGATGCTCCCAAAATGAAGCAGTTACATTGGTGTGTGCATTTAGTGCCTCTTGAAATTATTTTACTGACTGGGAAAAATGTACTTGCATCGGCTGCCGCACGGCTTGGGTCCAGGGCCTCTCACACCCTTCTGTCCTCTTCTGCTTTCCCCTTCCCTACACCCACCTCCCAGCCCACCCGACTCCTGTTGGACCTTGTTTCCCTCTTGAAAAAGTCCCAAGGGCAGCCCACCGCCCGTTGCAGCGCACCTGCGGTGAGGACCCAGAGGCAAAGGTCAGCTCCAACAGATGCAGCGCCAGATGGTGTCAGCCGGGGAAGCAATCACTGCACCCCACTAAACTGACCCACCCCTCTAATTACCCTATTTCTCCTATTGCACAACCCATAAGCATCTCAGTGAACTGTATTGCCTGTCCATATCTCTAGGAAAAGTCGCTTCTCCTTCGTACATTGCTGTTGTATTGAAAATTGGCCGTTTTCCCTCTTTTTAGGAAAGTCGAATCTGGGTGTTTTTACAGTGCGATTCCCTCTGACCCCTATCTTCCATCCACACTGCACCTGCATTCCCTGTGGTTGACTGCTTGTTGCCTCCTGTTTGCCTCCTTCTGTGTGGACCCGCCCCCATGTTGCCTGCTGTGGTGCTTCATATTTCTTCCTGTGCTCTTTCCTCCCTCACGCTCCCTTCTTGCCTCCTCGCACCCTCTATGGTGCACTGAATCTCTCCCATCTTCTCAAACTGCTACTCTATCTCCTATCCTATCTCTCTCACTAAGTCTGGTAGGAAAAGGTTCAAGAGGGATATCCTGGTCTCCACCACTGGCCTCCCTATCGCTGACAGCCACATAAGCGTGTTCTCCAGACAGACCCTAACTAACATCCTCTTTGTCGTTCCCTCTCCAGACCTATGGATCCCTTATATGATATCTCCTATCTCCACCTCGTCCATTAATGGTGGCCCTCGATGGGAGGTCCTCTTGGCCTCCTTCCACTCCTCAGAGACCATCATTAATGTCTATATGAATGGCAGTGTCTTGGGCCATGGCCCTCAGCCCAATTTCCTCCTTTTCGATAAGCGCCTCTCGCATCTTATCAACTTACTTCCTTCTCCTGCTACTCCTACTAGCATCTCTCAGGCTCCTTTGCCACCCCCTTCTTTCGCTGGCTCTCTGGTAACTGCCTCCTCCTCTCTGGGTACTACACCACCTCATGGTACCACCTCTGCCCACTCCTGGGCTTCTCTACCACTTCTGCTGGGTGTAGTTCAAGCCTGTACCCCACCTGCTCCATGTCGCTACTCTCAACTCTCGCTCTGCTGTCAAACACTTCTCTGACATCTGCCACCTCCTCGAAGATCTCGACCTGGATGTCCTCGCTCTCACCGAGACATGATTCATGGCCAGCTCTGTCACGGGTTTCGACAATCTCCTTCATGAAGGCTACAAAATCCTCAGAGCTCAGAAACAACCGACCTGGAGGCGGAGTAGCTCTGATCTTTCCGGAGTGGGTCCCTGCTTCTGTCATTCCTACGCAGGCCTACTCCTCCTTTCAATGCCTGGTCTGCAGAGTCTCTATGTCTCACCAGGTTGTCCTCTTCCTCTCAGAATGGGCTGACCTCTCCTTGCCTCTACATCTCAACTTCTCCTCCCCCGAGACCTCAACATCCACCTGGATGCTTCTAATCCCTCCTATTGGCTCTTCTGCAACCTCTGCGACACTCTCACTCTCCATTCTACCCTCTGGTCCGACACACTCTGCCAGATACACCTTGGATGTTCTCATCTCCTCAGACATTCCCCGCTCCAACCCTCTCACTACTCCTCTCTCTTGGACTGACCACTTTCTGCTTTAGTCCCACCTGAAACTCCCTGTCCCAAAGGCAAAGCCCACCCCAGCACTGCAACCTACCTTTGGCCCATAAAGCGTGTGTCAGTGGATGCCTTTGTCTCTACTTTATCTGCTCCTCCTACTCCTGTGGCTGACTCACACTCTGGCACAGCCCTCCTAACCTGCATTTTTCTATCTCCAACACACTGGACATCCTTGCCCTTATCATGAGAATCCCTCTGAAGCCTACCTCCAAGTGCAGCTCTTGGAATGACTCCGACCTCGCCGCCCTGAAACGCAAGTGCAGGGTGGCTGAGAGGAAGTGGTGGGCTTCGGGCGCATCCTCTGTCAAACTGGCCAGCCGCCTCTTCCAAAGGTATTACAGACTCTCTGGCCTGCCCAAGAAGAGAGTCCAGATCCAAGCCTGCATCTCTGTGGCCTCTAACAACACGGCCAAACTCTTTAATATCTGCAAGGATCTGGCCAATCCTTCTGCAGTCTCCACCTCTCCTGTGCCCAGGCCCTCTGCACGGCTCTTGCTTCTCGTTTAACCACTAAAACTTAGGACATCCTGTCCTCGCTCTCCTATTACTCCACCTCTACCTCTCTCAGCCCCCTCTGACTGGCCCTAGCTCTCCCTCTCCTCCTTTGTCCTCTTTCTCTCTGACAACACCTGATGATGTTTCTAGACAAGTCCGGTTTATGAAAGTGTTGTCGAAACAGGTGCTCCCCTGCTCATTCTGAACCATCAAGGACCAAAGTGACACCCTTGCCAATTTCTGCAATCACTCTTCTGCCACTGAATCTTTCCCCTCTCTCCACAAGCACTCCCCTGTGCAAACCCTCCCTAAAACGCCTTCTGCCGATTCTACCTGTCTGGCAAACTATCGCCCGAACTCTATAACTCCTTTCTTGGCCAAACTCCTGGAAAAGCTGGCCATCTCCCAGCTTACTCTCCACACTGCATATGTTGGTTGTCTCTATGACCATCAGTCTGGCTTCAGAGCTGCTAGAGGCATGGAAACTGCCCTCCTGAACACCTGTGAAGATGTGCTCTCTAATCTTGACTCCAGCCTTCCTTCTGTCCGCATCCGCCTCGACATTTCCTCTACTTTTGACACAGTCAATCACGCCATCCTGATCAATCAACTCTGTGAGAAACTGGGCATCACAGATCAAGCCCTGCAGTGGCTGACCTCCTCCTTTCTGGACCAACCCTCCCAGGTCCAACTTGGGTCCTTTCTCTCCACCACCTCTCTCTCCACATGTGGTGTTCCCTTCAATGTCTACTTGACCCCTTTGGCCCACCTGATATCTACCTTCTCCTCTAACTTTCAGTGTTATGAGGATGACACTCAGCTCTTTTTCAGGCTCCCCTCAGCCTCCTCTACTCTCTCACTCATATTCCTGACTCTCTATCCGAGATTCAGGATTGGGGCGCCTCCAATGATCTCTGCCTTAATGCCAGTAAGACGGAGATCCTTCACATTGGGACCCCTGCTCCCGCCTTTCCTCTCACTCTGGCCGCCCTCCTTGGGCCCTCTTCCTTTGCCTTGCTGTGAGGCAAGAAAAACCTTGGTGTCACCTTTGACTCCACTCTCTCCTTCTCTCCTCACAGACCTACCAAACAAAGCAAAGTTTTTCTGGGCCGCTTATTGTAACCCTCAAGCAAGCCTTCTTAAATATCCTTGATAGCACCTATATGGCCGTGGGCTGCAATGCGCTTTACAAATGCAAAATAAATAAATAAAGAAGGCCCACTACCAGCTTCACCTCCTCAGAGGTATTCTTCCTTTTGATTGAAATCTAACTTTCTCCCAGAAGCTGACTGTCTCCAGAGCCCTGGTTCTTTCTAGGCTGGACTACTGCAATAGCCTCTTTCTCAGCCTGCCTTCCTCTTCTCTCTACCCCCTGCAACTAATCCAGAACAGGACTGCGATACTTATTCTTGGCCTCAAGCCCAGGAACTGTATTTCTCCAGCCCTGAAATCTCTCCACTGGCTCCCGGTGGCTGCAAGTATCAGGTTCAAGACCCTCTGCATCATCCATAAAGCTTACTGGGGCCGGGGCCCACACTACATCCAACTCTCTCTTACAAAATGCCCATCTTTTCGTGCCCTTCACTCAGCTACGTCCAACTCTCTGAGGGTCAGACGTTGTGCAGGAAGATATTGGGTGGTAGATCTCTCTCCTCTGCATGTGTCTCCCTCTGGAATAGCCTCCCTGCTCCGCCCAAACTTGAGCAGGACCACCTGAATTTCCAGAAGCAGCTCAAGACCATCTTTTTCTCCACTGCTTTCTCTATTCCCCTCACCTGCTGACCTACCTGTCTGCTGCGCCGACTGTTGCTTGACTACCCTCAGAGTCTCACTTGATACCAGGCTTCTCTATTATCAGTCTTCCCTGCTCTGCCTCCGGCCGAATAGAGCAATTAGGGGCTGTAACTGTAAACTCTACAGTCCCCTGTCTCTTTGCACTTACCCAGAGTCGCGCTGCCTTGGCTGCACTTCCCTCTTTCCTTTCCCCCTGCACTTTTGCATTGTCGCACTTGCACAATCTAAATGGCACAAGGCCTAGTAAGATCCTTTGTCTTGTTCTCCCTCTGTCTCTCCTCCCTTGTGTTTTCGCACCTAGAAAAACTTGTGTACAGCTGCGTTATAAATGACATATATCATTAAGGTGCCAGTGGCAGGCGTCCAAGCTGCGATATTACTTTGTCGATACAGTTGCTATACTGTCTGTCCTGTGCTGATTTTTTATAAACAGAAAGTGGCTCCAATGTTGGTCTATGGCGACAAGACTAAATTGGACTTACTTTCTTCAGTATGGAATCGTATTGAGGGAGCATTCTCTCTCCACCATGGTTAAGTGGAAGGCTTTAGCTTTCCTGAGGAAATGTGTGTTGGCACAGACAAACTCTGTGCACTGACATCCTGAGAAAGGGACTGTCTCTGTATTATGCAAACGGCAGAATCAGTTTGGAGGTGCCGATTGCTAATCCTGATAAGGCCCAACAAAAACTATGGTTAAGTACCTTGATGGACATGCAAGTGCAAGGTCAGAAATATAAGAATGTGGTTAATTTTAAGAATGAGGTGAAAACCATTCATATTCTGCTGAGATTCCTACATTATTGAAACACTTTTCTTAAGTTGTGTTTAAATTTGCGGTCTACAAAGCAGGTACTAGGTACTCGCCATAATTGGAAGCAAGCGTCTCATCGTTCCCGTTTCTGTATGGTAGATACAGAATTGGAGACTGTCAAACATCTCCTTCCATATTGCTCTGCCTTGTCAAATATTAGATCTCTTTTTCTGGGACAATATTTTAGCCAGTTCAGGGTTCGTACTGAAGAACTATGGTGGGCAACCTTAATTAGTGGTCAACATGTAAACCTATCACTGGATATTTTCTGTTTTTTAAAATACATGGTATTTGTAACTGTGAAATAATTCAAACTTAAAATGAAGTTTGGAAAATGCCAGAATGACGTTTGTTTGGATGAAATTCTGTTTTTGCCTTTCCTTTCTGTATGTTGTATAGATAGTTTTATTTTGGCTTTTTATATGGATTGTAGATGGTTTTAAATCCTGGATTTTGAATAATAATGCATTTTATAGATATGATAATGTCGATGTAATGAATTTAGAATAATGTGTTTTAGGTTCTATTGAAGAATGAACAAAAATTCACTTTTATTATAAAGGTTGAATGTAAAAACGTAACCATATATAATTAAATAAATCAATAACATTAATTTAAAAAATCTCCCCGAGTCTACAACACCCAGCACTCTGCCTGTAAGTGTGTAAGCCACCTGGAACACTGACTGGCTCCAGGAGGGCCATGTGACACAGTGACTCCCCATAGCGTCTGCACAAAGAGCAGCTCCTGTTTGGCATAGGGCTAGAAACCCCCTGCTCACGTTAAGACCTCACCAAACCCCACACTTAATATACTTCTGCTTCCACACATAGAAATCTGTCCACCCATAGACTATCCACTCACAGCAGAGCTTCCGTTACCACACAGGACAAAAACGCTTTGCTGTTCATGGCCTGTAAACTGTCACTTGGTTACCTATAGCCCAATTCTAGCCTGATTCAGAACTTACATTGGCTTCTTCTCAGCCAACCATACACCACTTCCCCTTCAGCTCACACACCTAGCCTCTCTCAGGCGGCACCCTTTCTTTGTTGTCAATTGCCTATTTCTTCTACTCTCCATCACTCTTCCGCTTCCCTTCCCTCACAGCCTAAAGTCTCAACTTGGTGTAACTTCTGCATCATTCTTTGGCCTCCCCATGTTCCACCCACCCCAAACTCGCATCCCTCCAACTTCATATATCCAGCCGTCATCCACACACATGCACCTCTCCTCCATCTCCCATCACTCTTTCAATTGGCCTCTGGAATGCACAATCCCTCTGCAAAAAGTCTTCCCACATCACTGACCACTTCATCTCAGGCCTGCATAGTTTCTGGGTTTAGCCCAAAGATTCTGGGTACCCACACTCTCGTGTCTTTGGGAGTCTGGGCAGTCCCGGTCGCTGTGCCCACACCTCCATGTGGTTAGATTCAAACAGACTGCTAGTGGCCAATCACATGGGGATGTGGGGGCAGGGACACTGTATAGAATGCAAATCCCACCCATATCTGGCGTAACACTGCTGTGGTGCCTTTATTTTTTAAACATGTGGGTGAGGCAGTGTTTTGCCCGCCCCAATCTTAGTAATTTAGATATATTTTGCACTTATGGGGTTCCCAAATGCCCTTAATAAGGCAGGAAGGCAATGTGCTTTTTGGAACATAAGAATTCATTAACACTCCATTTAGATTTTAAAATAGGCGCTTATCTGGACCCTTTTATTATCTCTAATGGTACAAAAGCAAAATACAGATAGAAATATAGCAAAAATACGTCGCTGTTAGTATTACTCTGAAACACTTCATCTCTGCCAAGCGCTTCACTGGAAACCCCAGGTTGGAAGAGAGACACTCGCCAATGGGAACAGGCTGAAGTAGCCCGTCCGCTTCTGTCAGCCCAGCTGAAGACCAAAAAAGAGTGACTTGATTTTACTCTGCCTTTCTGATGTCTTGCCCTCTAATGTAATTAAGTACAGACTGGTATTTTTCCAGAGAGGTTTACTGTCAGTAAAATTCCACAGCTGCTCGACAGTTGCAGCTCCTGAACTCCACTGAATTGCAAACAACCCCTTACTTCTCGTGAGAGCCGACAGACTCTGCTCTCAGCTTCCTAAGGAATGCACAACAAAACTCACCTGAAACCAATAACATGATTTTTTTCCAACGGCTTCAGCAACCAGTTCAGAAATATATGTTTTTAATTAATTGCAGGCAGGTAGGCATAATCTTGGGTGGATGTGGGTGGGGCATCCGCTGAGCGAAATCTCCAGGTTTTTCTACTTCAGAAGTTGGTAAAACTGCTTCGACTTTTATCACCCTCAACTTTCATTTCTTGCTATCAAAAAAACATGGATCTCTCCTCATGACTGTGCTTCACAAGCAGCTCCCACAATGACTCTACCTCCTCCACTCAAGACCTGTTGGGAAGGTTGGTGGTGTGGGGTTCCTTTTTCACAGACGTATGTTTGGAGCGGACGAGTGTGTGGAACGGACGAGTGTACGCAGAACGGACGAGTGTACGAAGAGCAGATGAGTATAAATGGAGCGGATGAGTATATATGGAGCGAATTATTGTATATGCAGCGGATGAGTGTGAGTACAGAGCAGATGAGTGGCATGATGAGTGTATGGTGCCGATGAACACATTGAACGAACGAGTGTATGGAACAGATGGGTACGTAGAGCAGATGAGTATGATGAACGGATGAGTACGCAGTGCGGAAGAATAATGCATAAAGCGAATGAGTGTGTAGACCAGATGAGTGTGTAGATCAGATGAGTGTACTGAGCGGATAAGCGTACAGTGGGGATGTGTACTCGGAGCGAACGAGTATACAGAGCTGAGGAGTGAGTTGACAGACACGAATACATGCGCGGGGTAAACTGGAGTACATGCGCGAGAAGGGCAGGAGTGCATGCGTATGGAATACTTGGGAACACACGTGGAGCACACTAGAGAATGAAGGATAGACATAGAGCACGCATGGTGAACCAGAGCACGTGAGTGTGCAGTGGAATCATGAACGCCTGAAATGACCAAAAATGCATAGAACAAACCTGACCGCTCAGAATTGCATGACGTTCGCATTATGCCCTGGAATGCATGTAACCTTTGAAAGAGCATACCTCATATCACACCCCACGCTTACTCTCTCCTTACACCACCACTCAACTAGAACACAGAGATACTATGACACCATTCGGTATAACTGTTCTCATATCAACATCTACCGCTCACTCCCCATCATTCTAAGTAAACATTGCTGGTCTCACACTCCCAGCCAGGCGTTCTCCTCAGGCCTAACGCTGCCACACTCGGTCTGGATAATTCCGGCCAGATCGAACACATACTCCTGTTCTCTCAGCCACCACATCTACCGCTAGGAAGCAGTTACCACAGGAATTCCACACCAGTTGCACACATACCTGGTGCGCACACGCACCTTTGGACTCTCTCTATTCTCTCTACTGACCCGAACTTCGGTTCCCCAGGGCGTTCAACCTACCAGCGCCTTCAGACCATACCAATGGTATATAAGGCGCTATATAAGTGCAAAATAACATAACATAACATAACAGAGGAGGACGTTGCTGAGACTCCTTTGAGTGCCTCTTCCTAGATTTTCTGCTTTGGGAAGCCTCTTCATGCATCCTTGACCTCTTGCTGGAGTGTGTGCTGGATTGATCTGTGCAGCCTGATAGCCATGACTGTGGATAGAGGCAGAGTCAGAGGTCCCCCACTGCGCCATCGAGCCACGCCACTAACCTGCAGTGGCGGTCACAGATCATTTTATTTTAAAACGTCTAGGAGATGGAACAGCCCTGGATGTCGTGCATCAGGTGTAGACAGTAGAAGCAGTTGTGGAGGTCTTCCATGTACACATTCCTCGTCTGCTTTGGGCACCGGCCTCAAAGAGACTCTTCCTCTAGGTCTCCACTATGCCGGACGTAGACCTTGAGAATCTACTCCAAGGGGAAACGGCACTGGGACAGGAGCACACTCCAGACCTCGTCAGATTTAAGGATTCCAGAAATGGTTAACTGAGAAAAAAACTCATGTCAAAATTGAAGAAAACATTGATTATATATATATTGAGAGATTTTTGAGGACTCCCAACACTTAACATACAGAAAAGAAATCTGAAGGAGTGGAGCAAAGGGAGCCTTTTCCATTGGCTGTGGGCAACATGGCCCAAGAATGACTACACTAGAGCACTAAAGTGGCTAAAATATGAGTTTAAAAATGACTGAGGATTCCCAGCCTGACAAAGAGGTATATTCATACAGCATGTGAATCTATAAAAGAACCAATAGTGGGGAACTGAACCATCCCCATGTGTCACTTCCTACTGCAATCCCCATTCTCATGCTGAGGGACTTTAACAGCCCTCTGCCGCCATCTGCCTTGGACATAACCCCCCCCCCCCTAGCAGACCACTCCCACCACGACCAGGTAACCAGCACGGGTGGGAACTCTCTTGACCTGGTCCTTCTCTCTAATTCACTCACCTCCTTTGATCGCTCCATTGACCCCTCTCCCTCCAATTGCTCCATTGTTCACTTTAACATCTTGGTCCCGCCACTGTCCACTTCTCAACTACCCTCTTCATCGACTAAGAGAAAATTCAGGCAGGACTTGCTTTAGTCTTTACTTGATTTTGTGAGGACCAAGCCTCCTGTCTGTTTCCCCTATTCACGCTTCTTCCATTGACCATGCTTTTTGACTATCACTATGCACTTTTAACTCCATTTGACCAACACTAAACTGCTCGCACATTCACACCTTCCTGACTGCGTCCTCAGCCTTGAATCACCTCTGAAATTCAGACCCTCAAAACAAACATGCACTGCCTTCAAAAATTCCCTTGCTGCCCTAATCCCTACCAAATCCTCCTACTTCACAACCAAATCTGCTCCATTCGCAATCACACCCGCAAACACATCCACCCTTCAATTTTGCTTACACCTTCCAAGCCAATATTCCTCACCTCTACGCTCAACTGCTTCCCTACCTCTCCTATTGAATCATCGCCCATCCTTTGCAGTGCCAACCCATCTTGCGTTTCTATCTATTACTCCCCAAATGGTCAAAGACTTGGTTTCAATCACTTGCTCTTATCTCCCCAAGTGTCAGGTTCCCAGTGGGTATTCTGGCAAAGAGGAGGGTCTGATATTTTGTATTATTTATTTATTTTTACTTTGGTTTTTATTAACATTTTTCATAATACAGAAATAGAGCCCTTCAATAATACATACTTTACGAGTACATCTGGCATTTGGGCCCAACCCCTCCCACCCCCCATCCCTCCTAACCCCCCGCTCCCCCCCTTGCCAGCCCCTCCCCCCAATTGGGTTTTCCATACAGTATATTGACCATGAGAGCTTTAGCATGCCATCATTTCCCTGGTGCTTGGGAGCTGAGTTGCTTGTAAATTTTTTCCTAGGCTTTATTACATCTGCTGCACCCCGGGCCGCAGGTCCCCCCCTTCACGTTAACCACCTCTCACTCCTCTCTCCTTCCTTATTGGGCAGGTTCAACCCTGTGGTTTCAATGGACCTCCCATCCCCATGACTGTCTCACTCCATCCCAGTTTGTTCGGAATGTACCAGAATCATTGTTAACCATTGCAGTCAATTTGTTCATGAGGAACATGTTCTTTAGTTTTTTTCTGCCAATCATCCTTGGACGGGGCCACCAGGCTCTTCCATTTCTGCGCCAGGTCCACCCTTCCAGCCCTCAGAATTGTTTCCCATATTCTTGGGTATCTGTATATGTCTACATCCCCCGGGGGGAGGCTTAGCAACATCGTCAGCAGATTCTGTGGCAGTGTTTCCCCAGTGACCTCTGCAATGCAACCCCATACATTCTCCCAGTACCTCGAACCTGTGGATAGTGCCACCACATGTGGCCCCTCGCACCCACCTGACCACACCCTCTCGGGCACTTGGGTGACACTCCTGGGAACATCTTTGACAGTTTTAATGGATCCCTATGCCACCCCTGGAGGACCTTGAAATTATGTTCCATATCAGATGTTATTAAGTTCCCGTGGAACGCTATTTTGAATATCACTTCCGAGAGGGCCCACCCCGCTAACCCATTCCAAAACGTACGAAATTCCCTCCTCTCCTCTAGGTTGTTAGTATTAAGTATTTTATACATCTTGGACACAATCCCCTTCCTTGAAGTAGCCAAGTCGAGCAATTTTGTTAAAGGGCGTCAAAGGTCTCCTTAGGTTTTGACCCCATCTCTGGTCGCAAAGAATGCCCTTCAGCCTTGTATTATTTTATTTAATCAAGCATTTGTATGGCACCTATACAGCATAAAGTGTTTCCAGGCGCCACAAGACAATGGGGATGGGGGAACAGAGGAGGATAAACGGTCCTGCAAGGCCTTGTGACATTCGGATTGTGCAAGTGCAACAAGAAGTGTAGGGGGGGGGGTCATGTCAGGGTGATGGGGAAGGTAAGGTGAGAGGGGAATGCAGGAGGGAAGGGGCCCCAGGGGCTGGTAAATGCTAGGGGGAGCCCCGAGGGCAAGTGCACGGGGAGACAGGAAAAGGGTCAACAAATGCGAGGGGGTTGGAGGTGCACCAGACTCCGTAGTCTAGTCAGCGAATGTTTCACGAAGCAAGTGTTGGTAAAGGGGTGCTGAGGTAGACTGGTCGAGGAGAGGTCTGGCCCCTGTATGACTCAAGAGGAACCTGGCAGCCAGCTGCAACAGCAGGAGGGCAGTTAGCAAGGAAAGGGGAGAGGGAAGAGGAGGAGAAAAGGAAGGTCTTGAGAAGCTTCCGGGACTTTAAGAGATCCGGCTCAAGTCAGAGGGGCAGGAAGGCCATTCCAGAGGGAGGCTCCTGCCAAAGAAAGAGATCTACTCCCCACTCTCTGCTTGGAGAAATGTCTGACCTGCAGAGAGTTAGAGCTAGAGGATCGAAGGACTGTAGCAGGGAGATATTTAGGAAAAGTTGGATGTAGCGCGGTCCCAGGCCACAGAAAGCCTTGTGGATGATGTAGAGGGTCTTGAATTTGATCCTTGCAGCCACCGGGAGCCAGTGGAGAGATTTTAGGGCTGGAGAGATGAGGTCCCTGGGATTGAGGCCAAGGATAGGTCTTGCTGTCCTATTCAGGATTAGTTGAAGAGGGAAGAAAGAAGCAGATTGAGGAAGATGCTGTTGCAGTAGTCCAGCCTGGAGAGAACCAGAGCTCTAGAGACATTGAGTATCTAGGAGTAGGTGAGGAAAGGGAGAATGCCTCTGAGGAGGCGAGCACGAAAGTGATCCTTCTTGGCAAGGTCAGGGATATGAGGTGAGAAAGAGAGAGAGGAATCGAAGATGACACCCAGGTTTTTTGCCTCACAATAGGGCGACAGGGCCCAAGTAGGACAGCCAGAGAGTAGAGGGGAAGACAAGGGGCAGGGGGAGGGAGTTCCATTGAGAAGGATCTCGGTCTTACTGGCTTTAAGACATAGATCATTGGCAGCACACAATGCCTGAATAGCAATCAAGAATGAGTGAGGAAGGAGAGGAGGAAGAGGAGAGAAGCTTAAAGGAGAGCCGAGTGTTGTCCACATAGCACTGGAATTGAGGAGAGAAGGCGATCAGGTGGGCAAGGTAGAGCCACGGCGAGGATAGAGCCCTGAGGGACACCACAGGTAGATAGAGGTAAAGGAGAGAAAATGTCCCAGTGGAACCTGGGAGGGCCGATTCTAAAGGAAAGAGGTCAGCTAAGCCAGTGCCTGGTCCGTGCTGCCCAGAGTATCACAGTGTCAATTTAAGAGGGTGGCATGATTGACATTGTCGAAGGCAGAGGACAGATCATGGAGGATGAGAACAGAGGGAGAGTTGGAGGTTTGAGAGCAAGTCTTCACAGGTGTTCAGGGGAGCAATTTTCCATGCCTCTGGCTGCTCTGAAGCCAGACTTGTGGTCCTGGAGACAGCCAACAGATTCAGTGTGGTGGATTAGTTGGGAGATGACCAACTTCTCCAAACGTTTTCCCAAAAAGATGGTAGTGGAGATAGGGTGGTAGTTAGCCAGACAGGAAAGGTCCGCGGATGGCTTTTTTGAGGAGGGGGTGCACAACAGAGTGCTTGAGAAGTGATGGGAAGGTGCCAGTGGCAAAAGAGTGATATTGTCCTTACTATTTCTAGAGGAGCAGGGAAGCACCTGTTTGGAGAAGACTTTCATAGAGCAAACAGTCTTGGTGACCTCATCCAGTGTTATTTACAATGGATAAAAGTTCAAAAGAAAACCAGACCACAGTTACATACATTTTACGACACTTATCTTCATGATAAGCAGCAATACACCCAAGTTAGATCGCACTTAAAACATACAAGTTTCATTCACTCATATTCAAGAAAAACAAAGCAGAGGCAAGGTCTTATTTTCCAGTAGCAAATGGCAAGTAGCTATTATTCTTTCCTTTCCGGTGAGAATAGAGATATAGAACCTTCTGCCCAAGGATTAATTTTACCCATTCAAGGAAATCAGTTCAAATAGATATTTCCAATAAATTCTCAATAGATAACCATACATTGTACATAGCCAAAAAAGGTTTGATGTTCGTTGAGTTAATAGTGCTGCGCCAGAAGGCTGTAGTAGCTATGTACTCACAGTTATAAACATATTTATCATAGTGGGTCAAATAAGTTGCTAGTAATTTGGGACAGTTCATTAGAACATGTTTACCTGTTTCAACTGTAGAGTGGTTCTTGCACACCCGGCAATAGCATTCCGAATAGGGGATCTGTTTTACTGGGCCTACATTGGCCAAGACCGGGAGATGGTTCAACCTAAGCAGAAAGATAAAGTGTCTTACTCTCACTGCCGGACATAAGTTGAGATAAAATTGCCTTTTTTTTATATATGTATAACATATACGTGATAAAGTGGTATTTCTGAGGTTTTTCCAAGTAAGCGTAATTCTCAAGCCAATCACCCAAGTCAGCTTTTTTTGTAAAGCTCTCTTTGATCTAAGAGTAAATTCCCCATATCGAGTATACCATCCAATTTCTTTCAGGTAAATCTCGGTTTTAACTTTTAGGGGTATTTGCCCGGTGTGTCTAATCATCTCTTTACTCATGGTTTTCATTAATTGGTTACCAGTTTTACTCAACATTAGAAGATATAGTTCAGCCCTTTTCTTAAGGACCTGTGATTTTAGGAAAGTTAAGCCAAATTCAAGCCTAATGATGGCCATTGGTATGCAGTTCGGGAGACCAACATTTTTTTCCAATATTTGCCTTCTGCAACCTGCAACCAATCAAGGTTTATAGTTTGTAAGGCTTCAACAACGTAGGTCATAATCAGTGAAAAAACCTGTTCATACAATAGTCGCGCAGCCCAGACAGTAAAACCTCCATGGGAGATGGTGAAGCGATACACCAAGCAGAAATTTGGGCTGCCCTCGTCATCCTCATCTGCTTGCATTGGGAATAATCCCTTTTGGTTTCAAATTCAATTCCCAGGTATTTGTAATTAGGGGTTTATAGAATCTCCAGCTCCTGAACTTTAAGGCTGGTACGTGCTACTTTATTTGCCGTAAACAGCATCACTTGAGTTTTCTCCAAACTTATTATTAGACCATTAATTCTAGCGTATAGCCATAGAGCTTCCGCTGATCTACGCAGACCGATCAGAGTATGATCTTATATCACTAGGTCATCTGCATAGGTGAGAACTGCGCAATGTTTATCACCAATTTTAGGTGGACAATTATAGGCCTTTTCAATTGCTACCGGTAGATCGTAAGTGAATAGATTATATAGAGTCGGGCCGTAAAACAGCCCTGCTTGACTCCTCTGTTTTGTTTGATTTGCGCAGTCATATTCCCTTGATGGTCCAATTTCAGGGAGACAGTATTGTTTTGGTGGAGCAGCCTAAGGTAATATAGCAGGCCTTGGGGGCAGCCAAGAAATTCTAATTTGCACCATAAGATGTCTCTATGGACCAAATCAAAGGCTGCCCTGCAGTCAACAAACAGCACATACAAGGGGGGATTATCCTTATTTCTGGCCAACGTACAAAGGATATCTAAGATCACCAAATTATGCGTCATAGAGTAACCTCTCCTAAAGCCACTTTGAAAACAATTTAGGATATTTTCCTTGTCCACCCATTCATGCAATTTATCAAGGATTAGGCCTGCAAAATGTTTCCCGGTACAATTCAAAAGTGATAATAGTCTGTAAATACCACGGTCGCTCTTATCACCCTTCTTATGAACCGGTATAAGTGTGGTTGTTTGCCAGGAACAGGGTATTCTGCCTTCCAACATGATTTTATCAAAAATAATCTTTAATAGCTTGGCCCAAAATAAGGGATTACTTTTCAATGTGATGTTAGCCAAACCATTAGGACAAGGAGCCCTTGAAGATTTTAAATTCTTTATTTTTCCAATTAATGTGGAGATTGTTACTATAAGTGGGGGCCTAGCTGGAAACTTGTTCATTGACTCTAGTATCTCAACATTATTAGGCAAGTTACGCTCTTTAAAAAAACTTTCCCATATATGTGCACCAATAGGATTAAAGATTGAATTTGTCCTATTGCCTCTAACTTCTCCCAAGAGTGTCCAGATATTTTGAGAATTCTTGGTACAAAGTAACCATAGAGTATCTTGTCATTGCTTTCATTTCTTGAGATACTTTCTTTGTCTTAACCACAACTGGAATCTACCCTTGAGTGTTTTCAGAGCAGAAAGGTAGGATTTAATTGACAGTGATGTTTTCCTTACTTTCCTAATATTTGCTCTGAGCAGCCTTTTAGCATCTGACTTTATAGTCAAATGGATTTTTCCTGGGTAGACCAACACCCCCACCACCCTTACCGACTCTAGCATGCTCTTGGGCAAGTGTAGAGATCCAGTGTTCGATATGGTCAATAGACATGGCCTGAAAACAACTGGTGTCCCTATACTGTTCACGTGATAGGGTGGCTACCACTTTGGCTATATTTTTTTCTGACCAGGAGATCCTAGTTGCTGCATGATTAGCCCTTAGGTCCCCCACAGATTTAACCATATGATTTAACTCATCAATATTCAGAGTCAGCCCAAGTGATGCATGATCGCTTGAGTTGTTTTTATGTATCTTCATATCCTTCACCCTGCAGGCAACACAAACATGTAATCCAAAATACTCTTTGCACCACCACTTTCCCAGGTTGGTTGACCGGGGAAATCATTAATTGTTCTGCCATTTATCATCTCCATATCCCACAGTTCAAAAAAACTCAATCAATGCTGTCCTTTGGGGTAAATTTTCTTAAGGGTTTGGTTCTTAAATTTGGATTACTCAAGATCCCCACGTCTCCAGACATATAACAATTAAAGTCTCCAACCAGGGGCGTTGCTAGGGGGGGGGTAAGGGGGCTATAGCCCCTGATCTTTTGGTTGTAGCCCCGGATAGAATCTCAGGAGCTACAGCCAAAAGACTAGCTAGCCCCCAGTCCCAACAGTTCCGACATCAGCATAGCCCCGGGTCTTTTCCAGACCTAGCAACTCCCCTGTCTCCAACAATCAGTATAGATTTATTTTCCTGTCTGTATGTCCAATTAATCAAAATATCCTGAAGAGACTCTTGAATAGTGGTAGGATGAGCGTCCCCCGGGGGGGTTACACAAACCTATCAGTAACATTTTCTCGTCCTTCTTCTCAATGCGTATAACCAATTCAACCACAATCACAAAATCATCTGTTTTGGTTTTGATGCGGCATGATTTGACATTATGCTGAATCCCCACCAACAGTCCCCCATAAGGTCTACCTTTTTCCCCTTTCAAGGGATTGGAACACTGTGTATCCATTCAACACAATAGGGTCAGTCAGCCATACCTCCTGTAAGCAAAAACATGTATAGTTACTAATATATGGTAATGATCCTTCCTGAGAAAGCAAATGGCTGAAGCCCCTAGTATTCCATGATAGGAATGAGATCCCTCAATCTTTTTTTAATACCACCGGTAAAGATTCCGCCAACCATTTTAAGATGTTTTGGATATCTGCCAATTGAACCTCATTGCTCGCAGGAAGCTGAGTTATATTAGTCTTGATCTTAGGCTCCGACCGCACTTTCCTTGGGCAATTCAGATCTTGCTTTCCATGGTCCACATCAATTTCTACATCAACCTCCAATAGGTTGTCCTTGTATGTACGTAACAAATAAGCAGTGGCCAGGAAATTACAATGAAGTGCCGAAACATTTGTATTTAAGGTATTTAATGGTTCAGTATATTCAAAGTCATCTGATGTTAAGACTCTTAATTGAGGGATGGAGTGGAGCCTAATCAAGAATTCTGTTCGTGTTAACCAATCATGATCGTTATTTTGGTAAAGATTCTTGATTACAAAAATACAGTTGTTGCTCATGTCTGGCTTCTGCCCCTCGTTCATCTGCCCTGTCTTCAATGTGGTCTCAAGGTAGGGGATCAATCTAGAATTGTTCGGGGGAGATGAGATGTTTTCTACTGATTCATCATTTAGCATAATCGATGATTCAGGTGGAATTTCTTCTACCTCAGGTAGATCTTTACCTTTCTCCGGAATAAGCCAAATCGTGAGGCGTCATTCCCTTTTAGAGTTTCTCTTAATTGCCTGTGCAGCTTTTTTCCTGGCTTTTTTTGTGTTTTGAAGCCTAGGGACACCCTCAGCCGGTAAACCAGATGCCACAACTAGTCTTTTCTTTTTCATAGCCCTTTTAGCCAAACGCCGCTGTTTACGTGAGAAAAAGATCTCAGAATTATTGGTCACATTCGGGTCTACCTCCAGCGGTGGAGAGGGGTCTTTAATCATCCGAATAGCTTCAGAAAAGTTATTCTCAGCGTCTTTGCTCACTACTTTCTCTTCTGTGCTTGGTGCTGCCAAGTTGATTGTATTTTCCAAAATACGGCCACACAGTTTGAGTAATATTTTCAGTGCAAACTGCAATGAAGCCATAGTGGACTGCATCTCAGCCAAGGTATTCATATCTGAAAAGGAGCCCATATTGTATTCCGCTGCTATGGTTTCTGAATGTCTTGCCAGATCAGGAGACATAGATAGCCTCTCCGGAATAATCACTGGTGGTGGAGGTGTTTTCAATGTCGCGTTGTATTCCTTGTCTACAGTCGAACTGTTTAAGACAGGAATCAATGATCTTTGGACAGAGAGACAGAGCTCCAATAGCAAATTATTGTCAATCATTAACACTGAAGAGTTGTCTTGCACAACACTTACATTCTTATTGGACCCTCTGTCTTTTTCAATAATATCTGGAATATGCTCAGGAGAAGCGTTCCGTGGCGTGGAAAAAAAATTGTAATAGCGCCTTTGCTCATTGTTATCTGCTGTTTATGTTTATTATTGGCATCACCTTTTCTCATCTTCTCAGTTGCTACCTTGGACTGCCTATTACGCAAATTATATTTATTTTGCGCCGGTTTTCGTCAGGGTGACATTCTGCTTCTGTGAAAATTGCTGGTATTGCGTTTATTACTTTCCAAGAAACGTACTTGTTTTCAAGCCCGAGTGATATTTAGCAGTTGACAATACAACAATAACCACTATAGAAAAACTGAATCAAAAAGTAAATGCCCAGTTCCTTGTTCTTAACCAATAGTTGCCACTATTAGCAGAAATGGTCTACTGGTTACCACAAGGCTCACTATCCATCAAAGAAGAGCTATCCAGCCACACCTGCACCGGGAATTACAGTAGATCACTCGCTGAGATTCACTGCTGGCCACTTCTGACAGTATTCTCTATTGATGGTTATTACTTTGTCAGTTTATATTACACATCAACCCCTCAGCGAGTCTTCATCCACTCTTAAGATTAGAGGGGCTTACGCATGGGAGACAGTCTCTTTTACTATCAGGGGTAAGTATAAGTTCCTGTGGCACTGTAAAATGTATTTGGTACTGCCCTTCCACCCCAGTCTATGTTGGTAGTAAGAAAAGGAAGAGAAAGCTGGAAATGCGGGTTCAAAGAGTCATAGTTCCACAGTCTCCCGCTTAGGTCCACTCAGCCCCAGCAGATCTCCAGACATCAGACCTCCAGACACAGCTATCAGCCCCTTTATTCAGCTGGCCAGAGTATATACACACTGATGGCTCCGACTTTTCCCTTACACTCGGTTTGGTCTCAAAACGGTCCCCACTACAGCATAGCAGTGGGAGGGGGGGGATCAAGCGGGGCAGGGATGGTAAAGCACCTAAACCAGAGCAAATTAGCCAATTCTGCTCAGGTACGTGTATGGGGGTTGCCTTTATTTTAGTAGTTCATTAACTGCCACCAACCACTCAGCGGGGGGTCGGGGGAGGCGGGCCACTGGCCACAACACACCTCACTCGTGCAAGAAGATTCTTATCCGCCGAGCGCCACTCAGCCGGGGGAGGGACTACTGGCTGTAGCCCACCTCACTCTTGCGAGATAAACTATTGGCCACGTAACACAACCACGCGGCCACAGCACCAGCTGGTCCTGCGTCCCCCCCCTTCCTCACGGCTCACCGTCTCCTGCAACTCACAGGTCCGGGTCACAGGTCGAAGGGTCTGACAAAGATGCCCGAGTAAGCCCGGTCTCCAGACTCCGAGCACCGTGTCAGCTCCAGACACACGTCTGCAGTAGAGGCTCGAGTAAAGGACCTCACCAGTCGGCACTACAACAGACCATGCCAGACGCACCAGATCGCAGCATCAAGCCACACTGAGCACTAGTGCACAGCCACTTCCGATACTACAGAAACATCCGGTGTTAGGGGTGAGAAGAGGGTGAGTAGGAGGGTTCGAGAGAGGGCCCAAGAGAGGCCTAAGTGAAGGCAGGGGAGGGAGGGGAGTAGCGGAGAGTGAGGATAGGATTTCCTGCATTTTGGTTGTAAAGTGGGAAGTCAAAACCATGCATAGGGCCTGGGACGGAAGAGAAGTAGAGACTGCAGTAGGACTGGTAAGTTCCTTACAGATTTTGAAAAGTTCAGACGTGTTTTTGTTGACGCCAGAGAAGCAGGCTTGAATATGGGCCCACGTCTTTGAGCAGATGGAAAGTCTGTAGTTACACATGGAATGCGTGAGGCGCAGGAAAGGTGCTTGGGTAAAAGCATGTTGCTGAGTGTGGGGTGTTGGGCAAACATTCTTTTCTTCAACTTTGCCTTTGTAGGATGCTGGAGTAGTTCCTATCCAAGATGGTGTTGCTTGGCTGAAAAGGCACAATGAGGTAGTTTGAAATCTTTAACAAGTTCTAAACTGCCTTTCATTCAAGGTAAGAACAGAGAAGGTCACAGCAACCAGAGGTCCTGAGAAATACCCAGAGAAAAGTAGAGAAAATCATCATTATGCAACTGAAATTCAAGAATAGTATTGAGCAGAAGAAGGTAAGTTCTGGTTTTGAACAGTTTACTTATAGCCAGTTTTACAGCGTGTTTTAGTTAACAAGTATATTTGTTTTATGGTCAATCATTTTTTAAATGCATAAAAGTTAAGAGGAATGTACTTGAAATCTTTAGCAGAAGTCAAAATACTGATATACTGTTAGAGCTTCTATGAAATTGTTTTGTCAACACGCGACGTTCAGTGTGCATGAGGATTTAAGATGCATTCTCCCATGAATGATATGCACACGTATCAAAGAAACCATTGTGAGTGGTTAGAGTAAAGAACCCAACAAATGTGAGTGTGTCAGGCGTGCATCCCATTGAAGAGAAAAGCACTAGTTCAGCAGTTGTTTCTGCTCTATCTGGAGTGCTGTGTTAAGGAGTGGAGAGAATAATTCACTGAGCCACAATGAGCATGTGTGAGTGTCGATAAAGGCAATACTCAATCAACAATCAACGTGGGCGGGGGGGGACGGTGCGGCACTGAGAAAAAGGAATAACAAGAAACAATTCATTAGCCACAAGTAGCATGTTTGTGTGGCGGTCAGCATAGTTAAAAGCTCAGAGTGTAAATAAAGACACAAACTTCCTTCAGAAAAATTTGAACAAAAACAGTTTTAGAGTATGACAGAGACATGAATATTTTCAATCCTTACAAAAGGGAAACCAGTAACGAGAAAAAGAAAACATAGATACTTGTCATGATGCCTACCCCCGGGCATCTGGATCAAGCCCATCAGCCCCGGGAGCAGGCATCCAGACATTTACAAAAACCCCAGCAGCCCCAGCTAGGGGCTGTCTGTGTTCAGTCCTGGCGCCATAGGCACCAGGCTCATAATAAATATCAGTCTTGGCGCCATAGGCGCCAGGCTCATAGACATTACTTACCTCATGCAGACCATGCTGCAAATAAATCCAAGCCAATGTGAGGCCTGGATGGGACTATTTTACTACAGGGACTATTTTTTACTCGGTGTGGTCCTGGGGAACTTCTTTCCTGGGACTACTTTGGAGGCTATTTAAACCACGCCCGAACAGCAGCACATGCTTCGTGTTATTCTGCATCCAGCAGTGTGACTCTCACCGTGCCTGCAGCCAGCATCCAGTCTTCTGCCACGCCCGCCTCGAATCCGGAGCTCCTAGAATAAAGAGGAAGAAAAGGACAAGGTTAGAAAACAAACTTATTTCAAATTCCTCACCTGATTCCGGATCCATTTCATCTCCCGACCTGGAAAGTACATCAGTCCTGCACGCGTCGCTTCGCCAGCTCCAGCACGGTGCCATACTCACCAGTTCTCACAGCATCTTTCGATCCGGCACTGTCTCCATCATTTCTTCCCCGTACTCCGGCACCTAGTGGCACAAGAATAACAAGGTGAGCCAAGGGAATCAACGAATACCTCTTACCACCATAGACTTACCTGATTTACCACCGGCGGTATTATTCTCCATATCTTAATATGCCGCATCTGTAAAGAGGGAGAAAAACAACACGTTAACGCATGCAATAGTTACCGGACAGCGTTGGGTAACACAGACTCTTACCTGAACGCCAGCAGCAGCTACAAGACCTTCTTCTCACAAACTCAGTTGCAACTTAAGGAAGGAAGGGGACAAGAGTGAACATCGGGCACATTGAACTCTTTGAACTTGATACTTACCAATCCCGCCTGGGACTTCAGAGTCAATGCTTACCGGAACTCTCCCAACGCCTTCAAACCAGTGAAGGAACTGGTATCTACGCGCCCCTGCAAGACACGCAGGATGGAGAGCTCATCTTTTACAAACGTAAGGTGAGGTTACTAAGGGGATATCGGAGGTGATTAGTGGGGGAGAGCGAGAACAGTTGGGAGGCCATCACTAAAACCCACAGGTGGCTAATCCCTGTCTCCACTTGCAGGAAAATACTTCTTCGGGTCCAGCAGACAAGACTAGGCGGGCCAGTCCAGACAGTCATCTCTGCACTACGCATCACGTTGACGGAGACCGCAGCTGTCCGGGTCCGATCGACACCCCTGTGGGGTCCAGGTGAGCGTAACAGAACACGAAGCCTTTCTAAAAAAATACCACCCGGGTGTTATGGAAACCTGGGAAACCGACCAACTGGCCCAATTATTGGGGGAACGTAGGGCGGAAGTACATGCCGCTCACCAAGAGACTAATGCCCTCAGGAGAGAACTGATTGTCTCAAAGGAGCGCACTGATGATCTGGCTAGGCAACTACTGCAAAACCAAGCTGGGCAAATGCACCTATCTAGATATGGGGGAAAACCAACCCCCCTTTCATCAAGCAATCCTGTGCAAGTGGTTTTACCAGGAAATATTCCGTTAGCTCCACCCGAACGCTTTGCTGGGGACCCCAAAAAGGTTCGCCGTGTTTATGAACCAATGCCGCTTGCACTTTTTATGCAGACCAGGAGCCTTTCCAAATGACCAAGCCAAAGTAGCCTTTGTATTGTCATATCTTAGTGGCAGTGCAGCGGATTGGTCCATTCCGATAGTCAACCAGGATGATCCTCTTCTCCGGGATTTTCAGGGTTTTCAAAGGAGCATGGAAAAACTATTCGCCAGACACTCACAGGGTCAAGCCCTGGACAACAAACTTTTATCCTTACGACAGGGTAACCAGGATCTGCTAACATATATTGCAACCTTCAATAGGTTTGTTGTGGAAACTGGGTGGCCGGAGGAAAAACGAATTACATTGTTTCATCGTGGACTTCGGGGAGAACTCAAAGACGTCTTGGCTCAAGTTGTGAACCCACCTCAGGATTGCACATAATTTATAGACTTAGTGGTCCAGCTAGACCACCGACTTCAGAACCGAAAGACTGATCGAGCTAAGTTCGAGCATCGGGTATTGGTTAAACCCAACCATTGCCCCCAAAGGAACAGATGCATCTGAACCTATGCAGATCGGGGAGGTTAAAGGACCCTTAACTCAAAAGGAAAGAGAAAGAAGACGTCAGATGCAGTTGTGTCTGTACTGTGGAACCTCAGGACATTTTCTACGGGATTGCCCTACAAAACCACCCAAGAAGGTGCTAGGAGTTGCTGATAAAAGCCACATAGAGCCTGATTCGGGAAACAACCACGCCCGACAAGCGTAGAGGTCCGCTTGCCGAGCTTAAAGAAGGACACTCAGGCCTCGCATCTGATCATCCCAATGGTCCTACTTGATCCCAGGCAGCCATCACGTATGCACACAGTAAGGCCATACATAGATAGCGGGGCCGTAGGAAACTATATGGACCACGAATTGGTGTCAAGGATGAATCTACCTCTTTGCAAAAAGACCACTTCGGATGTCATCACCACAGTTGATGGAACTGAGATTGCCTCGGGGCCTGTAACTCATTCCACTACAGAGATGACACTGTTGAGTCAAGATGGGCATCGAGAGACTATTGTGTTTGATCTAATCAAAGCCCCACAGTTCCAGATAATACTGGGGATGCCATGGTTGGAAACACATAATCCTTGTATAGAATGGCGAGAGAAGAGAATAACCTTCCCGGATTGTGCACACACCTGTTACCCGGAGAAAACTTTGAACAAAGGCCTGGCTACAGTCGTTAACCGAATTGTGCAGTTACCTCAGGAATACCAAGAATTTCAGGATGTTTTTCAAAAAGAACAGGCCAATACATTACCTCCTCACAGATCATACGATGGTCAAATCGACCTCCTACCTGGTGCACAACCCCCAGGCAGTAGAATCTACGCCCTCACGGAACCTGAAAATCTTCACCTACGGAAATACTTGGACCAATACCTTGCTAATGGCTTTATTCGTCCTTCCAAGTCTCCTGCATCCTCAGCTTTATTCTTTGTGCCAAAAAAGGAAGGTGACCTTAGAACGTGCATAGATTACCGCGCATTAAATCAGATTACGGTAAAAAAAACGATACCCATTGCCTCTGATCCCCGAATTACTAGAGCAAGTAAAGGATGCGTGTATCTACACTAAGTTAGATCTCCGAGGGGCATATCATCTGGTACGTGTCAAGAAAGGCGACGAATGGAAGACTGCCATTCGCACCAAGTACGGATTATTCGAATATCAGGTGATGCCCTTCGGGTTGTACAATGCACCAGCAGCCTTACAGTATTTTATGAACAATGTCCTTCGTGAACTCATTGACGTCTGTGTCGTCATATACATAGATGATATTCTAGTGTTGTACTCCTCAGAATCAGACCATGTTATGCACGTGCGTGCAGTCCTTGAGAAACTACGCCAGCACAAGTTATATGCAAAATTGGAAAAATGTGTTTTTCATGCTACGGAAGTTGAATTTCTTGGATTTATCCTGACTCCAAAGGGAGTCCGAATGGACTCTCGAAAGGTGGATGCAATTCTCAAGTGGCCATCACCCAGTTCAGTCAAAGGGGTACAAAGCATGCTCGTATTTGCTAATTTCTACCGCAGATTCATTACGGACTTCTCCCATGTTGTACACCCCATCACAGCACTTTTGCGAAAAAACAAACGCTTCTTGTGGACCGAAGCTGAAAAGGCCTTCCAAGAGCTGAAAGCGAAATTCACATCAGCACCTGTCTTAAAGCATCCACACCCTGAGCTTCCATACATAGTAGAAACTGATGCATCCAGTTTAGCCATGGGAGCTGTCCTGTCCCAGAAGGATCCTGAAACCGGTCAACTTCACCCAGTAGCGTTTTGGTCCAGAAAGTTCTCAGCACCTGAGTTAAACTATGCAATTACCGATAAAGAGCTATTAGCTATCAAATCCGCCTTTAAGGCTTGGCAGCACTACCTTCTTGGTGCCAAGCATACCATTACCGTAATCACTGATCACCGGAACCTGCAGTATTTAAAAACAGCCAAAGCCCAATCATCGCGACAACTTCGATGGGCATTGTTCTTTGGCGAATTCGATTTCGTGATCACTTATCGACCAGGCCGCAACAATGGCAAAGCAGATGCCTTATCCCGAATAGGGATGGGAGAAGCATATGCAAACCCAGAACCGGTGCCAATAATTCCCGAGCAAAGAATTCTTGGCATAACTACTCAATAGACACTAGAAGATATTCATTCAAAAATCCAACAACTCTTCGATCCAGCAACCCTGCAGGACTGGGTAAAGAAAGGCCCGGACTACTCAGTCGTTAATGACCTACCTTACTATCAAGTACGACTATTTCTACCACACAAGGAAATACAAGAACTAGTCATCTCCAATTACCATGACACCCTGATAGAAGGACACCCAGGTATCACAAAAACTGAAGCGAAAATTAAGAGACAGTTCTGGTGGCCCACTTGGCGAAAAGACGTAAAGTCATTTGTGATGTCTTGTGGCATTTGAGCCCAAAACAAAAGCCAGAAGAAAAAACCTGCTGGCCTTTTACAACCTTTGGATATTCCACCTACACCATGGCACACCTTGTCTTTAGACTTTATTACAGATCTACCTCCATGTAATGGATTTAACACCATCCTAGTTATTGTGGATCTTTTTCCCAAGATGGCCCACTTTATTCATTTAAAAGGATTACCTTCCGCTTCAATTTTGGCCAAGGAGTTCCTCAAAAACATTGTTCGAATACACGGATTTCCTTCCGTATTGGTCTCTGACCGAGGCAGTCAATTCATTTCACAATTTTGGAAGAAATGTTGTCAATTAGCGCAAATCGACGTGAGGTTATCAACCAGTTACCATCCCCAGACCGATGGTCAGACGGAGAGGACCAACCAGACCCTTGAATAGTACCTACGTTGCATGCTGCACCAGACCGAAAGCAATTGGAAGGATATTTTATGGATTTCCGAATAGGCATACAATAACTCAGTACATTCTGGACCCGGTCAAAGCCCCTTCTATACCATATACGGACATCACCCTCGAACCTCAGAACTCGATTCGCCTCAGCACTTAGAAATGCCTGCAGTTAGTCATTTACACTCTACTATTACACAAGCCTTTAAGGAGGCAACAGAACATTTGAAACAAGCGAAAGAGAAATATAAGAAAAATGCTGATCAACATAGAAGCAATGCTCCCCGATATCAGATTGGGGATCAAGTTTGGCTGGCTACAAAACACATACCTCTAAAAGGAACTCAGACTTTTAATCCTAGGTATTTGGGACCTTACACTATTAAGGCCATTATCAACCCGCTGGCCGTCAAGTTGGAATTAACCTCCAATATGCGGATCCATCCTGTCTTTCATGTTTCACTTCTGAAACCAGTTCAACCCGGGACAAGACTTGCCAAACCACCTGACCCCATCCTAATAGATGGAGAACCTGAATTCGAGGTAAAGAATATCCTGGACTCTAAGTTGGTTAAATCAAGACTTTTTTATTTAATCGACTGGAAAGGTTACGGACCACAGGAAAGGCCATGGGAGCCTAGTGACCACGTTCATGCACCTCGGTTGGTGAAGGAATTCCATCGGAGCAGGCATCCAGACAGTTACAAAAACCCCAGCAGCCCCAGCTAGGGGCTGTCTGGGTTCAGTCCTGGCGCCGTAGGCACCAAGCTCATAATAAAAATCAGTCCTGGCGCCAGGCTCATAGACATTTCTTACCTCATGCAGACCATGCTGCAAATAAATCCAAGCCAATGTGAGGCCTGGATGGGACTATTTTACTACAGGGACTATTTTTTTACTCGGGTGTGGTCCTGGGGAACTTCTTTCCTGGGACTAATTTGGAGGCTATTTAAAACACGCCCGAACAGCAGCACATGCTTCGTGTTATTCTGCATCCAGCCGTGTGACTCTCACCGTGCCTGCAGCCAGCATCCAGTCTTCTGCCACACTCGCCTCGAATCCGGAGCTCCTAGAATAAAGAGGAACAAAAGGACAAGTTTAGAAAACAAACTTATTTCAAATTCCTCACCTGATTCCGGATCCATTTCATCTCCCGACCTGGAAAGTACATCAGTCCTGCACGCGTCGCTTCGCCAGCTCCAGCACGGCGCCATACTCACCAGTTCTCACAGCATCTTTCGATCCGGCACTGTCTCCATCATTTCTTCGCCGTACTCCGGCACCTAGGGGCACAAGAATAACAAGGTGAGCCAAGGGAATCAACAAATACCTCTTACCACCATAGACTTACCTGATTTACCACCGGCGGTATTATTCTCAATATCTTCATATGCCGCATCTGTAAAGAGGGAGAAAAACAACACGTTAACGCATGCAATAGTTACCGGACAGCGTTGGGTAACACAGACTCTTACCTGAACGCCAGCAGCAGCTACGAGACCTTCTTCTCACGAACTCAGTTGCAACTTAAGGAAGGAAGGGGACAAGAGTGAACATCGGGCACATTGAACTCTTTGAACTTGATACTTACCAATCCCGCCTGGGACTTCAGAGTCAATGCTTCCCGGAACTCTCCCAACGACTTCAAACCAGTGAAGTAACTGGTATCTACGCGCCCCCGCAAGACACGCAGGATGGAGAGCTCATCTTTTACAAACATAAGGTGAGGTTACGAAGGGGATATCGGAGGGGATTAGTGGGGGAGAGCGAGAACAGTTGGGAGGCCATCACTAAAACCCACAGGTGGCTAATCCCTGTCTCCACTTGCAGGAAAATACTTCTTCGGGTCCAGCAGACAAGACTAGGCGGGCCAGTCCAAACAGTCATCTCTGCACCACGCATCACGTTGACGGAGACCGTAGCTGTCCGGGTCCGATCGACACCCCTGTGGGGTCCAGGTGAGCGTAACAATACTGTGAGAATCCTGGGGACATCCTCACACCTACTCTCCTTGGATTGAGGAGAGGATGTCCGCAGGCAACACATGGTATCCTCCCTTTCCTGCTAATAACCAACCTTACCCTAACCCTGGCTTTATAAGCTGTTGCTAATCATATTCCATCATCCCCCCTCAGTCACCCCACTATAGTACTTGGACAAGGTGACTATGAGTAGTATGCACTAACATGTCATTTCACCATTCTGATACAGAGACGAGGAAGAGGCCTGAAGGCGGATGTGAGAGTCAGGCATGTCCAGAGAACACCAGTAACTATGGTCAGGCAAATGGGCTCAATGACTCACACGTGCAGTCTGTTAAGTGGTTGCCGGTGCATATAAGGTGGAGTCGACAATCAGAGAGGGCAGACCAGCAGGAGAGAAGTCCGGTGCATCGGGCCTGCGCAAAGAGAAATCCTGTCAAGAAGGTGGCTGCCGAGGAGGGTCCTGCCTGGAGGCCAAGATGCCGGCAAATATCCAGGAGAAACTGCGACAGCCGAGGCCCGGGCGGGCTGCTGGAGGGTCACAGCTGTTAGAGCCTCCTTGGCCGGGTGCCCACAGCCAGATGTGTGGGGCACGGAAGAGACCCCAGTTCTGCAAGCTACTGGCAGCATCCGCGAGTGGTGAGAGGAGCAGCCGGCAAACCACAGAGAGGTTCCCAAAGTGCGAGCACAGCTCGCATTGCTACAGTGATGTGGACGCAGAACAGAGAGCAAGAAAAAAAGATGGCCGAAGGAGCTCCCATGGACCGGTGAGTGAACAAAAAGGGACCACTCGTACTGGGGTACTCCTGGGGATACTGCAGTGCAAATGTAAATGGCGGGTGAATGAAAATAGATATGTAAGCAAGCAAATGTGTAACCAAAGTGAGTGGTTATACAGTCAAGTTGAACTATAAGAGAAAAAGTCTTGTGAATTAACAATTATTGAATACCGAACTAAAGTAAAACATTTGTAATAAATACTGAAAGGCAATGAATTAATCCTATGAAATAAAGTGAAAAGTAAGTGATGAACATTACTGAAGAGTGAGAAAGTAATGTGGTGAAGGAAAGTAGGCACCATGCAGTGAACTATATTCCAAGAACACATTGTGGCAAAGCCAAGAGACTGGCAAGGAGAAAAACACATTGTGGCAAAGCCAAGCGACTGGCAAGGAGATGTCAAAGTGAAATACACAGGGGCAGTGACAGAGAAACCTGTGTGGGAAAGAAAACCTGGGGTTATCGGTTGCGTGACCAATAATGGGTGGACTGTGTGGTCTGACAACTGCGCCTAGACCGAGGATACCCTGTCTGTGAAAGCCAAGGAAACATACAGATACGTATGAAAGGTATTGCTGATGTAAAAGCAGGAGAAAGCAATCTGTGTAAACTATTAAGGAAACATATGGAGTGTAATGCTGATCTGGAACTGGTTTTGAGTATCAAGAGACTAAAGCAAAGTGTGATCTGGCAAGCTGGACAAGCGGATGTCTTGGGGAAGGAAAACATAAGACCTTGTTAACTTTGTTGTTGCCTTGGGGAAGGAAACCTCAAGGCCCTTTTTTGAACTGTGTTGTCTTCTTGGGGAAGGGACACCAAGACTTTGTAGAACTGCTTTGAACTTGGGGAAGGGGAGCTGGAAAATACACCAAGAGCTGGAAGAAGCTCAGAACCTTATTTTGGAACACTATTTAGTTTGTTGTTGACATACCTACAGATGGTTTAGCTTTAGTTGTGCAGGCAGGTAGAGGCTTTGGTCACAGACTTTTGTTGAACTTACTGACTTATCCCTAGTTTCCGTAGGTAGGGAAATCTCACCTTAGCATAGGGCAAGTTAGGCCTTACACCATCCTGACATTTAAGTTAATACAAGTATTTTGTTTGAACTTTGAATATGCGGTCTGTGTCTCGCTTCGTGATGCTGTTGGGATGGAAATGAGCCTATCCCACCCCGCTAGGCGCTTCCAAGTAAGGAAAACACCATATGAGGCAACGTAACATAGGAGGGGGAGCCATCCGCATTAGTAGGAAGCATGTAGAGGATCTGCAGCACTTAGAATCAGATGCCTAGCACTAGAAAAGCTCATAGCCCGCATCTCCATTTTGTATTTTGCCCAGATAGGGTAAAACTGCAGGCTCACACTGCTCACACCCCTGATTCACAAGGCCCAATTTCTGTGCAACGCACTGGCGCTGAGCGAGCCCTGTTCCAACGAAAGTCCATTTCCCTTTGTCCATGTAGTTTTCCAAGTATTTAGCATCTTCTAAAAGAATGCGCCCTGCAAGAGCATGAGACAACACTAGGCTCCGTGCTGCGTCCATTCATCTCCACTAAACTGCAAATAGTCCTCCAACCTCCACCCAGCCAGGTAGGAGACAGCCCCACACCACTGACTCGACCCCCACACCTTTGCATTCTTCAATAAGCACACGACCCCAGGTCCCCACCCGCCATCATATGTCCACAAAAGATCTAAGCATGCGCGACTGTATTTCTTCCAACCAGCAACACAAATCCCTTGTAACACGAGGCACCAGGAGGGATAAATTAAAGATCAAACCCCAGGGCGGAGACCTTGAGTGCAAGAACTGCGGTATCAATGAAGTCCTGAATGTGTGGAGCAGCACAACTGTATTTTATCCTCCCGTCTCCCTGGCACCATTTCCTGTGCCACCCCAGTGCCTGCCACAATAAGTTAATATTCAGTTTTAGCATGTTTAGTTTAGATAGGAACACCTTTCCCTGCCACTCTGAAAAGGATTTCTGCAACAGCCTCTTTCTAAATCTACCTGCTTCTACCCTCTGTCTTCTGCAACTCCTCCAGAACAGGACTGCAAGACTTGTCCTCGGCCTCAAGCCCTGGGATCGTATCTCTCCAACCCTGAAATCTCTTAATTGGCTCCCAGTGGCTGCAAAGATTAAAATTAAGACCCTTTGCATTATCCACGATGCTTTCTGGGGTCTGGGTCCAAAATACCTTCAACTCTCCCTCTGTAAATATCTTCCTTCTCGAGATCTTCGATCCTCCACCTCCAACTCCCTCAGGGTCAGTCATTTCTCGGAGCCTCCCTCTGGAACATCCTCCCTGCAACTTGAGAACCATATCTGGTGTCACAAGTCTCTCCCCTTCTCACCCGTTTCTGTTGTGTACTTGCGACCTTCTGGGATTTCTTCTTCTTTACGGTCCGGGATTTGTATAGTCCCGAACGCCGGTCTTCGGCGTCCAGCGTGTGAGAGTAGCGGTTCAGTTTCCAGGAGTGTTCTACAAGTCCAGGGTAAATCCAGGAAGTAATTAAGGTATGCTCGGAGGCACGGAAGACTGTGAATCGAGCGCAGAAGGTTTTCCAGGAGCTTGGGGAGGAAAAGGAACAGGAGGGAAATCAAGGGACTGGGAACAAGGAATCAAGCGAGAGCCCCGAACGAACTCCGGCTAAGCACGTCCGACTACAGGTAGCGGTAGCGTTGAGACGCGCAGAGCCGCGGGGGCGTGTCCCTTTTGTAGGATGAGCAGCGTGGAATGCATGGACCGATCCGGAGCATTCTGTTCCGGGCGGCCATGTTGGAAGAATAACTGCATGCAATCCCCTGCGAGTCAGGGACCACGAGGTCCAGAAAGGACGTAGACGACGGTTCATGACAGTATGCCTCCTCTGGAAACCAGCTCCTCTGGGTTTGCCCGGATGGCTCAGATGAAATCGTCGAAGCAATCGGGGAGCATTCATGTTTGACATGGGTTCCCAGGTACGCTCACTGGAGGCGTACCCTTTCCACTCAACCAGATATTGTAGTTGACCCCGTCGAAATCTTGAGTCACAAATCTTGGAAACCTTGTATTCCAGTTGATCATTTACAATAACAGGGGTAGATCTAGGAGCTGTTCGGGATGACTGAATGTATGGTTTTAACAGAAGTGTGAAAGACTGGATGGATTCTTTTCCAAGATTCAGGTAACCGAAGTCGAAAGGCGACTGGGTTGATGATTTCTTGTATGGAAAAGGGACCGTAGTATCTGGGAGCCAGTTTATTGGGGCACAGGTGTCGAGGAAGGAACTTCGAGGATAACCAAACCTTATCCCCTACTGAATAGGAAGGTCCAGGTCTTCTTTTAGAGTCAGCATAACGTTTGACATCTTCTCAGGCCCGTTCTAGGTATTCCTTAACCTCCTTATGTACTGTGATGAGGTTTTCGATCCAGGAGTCTACTGCAGGTACTGGAGTAGGATGTGGGAGTACGGAGGGTAGGACTGATGGATGGAATCCTTGGCTACAGAAGAAGGGACTGGTCTTGATAGCTGAATGATCTGAATCGTTATAGGCGAATTCAGCCATAGGTAGTAGGAGTGACCAATCGCCCTGAACTTTGGTGGCGAAACATCGTAGATATTGTTCGAGAGTCTGGTTCACACGCTCTGTGGCTCCATTGGTTTGTGGATGGTTGCCAGAGGATAGGGCACGTTGGATTGCCAGAATAAGACATACTTGCTTCCAAAACTGAGATATGTACTGAGGTCCTCGGTCTGAAATGATCTTGGAAGGCAACCCATGAAGTCAAAATATGTGTTCCAGGAAAATTCCGGCAAGGTCTGATGATGAAGGTAGTTTGGATAAGGGTGTAAAATGAGCCATACGAGTAAACAAATCAATAGTGACCATGATTGTTGTGTAGCCTCTAGAGGGTGGTAATTCCACGATAAAATCAGTGGCTATGACTTCCCAGGGTCTTGTTGGTATTGCTGGTAGGGGTCCGGCTGGTTTCTTATTATCGTGTTTGTTCTGATTGCAAACTGCGCATGTTTGGACATGGATCCTAATATCATCCTTCATCTTGGGCCACCAAAACTGTCTTTGTACTAGATGAGAGTGTTGGTTATCCCACGATGTCCCGAATGTAAGGTATCATGACATAGACTTGTGATCCTTTGTCTCAGTCCAGGAGTTAGAATGACTAGGCTATTATGTTTGAATAGATACCCGTCCTTAGCTGTGAGATTCCATCTGTTATTTCTCTTGTGCTCCTTCCAGAGGTCCGAAAGTCGAGTTTGGCCTTGGATATTCTCCAGGAGGGTGAGTGCTTGGGCAACAAAGATCATGTGATGAAACATCTTTGGAAAGGTCCGATCCTCAGAGTTTTCATAGTCAGGACATCTGGAAAGGGCATCGGCAATTATGTTTTGTGATCCAGGGACATGATGGATGTGGAACTGGTACTGGGCAAAGAAGAAGGCCCAATGGGCCCGACGACTGTTCCTACCCTCCAAAGATTGTAGAACTTGAAGATTTCGATGATCCGTACGGACCTGGACTGAATGCCTAGCTCCCAGGAGTAGGTGTTGCCATTCTGTGAAGGGTTGGCGGATGGCTAGTAATTCCTTTTCCAAGACGGAATAATGAGTCTCACTGGGCGTCAGGGTTTGTGAAAGGTAAGCAATGGGGTGCTCCAATTTGTCCTCATATTCCTGTTTTAGTACTGCTCCTATGGCGTAATTGGATGCATCCGTCTCCACTAGGAATGGTCGGTTAATATCGGGTTGAGCCAGGATGGGGGCTTGAGTAAACTCTGTCTTTAATCGTTGGAATGCCTTGTCTTGATCTGTAGACCAGAGAAATGGAGCATCTTTCTTCAAGAGAGCAATGATCGGTTGAACGATTTCAGAGAAGGACGGTCAGTAGAAATTGGCAAGTCCCAGGAAATATTGAATCTGTTTCACGGATGTGGGAGCCGGCCAAGATAGTATGGCTTTTACCTTTGAAGGATCCATTCCAATTCCTTCTGGACTAAGGACAAATCCTAGGTAATGAACAGAAGTGACGTGAAACAGGCATTTCTCGGGTTTAGCTAGGAGCTTGTGTTCACATAATCGTTGTAAGACTGCCTTAACAAGCTCTTCATGCCTTAGAAGGTCCTTGGAGCAGATCAAGATGTCATCCAGGTAGACAATAACGAAGAGGAACAGCATGTCCGAGAACACCCTATCCATGAAACGTTGAAAAACTGCTGGGGCATTAGCAAGTCTAAAGGGCATGACCAGATATTCAAAATGGCCGAAGGGAGTAATAAAGGCTGTTTTCCATTCATCACCTTCCTTTATACGAATGAGAAGGTAAGCACCCCCCTTAGGTCTAATTTTGTGAAGATTACTGCACCTCTGACTGCTTCCAGGATATCCGAGATGAGGGGTAGAGGAGAACGGTCCTTGAGAGTGCACTGATTTAGACCACGGTAGTCCAGACATGGTCTGAGTTCTTTGGTATCTTTCTTTGGAACGCAGAACAATGAAGCACCCGCTGGAGATTTGGACGGGCGTATGGTGCCATTTTCCAGGTTAGCATCCAGGTATTCTCGGAGAGCCTTCTTTTGAGGTTCAGATAATATAAACATTCTGCCGAAAGGAATCACAGCTGTGGGTTCAGTATCGATGGCACAATCCTCTGGCCTGTGAGGAGGGAGAGCTTGGACTATCGCGGTCGAAAAAACATCAGAAAAGGCTTGGTAGGCCCTGGGAATCTGGATGATGTTAGAAACGGTGACTGGACTTTGTTGGTTCTCTTGAAAGTCTCTAGAAGGGTTTGGTAAGGTATCCAGGGATAGGCAGTGAGACATACAAAATTCAGATCCAAGAAACAGTGAGCCGGCTGCCCAGTTGATGTAAGGTTTTTGCCTCTGCAGCCAGGTCACCCCAAGAACCATCGGATAATGGGCTGATTTAATGAGGTCAAATTTGATTCTTTCTTGATGGTGATTATTAGAAAGTGGAATCTCTTTAGTCTGAAGGGTCTTGGGTCCTGAGGAAAGAGGCCTTCCATCAATTGCCTCTACTGGTTGCATTGTAACTCGGCTTTCATGTGGAATGTTATGAGCAGTGACCCAATCTTGATCTAGAAATACGCCCATAGCTCTGCAGTCAACTAATGCCAGGAGGGGGTAGGATTCTGTCTTGGAAAGCGATAGTAGGGCCTGCAGAACCACAAGGTTATTTTGTCCAGGAGAGTTCAAGGATGGAATTGATGTGGAGCAAATATCTCTCTCCTGACACTGTGCTCCAACTAGGATCGGGAGCTGGCGTTTCCCGAACGCCGTGGATGAGCAATGGGACATTCTCTCACAAGATGTTTATCGGAGGCGCAATACATGCATAGACCAGTATGGATTTGTCGCATCCTTTCCTGGGGGGTAATGGGTCCACGAAAGGCTCCTAGTTGCATAGGTTCTGGGTCCGAGGTAGAAGGAACAGTTGACTCTGCTCTAGGGGCATGTTCCGTGATGGTCTTTTGGAGACTTGCCTTAGACTTCCTCTTCTCTGCTCTTCTTTCTTGGATTCGGAAATCTATCTGTAAGGATAGATCCATAAGAGCCTGGAAGGAGCTTGGGCAGGCCACCCTAGCGAGCTCATCTTTTATTTCTTCGTTCGGAAGAGTGTAAAACTAGCTTCTGGAGACCAGTCTGCTTCTTTCACAAGTTGTTTGAAACGAGTAACATAGGTGAGCATATCCTGGGGCCCTTGTTGAAACTCGAGTAGTCTCTCTTGAGCACTATACACCTGCTCTGGGCGATCAAACATTTCCTTAAGGGCTCTCACAAAGCCATCATAGTCATCCAGGAGAGCGTCGCTTGTATTGACTAGGGGGGTTGCCCAAATCAATGCATTTCCAGTGAGGTGTGAAATCATAAAAGCCACCTTTGCTCTAGGAGTGGAGAAGTAGTAGGGCTTGAACGTGAAGTGAACTAAACACGAATCAAGGAAGGCGCGGAGAGTCTTGGAAGAACCGTCATACTGGTCCACTATTCCACCCAATATTACATTTTCTTTGGTTGCGGAATCACGTGATAGAACTAGCTGCTTTAATGCTGCGTTCTCTGCCTTGGGGTTCTGTACCTCCGTTGTTAATTCCTGCATGCCTCGCATGAGGTCTTGAACGGCGGCTTCCATCTCTGAATCTGTATCGTTTTTAAGGCATCTCAATCTGTCACAAGTCTCTCCCCTTCTCACCTGTTTCTGTTGTGTACTTGCGACCTTCTGGGATTTCTTCTTCTTTACGGTCCAGGATTTGTATAGTCCCGAAGGCCGGTCTTCGGCGTCCAGCGTGAGAGTAGCGGTTCAGTTTCCAGGAGCGTTCTACAGGTCCAGGGTAATTCCAGGAAGTAATTAAGGTACGCTCAGAGGCACGGAAGACCGTGAATCGAGCGCGTAAGGTTTTCCAGGAGATTGGGGAGGAAAGGGAACAGGAGAGAAATCAAGGGACTGGGAACAAGGAATCAAGCGAGAGCCCCGATCGAACTCCGGCTAAGCACGTCCAACTACAGGTAGCGGTAGTGTTGAGATGCGCAGAGCCGCGGGGGCGTGTCCCTTTTGTAGGATGAGCAGCGTGGAACGCATAGACCGATCCGGAGTATTCTGTTCCGGGCGGCCATGTTGGAAGAATAACTGCATGCCATCCCCTGCGAGTCAGGGACCAGGAAGTCCATAAAGGACGTAGACGATGGTTCAGGACATCCGGTTCCGGAAGCACCTTAAGACCTCCGTCTTTGCTTCTGCCGTCTCGCCTCCTCTCCCCTACTGATCTGTTCCGCTTCAGCCTCGTGCACCTGGTTACCTTCTGATCTCGGGCCCAGGTACTTTCCCATCCTGCCACGCACCCGCACTGCCTCCCGGCAACCCTTGCACTTGGGTCTGTATCTGTAACCCTACAGGCCCCCCTCTTTCTCTGCACTTCTCAGACACCCCGTGTCCGAGCCCCAAACCTAGCACTTGCCACTTGCAGGCTGCACTACCACTTGTTGTTTTATTCATTTGTTCATCACTTTTCCATTTCACCCCTTCCCCCTCGCTCTACCTGCACTTTTTCAATGTCACTGGGCGTAGTAAGATTGTTGTTTTGGTTCTCCCTTGCCCCCCCCCCCCCTTGCCTCATCGCGCTCTGAGAAACCTGTGTATGAGCATGATACAAATAAAATATGAATATCAACATTGTATTTTATGCTTGTCCCAACCTTCACAGTGAGGATGAGCCCATCTGACCCACGTGGATCCAGACAGAAGAATAAGCCAATAACTGCTTGGCATCCCCTATGGAGCAGGCTCATGTGTAGGGTGCCTCCAATCAGTGGCCCCGAATTGTACTATATGGAGCGACGGGTTTCAAGCTAATAAGCCATTGTCTGTGATTGTATGAGTTAGAGCGCTCTCGAGCAGCAGAGTGCTTTGCTGATATTTGTGTCCTGTATGAATAAACCTTGTTATCCTTGCAATGCTACCGCCCATTTCCCTAGCGGGTCATATTTATTCTACAGTATGTGTAAAGGGGAACTTGTCTTCACAATACACAGTTCTGTGAATTTAAAGAGAGCCTCTAAACTTTGGGCTGAGTCAATAAGGTAAAGCAAGGGGGGGTATACATTTTTCCAGTGGAAAAAAGTGGTACAGTAGGAAAGTGTAACCATGACATGTATTTAATTGCAGGTCTCCTGGTCCTCAACAAGAGGCCAGAAGATAGAGGGCAACCAGCAGTAGCCTGATCTTTATTTTATACAAATCCCTTTCCCCCCCAGGGTGGTCCGCTCAGCAATTGTAATTTAAATATTGTTGGGCAGCACATACTAAGGAGTCTGGGGGATTCATCTTCTGCCTGTGCAGGAGTGGTGAGCTGGGACCTTACAGAATGAAAGGTCCACGCTATTACACGTGCCTGGGTAGAGACACAATCCGATTTAACCCTCTGTTCCCTGGGGAAGATGTTAATGAAGATGGGGGAAGAAATTTGAGATTCTAGGAGGGATGCCATGAAACTTCTAAAATGGAGTTGAGTTTATAGGTGAACAGGGGTGGTGCACATTGTAAGGGAGGCATGGTATCAACAGTAAGGCAGACAAGTTACCACAGTTCAAGGTTGTTTATTGAACTTAGAAAAGGGTTTGAAAAATAACTACCTATCCTATATCTACAGAGGGGCGCAAGCTACGACTATCAAATAATAATAACGCAGTCTTAGTGGTGTCTTGTCAAAATAAAAGGGCCTACAATAAACCTATTGCCAATTCTTACCTCTAGATACAAATAGCGTGGGAAACGATGTTACGAAAATGAAAGACGTTTAACAAAATAATATGTCAGGATGTTCAGGTCAATGGCCTCCCTTCCCAGCGTTTTCAGCACGGGACAAGGCGGTGCACTGGAGCTTAACACAGTCTCTGGCTTCCCTAGAACGAGGATACAGTTCAAACATTAGCATCAGGGCCTTCCGTGCCCAGGTCTATTTGTCTTTCGAAGTCTCTTCTTTCAGAGGGCCTGATGTACAACGCAGTTTGTGGCTCTGGTCCTTGAAAGTGGTTGGCCGGAGGAGGAAAGAAGATCTCTTTTTTATAGGGGGTTACAGGAGGAGTTGAAAGAAGCTCTAACCATTATAGTAGAGAGGCCAACGTTTTGCGAGGAGTAAATAACTTTGGTTTTGCAGTTGGATGCTAGAATGTCAAAAAGACAGTCTGAACAAAGAAGAAACTTTCCTGAGAATAGGAAATTGGTTTGGAGTGAACGTTCTATGGGTGCGTTTGGGCCCAAGGAGGTGGAGAGTCCAACTGGGGAACATCAGTTAAAAACACCTCTCACGAAGGAAGAGAAGGAGGAAAGAAAATATCAGCCTGTATTGTGTGAATAGCAATAATTGTGTAGGTACGTGTGCAAGTACTCATTGTAGATTCCCCAACACCAACAGGAAGGGGCCGGTTGGTTGCAAATATGATACATACTGTTATGCTACACATTACTTTCAACGTATCCTTGCACGGGAAGGCAAGTTGAGCTGTCATGGTCCAGGTGCGTTATATTCTGGCGCAACTGGGAACTTCATGGATAGGAATTTAGCTACTTGTCTTGGGGTTCCCATAGTTTGTGAGGATGTACACAAACAGGCTAGAGCAGTGGATGGCACGCAGCTTTCATAATGTCCAATTACACATACAATTCGCCAGCTGGGGATAAGAATAGCTGTGGGGGCATTGGGAAAGGACTGTTTTGAGTTAAGTGATGCTCCTCAGTTGCAAATCATGTTGGGTATGCCCTGGTTAACTCTACACAACCCTTTGATTGACTGGGCAAAGAGAACAGTAGAATTTAAGTTGGAATTTTGTCTGGAACAGTGCAGTGTAGACGTTTTTGAGGGCAATAAAGTTGAAGAGGGAGAGGGCCTAGGAGTGTGTTTAGCGGGAGTAGTGGTAGAGCATGCAGTGGGAGCCATTGTGGGGGTCATGCCCGAGTGTTACTGTGAGTTTGAAGAGGTCTTCAGTGAACAGGAAGCTAGTGAAGTACCACTGCATCGCCTGTATGATTGCAAAATTGACCTGGAAGATGGGGCGCAAATTCCTTGCTGTAGAATATGTGCCTTAACAAAGGAGAATGAGCACCTGATGGAGTATTTACAGGAAAAAGTGGGCAAAGGGATTTATTCGTCATTCGCAGCATCTAGCCGCATCGCCTTTTTTTTTGTGCCTACGAAGGACAAGACCTTAAGAACATGCATGGACTAGAGCATTGAACAAGATCACCGTAAAGAATCATTATCCTCTTCCACTGATATCTGTGATCTTTCAACGATTACACCGAGCAAAGGTTTTCACGAAGGTGGACCTCAGAGGGGCCAACCATCTGGTGAGAAATTGTTAGGGTGATGAATGGAAAACTGCATACAGAACTCGCTTTGCACTTTATGAATATTAGGTGATGACATTCGGCCTTAATGCTCCAGCTGCATGTCATTTTTCTTTATAAATGAGGTGCTCTGGTAATATTTTGACATTTTCATGGTTGTTTATATCAATGACATCTTAATTTTCTCTAATTATTTAAAACAACACGAACATCATGTTCAGAAGGTCATGATGAAGCTAATAGAATCATTTATTTGCAAAGCTGGAAAAGAACCAGGTTCACACACCTAGAGTGGAGTTCTTTGGGTTTGTCATTTCCCCTAAAAGACTGGAGATGGATTCCAGTAGGATCCAGCTGGTCCAGGAGTGGCCAACATCAACTTATGTCAAAGATAGTCAAGGTTTTATGGAAATTGTGAATCTCTATCACAGATTCATCCATGATTTCCCTCATGTGGTGGCACCTATCACCAGACTTTTGAAGAAGTGAATATAATTTGTGCGGAGTGATGCAGCAGAGGAAGCGCCTGTTTAAGGAGAAGTTTGTCACAGGACCCGTTTTACTGCACCCGGATGCGGTTCAACCGTTCTTTGCGGAGGCTAATGCTTCAGATGTTGCCATGGGAGCAGTTTTGTCCCAGAGACATCTGGTTACAGGTCAGCTACTTCCAATAGCATTTTACTCAAACATTTTCAGCTGCAAAAAGAAATTACACAATTTCCGACAAAGAACTTTTGAAAATAAATGCAGCATTCGAGGAGTGGAGACACTATCTTCTTGGAGCTAGACACTGAATAACAGTATTAACAGACCACAGAAATGTAACCTTCCTGCGCTCAGCCAAGACTTTAACACAACAGCTGTGTTGTTCCTTATTCTTTGCAGAATACAATTTTGTGATCATGTTAATCTATGGCGTCAGAATGGCAAGGCCGACGCATTGTCGAGGTGTTATCCAGAAAGTTCGAAGGAAGTGTAGAGGAGCAGACATGCAAGTCATTGATAGAACCCGCCCCCTCACCTCCAATATATTGGATGAAGGACAACAAGACACTGTGCATGACACCAAGTAATATTCCAATACTGCATCAGATGTATGAGAGACGTTATGCACTCAAACGTACCAAATGTACCCTTGAACTGAAGGGATAGCAAGAGATTTGCAGACACCACTGAACATCCAAGAAAATATGACAGGTGTAAAGTAATGTCTTGATGAGCTGACACTATGAAACGATATGGGGATAGTTACATCTTAATTCCTTAAATAACAAAGCAAGAGTAAGCCCACATACAAGTGAGAAGAAACCATATATACACAGAAGATAAGTAACCAGATGTGTAGTAAATGTATATACGCAGAAATGCATGGTAGATGAGTCACATAGAAGCTCACTGCAGTAGAAAATATAACACAGGTAAAGTGGCCATGTTGGAAAGATGGACAAGGACTCAGAATAAAAGTAAGTACAAAAAAGCTTGTAAGAGAGACCAGGGCTACTGAGCTAACAGATGCTGTAAGTGAATGTGTGCATGAACAAAGAATAGATGTTGGCCATAGATCAAGGATGCCACAGCAAGAAGCAATTGCAGAGTAAAAAGGGAGTCAACGAGGATAAGCAATATACGCAGCACATTTCTCTCTTCGATTAAGTAAATGAGCAAACATTTGTGAAAGCCAAGTATTGACAAATTAAGGATGCAGACAACATATGTGAATCGGAGCAACCAAGTGTACAGAGGACATGACACCCACGATAATTGAAACAAATAGTACCAAGTTGAAAGGCGGGATGGACAAAAACCATGGTCTCTTCACACGTGGTACAAGACTAGGAAACAAAGGCCTATTCATAAGCCCCAGACGAAGATAACGATGTACCTTAACTTCCCTTAAAATTCCAGGGAAGAGAACATTCAGCAAAGTCAAGTACAAAGAAGCAGCCTTGGCTGATGAGAGATGGTAGACTTATTGGGCAAGCGGGCAGTAGGATGACATTGTTCTATGCACCTGGGTTTCACTTTACTAACATGCTGCTAATAAGCCAAATTTCCAAGGTTGGGAAAGAATGCCAACCAATCAGAGAGACAATGGAGCATACATTGTTGCAGGGGCGAAACAGTTGTTACGCTGTTATAATATGTAGTATACGTATTTAGAGGGAGGTTCAAGATATGCCTGCCAGGTAAGGAGCAGCCAATTATGTTACCAATACCTAAACGATATATAGGTATGTGTGTTCCCTTAACCAATCCCTCCACCGGATATTGAGGTATAAAGCCTTTGTGTAACTGAAATATGATAGTTTAGACTAGGATTTGTTGTTCGCCAGGTTTCCCTACTTTATTGAACTGCTAATAAAGTAGTATTTTGACATGGTCTTTGTGTCTGTCCAGTTATTTGGGTCCGAGATCATTTATTATGGTAATCCAATTCTGCGCATAAGAGCGCTCAAAAGGTGCTACTGCACAGAAGATTCTTTAACTCCAGTCAATTTGTTGGTGGAAGGAAACTTTGTGATTAGAGAAGGGCAAAAGACTAATGGTCTCATCACGAGGTTGGCCTCAGCCCTTAAATGCGACCGTAACGCTCTTACTGCCACATTTAAGGGCTGGCCAAATCATGTGTTGGGCAGAAAGTTTGGAGTGTTACCTCCAGCATTTTGCTCGAGGTAAAAATAGTCCACTTTCTGCCAGTTTTTCAACAGTCAATTGCACCGGCTCTAATAGCGCACCCATCTCCATGGACCCAATGGGGAATGGGAAAGTACTGCTTTTCGGGGTCCGGTGCTATTAGCAGTAACACTATTTGCGTTGACGGCATCCCACGTGTATTTCATATTTAATACATTTCTCTTTCTCCCACCAATGCATCAAACTATTTTTGAAGGTACCGCGATAATGCGAATATCGGTTCTCCTAAAATCAGTGAAGTCTACCAGAGCAAAGTCTTTTCTTATTATCAACCGTAATCTTGGTATTTTGGGGAAACGGGCTAAGATATTGGAGCACTTTCGAATTATCCTTTTTGAATCCTTTAATACAAATTCCAAGAGAAGGCAGTTGGTGTTAACTTGGTCACCTCCAGGGGCATTTGGGTTGTTACTCTCGGACATACTAGGATATTCTCTCTGCCCAGTTTAATTGCAATCATTTGAACCTGTGGCATTTTCATTACTGGGCACTCTCCCAGATCTCCACAATTGCTGATTTGAGTCCCTTACACGGGAAGAGCCCAACTTGATAAGAGTACTTTTCTGGACACAGAGTGTCAATGTACGTTGTAATGGAACAGCGTACTTTTGCTACAGGAGATGGAACTTGCACTTCGGTTGTCTTCTTGATAGTAGTCTGACATTTTCCATTCTTATTACTTGTTAAATATGCAGACAAATCAGCCCTTTTCTGAGCATTTATAGATGTGTTTACTGCCTCAGTAATGTGCAGCCTGCAGGAACTTTCTATATAGTTATTTTATTTGCATGTCTAGCTTTTTGTTTCTTTGCCATTTGTACTGTTTGGGTATGGCTATATTTTCCCCAGTTGTTGCATTACTTATTCCAGTTTGCATCTTTGCACAGGGTTTAACTGTGTCTTCACTCGTTTCAGACAGAACCGCTGCACCAGAGATCCTCCTGTGTTTTGCTGCAGTCAAGTTCTGAAGTTCGGTAACCCTTTTTGTGCATACTCCAGTCTTTGGTTTTCTGGGTTTACTGGATTCAAGGTATTATTCATTGTTTGTGCAAGCAACCCTTCCGATTAGTGTACAGGCTTTAACTTCCATTGTTATGTTCTGAGAGGTGCACAAATGAGCTCGACACCACATTCAAGGCCGATATGGGGATCGGCGGAAGAGCCTAATTTTGTCGTCAGTCTCTTAATGGATGTCATTTTGACGCTTCCAATATACAGCACGACCCTGAGCTAACCAAATTGTGCTCTGTGCAGATTATGTCCATATCAGTGCCATTTAGTGGAGACCCTTTTATATGCCCCCCCTCCTGTCTACAGTTGCACTGCTTTCTTTATCCGCTGTAATAATTGCACCAAGCTCAAGTATGCTTAAGTCATGGGCCACGTGGTTATGCCTGCTCATTGCAGCATCCCTAGATTCTAGATGCGACATGAGGCATTTGGCAACTTCAATACTGTTACCTGCAGTGGGATAAAAATCTGTACTCTTTCGAATCAGCGTGTCGGTCATTGATTTTGTCTTCAGATAGAATTTGTTTACAAGGTTGAATTTTGCTAGCTCCTCGAACCCTATACCGCCATTGTTATTCATTTTTTGTTCCGTTATATCCCATTAAACAAATCTCCTACATCGCCATGCCCTTTAACATGGCTACATGTTAAAGAACCTTCCCTCTTGATGTTGCAGATTGTGCACCACTCTTGTATCTCTTCCTGTACTGTTGACACTCCGTTCATTTGGCTTTTCCTCGGTCACAGTCCATCTCTCCTCCTGGAGTGTGGGACAGGTTAGCAGAATGTTATTTTGAATATGCGCGTTAGTCTCGGCAGACTTATCTGCCATGCATGCAACATTATTTCTTCATCAACATTGGAGATTTCAGCCTCTCTCAAGTTCTTTACCATCCATGCTGTTAGCTTGGCTCCTAAAGTTGTACGTGGGAAGGTTATTGTACCAGCAGAGAGATATGGACCAGAAAATTATTATGCGCGCTGCTAGTCCGTTTGGAAACCAAATATACAAAATGCTCTAGTAGAAATTACTAAATCTGAGGCTAAAGGAAAGTACAAATGGTTTAATGAAAGGTCCAAACTTTTTCAGGAATGGGACCTGTGACAAGTGAAAGTAATACAAATTGCGAGTACAAAAGATGCTTTAAAAAGGAGCGAACAGAAAAAATACTCATGCAGGCCTGGGAGGCAGACAGGAGAAAGGTGAGCAATGTACCCTCACTTATGCTAGACAATAACATGAGGCAGTTTCTGGACGTAAAGGGCGAAGTCTGCAACATCAACTCCCACAACAGCATGTTAAGTCTGCCTTCAAGATTAATCTGCAATTGTTAAATGACCACACAGGCTGGGGAGCAGGAGCTATGTCTCCGTGGTTCAATGTGGCACATGAACCACATGTTAATAAAATGTTCCATGTGTTAATATCCCCGCAAAAATATCACCATACAAAAATATCACCATATTTTTGCGGCGATATTAAGGCATGGAACCTGTGGGGGACACCCCTGCTTTATTTTTAAAGGAGCAGGGGCTCCCAAAAATGACCCCCCTCCACCCAAAAAAAATCACCTATGGCCGTTCCAGACGACCATACATACAGCGATATTTTTGGTGGGGATATGTAGTGATACCATGAAGATTTGGGTCTCCTCATTCTTAAATCTATGTACCTATTACAGATCAGTAGGAAATGGCTAAAGACCTATTTTATTAAATGCAATAATAGATTTTTTTTGAAAGCACTGTTTTTAATAATGAATTGTCCTAATACACATTTTATTTGTAGCCTATTTCAATAAGAGGCTTTCTCAACCAATTAAAACTTAAGAAATGTATTGTTTCTAGGTTAACAGCAATGGTTAAGAACATGATCTACAGACCCCTTCCTTGTCTGCCTTCCAATTTTGCTGTCTTATGATTGGTGTATATATGAACTTCTCATGAAGGTATAAAGATCTGATTTTTGTATATCATTGTGTTTGTATTTCGTGTTAATGGAGACATCCGATATTAATAAAGATTACTTACTAAGCACTCTACCAAAACTCCAATCTTCTTTCTTGTGATCAGCAATCCGGAGTACTCCTTGACCTTCCTCTCTTTAGACAAAATCCTCAACTTTACTACCTGCACTCCAACTCCCTCTACAACCGACCCAGATCCTCCCACCACTTCTACCTACCAACAAACATGTTGGTTGGCTCTCCATGCACAACCGCCCTTTTAAAGCCCCTTTTCCTAGTCTACAAAGTTATCAATGGTCTTACGGCCTAGTACCAGTCTGATTGCATCTCACTTCAGTCACCATATTGTTTCCTCCGAACCTCCTGCGGTCCACCTCAGCGACCCATACCCTCTCTGTGCCTCCTCTTGCTTCTGCTCTTTCTTCCACTCACACCGCTACACTGGTCACCACTGCCCAGCAAAATCAAAGCCATCTCACACGTGGATCTATTCAAAGATTAGCCTAAATTTCATGTACCTGCTAAAGGGCAGCTCGCTCAACCTGAAAACACAAAAGGGTGAAAGCTATGTGTATAGGACACCCCCCACATGGCACTGCCCACAGTATGTGCAAATGATCCGCTGCCATTACACAGAAAGGCATGTTCAATTGAGTCTTTAGGGAATATCCAGGGACAAGCAATGCTACGCAAAAAGGTGCTCAGAAGCCTGGCCCTATAACACCCATGGTGAATTCATGCCACAAGCGTGCGCTGGCCACGCATGCACAAGAGGTAGATTGGTAGAATGAAATGAGTCGAAGGGGACAATCTGGTTCTTCACCCTCCAGGTTAGAGGGCTGGCTTGAGGTCTGCTTCACTAGTGAGCCCACTCCCCTTCCAGACTGATGGATAGTAATGGGGCTGCGTATAGGCTTGCGAGTGTGGACAGTGGAGTAAGTTTGCTGAAAATATTGGGGGGTGGGGGGGCATGACATCTGAAGAAAAGGTGCCCCAGCCAAATACAGTGTTCCATAAAAGTTGGGGGGGGGGGGGGGCAGGGGAGGGAGACAAACACCCCTGACCCCCCTAAAATTACACCCATGAGTGTGGAAGCACGCTCAGCTATGGCGGATGGGGCAGACATGCCAATCCTCACGATTTTTTAGTGAAAAAATATAGCTATTTTTCACATTCTGCCACCTAAAATTACTGTAGCCCCAATGCATTCCTATGAGGAAATGTAGGTCTCCCGAAATCTGCCTCCCAAATGGCTGTGATTAGCATGTATGCCGCCGTGTATGAGGGGCGCGCGCGCACACTGCGGACGCGCAGCCGTGTACATACGGGTCAGGTCGGGCGTTTGCAGGGGACTGCAGTGGCGCAGGTGATGGGTTGTGGGCGTGGCCACTGACGCAGCCGTTACATCATCAGCCTGTGGCAGGAGGGCGGCGGCGTGGCGAGTCAAGTGCGCATGCGCGCGGTGTCGCGTGGCCCGGCCGGCCGTTACCGCGCGTACACGCGGCGCAGGGCGACGTGCGGAGAAGGCTGCGGGGGAGGCGCCAGCCGCAGTGTGCGCGCGCGCGGGAGGGGCGTCACTGCAGAGCTGCTGGGGGCTGCGCAGATGTTATGTACATACAGAGCGTTCCGACGCTGGGGACGGAGTCGGGCTCAGGCCGCGACCGCCGCTTCCTGCCACGTCGCCGGCCCGGCTGCCCGGGCCCAAAGGACACGGCTTCTTAACGCAATGGCACCTGGGCCCAGCGCCAATCCCGTGACGCGCATGCCATGCTGCGCTTCCTACTATATATACCAGCAGGCGGACCCCCGCGCAATACTGCAGTCAAAACAGCACACACAATACCCAGCTACCTGCAACCGCGGCCGTGCTCCCGGCTCCACCACATGCATTCACGCGAAACAACATTCTGACCCAGAGGGGGAGCCCCGAATAACGAGCCATGCCACAATGCTGCAAAAGCTCCACCCGACAGAACCGCTGCACTGCAAACCCGGCACATCTGCAAGCTCCTCCCGAAGGACCCCCCCCCCCCCAACACCTACACTTTCTGATCGCTTCAGGCCCTCCGTGGCCAACCACACATCAAATAAAGATGTCAAAATGGACCTGCCCATTTCCATTATTTCACTATACAAGACTGCTGTATTCCCACATAGCGGAGCAGCCATCCTTCCGAAAAACAAAACGCAAGGGGGAGGGGCACAGCAAACAACCCTAGCACATCCCCCCCACACACACGCACAAGCTACGAAGCAATGCTCAGAGGGTTTTTCTAATAGAACAATGGCGTCGAGTTTAGCCAATCAACCTCTTACCAAAGGTAAGTAGCATATATAACAAACTATCAGGCATCCAATATGGACACAACCCGCACATACACAATAAGATGGCAACACGACACATACTGCTGCATTTAGAAAGCACCAAGAAACACAGAAGCCAAACACATGTATATGGGCCTTAAGTGACCCAAGACAACACAGGAAAGGCCAAAAATGACTGAAAGTAAATTACTGAATGAGAGATTTGGCCAAATTTCCACCACAAGAAGAGTTCGCACGGCCGAAAATCGTGACATTAGTGAGCATGGACAGCAGGTCTCCCTCCCCTGCACGCTTCTTCACTGTCAGCAGGGGTGTTCCCTGCAGCAGTTTATATACAGTAAAACAAAACCAAAAAAAATAAAAGACCCTGCGGTGCTACTTCCTGGGTGGGGGAGCTGGAAGCGGGGAATACATTTATTTTCAGTTGTTTTACCGTAATGGACAAACCGTATTTTTGGCCAAAACCATGCTTTTTTGTGGCAGCAGTTTGTTCCATTACAGTAAAACAACGCAAATTCAGGCAACCCAGCAAAAGCCATACCCTTAACAGAAGTCTACCCCATCCACCCATCTCCAAGCAGGCGTGAAATCTATGTCACAGGTAAGTAAAGTCCCTTAAAGGGGAAGTTTCAATGGAGCATGTATTTTTTTGGCATATTTCAGTTACACCCCCCCCCCCCCCCGCACTTCTCCTCCTTCCCCTGCGCGATTTGAATGACACCTGGCCTAGTAGGGATAGTTATCCGTCTTTCCTCTGTTCCCCCTCTGGTGCCTCGTCGCGCCTCGAAACACTTGTGTATCTCGGCACATTATAAATGCAATATCATATCAATCCCAACATTTTTTTCCTATGATTGTCTCACATTTACACAGGATAGGTAATTAATAACGTGCCTGTACATAAGTGTGTCTAGGCGCGACAAGGGAGGGAAGACAGGGAGAACAAATCTTATTAGGCCATGTGTCATTCATATCGTGCATGCAAGTGTGACAACGCAAATTGGAAGCAACTATTTTGTGTTAATATTATGCTTTCACCGCCACTATAGCTATCATTAGAAGCTCATGCCCCTTGTAACACCAGTACACGTCTCATGTCTTGCATTCACAAACCAACCGAGGATGATCCTGCTTAGCTTCACAGGGCAGCAGAGTCAAGGCCATCCAGGCTGTAAAGCAGAATACAATCTGCTCATTTGCCGACCCTGCCCCATGAACCTAAGCATGATCATCCTGGACTGGTTTCCGCATGGGAGACATGTTTATTACAGGCATCATTTTAAAATCATAACTTATTTACTTAACGTTCTGAATCCTGCACCTGGTAAAGCCAATGCTCCTCCCAGTCCACTGGTGGGTCGCAAGCTAGCCGTGATTAAATTAAAATGTATAAACTCAATCCATGTGCAGCAATCACCAAGCTTGGAATTTCCTTGGCAGTCTCCCATCTGCAAACCAACCAAGGCTGATACTGCTTAGCTTCAGTCAGCAGGGTCAGCTAATAAGTAGTAGTAGCACCAATATGAATACTAGCAATCAGGGTGCTGGGATGAAGCATTGATTGTATATGGTTTTACAGCCTGGATTGTCTCAACCGTGCTGCTTTATGAAGCTAAGCATAATCAGCCTGTCTTGGATGGTTGATGGGAGATATGCACTGGTATTCTGATGTGGTCCGCTTCAGGGGTGACCAGGTAAGATGCATAGGAACCATCTTTTGATCGATCAAAATATGCTTTTTAAAATAAAAACACGCCCTTATCCAGTGGGCCAATAACATTTCTGCGCAAAGTTCCCTTTCAATTATGGCCGTTAGGCAATTTCAAATTCCCTTGTAAAGGTTATGTCTAGTCAACAGTAAAGAAGTTGTGCCACGCCTTGAAAGTTACAGGATAGTCACACAAGAGGGCAATCATCTGTCAAAGTGGATGCCATTTGCAAGGCCTACACCTTGATGCCATCACAAACAGCAAGGCTGACTGGAAAGGCAAACAAACCCCATTTGTGTTTTTGCACCCCAAGGAGACAAAAGTGTTCGATCTGGGTGCAGTAAGTAGTCATTTTTTCTGCATGCAGACTCCATGGCTTGGAACCGAACAGAAGCTGGACTCAAGACTTCGAAACAATAATGGGCCTCTGCTTCAGCACCCAAACCCAAAAAATGTTTGATGCTGTAGCAGCCTGGATAAGCAGCAATGGTGACTCAGCAAAGGTTTGCAGGAACTGAACAGGAGAGGAAACGTTTATCTCCAGCAAAAAAACACTTCTTGGTGGAGAGCAACAGCAGCGTACCCACAAAGTCTCTCTCTTGGCAAAGTTACCTTTGAATTTGCACCACACTGGAGAGTGGACGGAATCCAGCAGAGGTTCCCATTCAGGATGATGCAGATTGTGACAAGAAATAGGCCCAGTCACCCAAAAAAAGTGGCCCACCCCTCGCCTCACGACCCTGACCTCTGTTGACCTCACCGGAAGTGATGTCATTTGACCCCACCCCAAAGTGCCATCCCGGGAAGCGATGAAACACAACCTTTCACCCCTTGACAAAACAGTTAGTGGCATCAAATAGCATTGTTTCCAAGCACATTAAATTACTGTGCATCCAAGCAGGCGTCCAAGGCCAAATTATAATGTTATTGTATAGCATTTACGCTTAAGCTCTCTTTTGCAGAACAAATATGCATACAATATCACCCAACCTGTGTTGGTACTCTATCGGCCTAAGAAGGATGAAAGGCTTTTTGAGGGAAAAAAAGATATCTTTTTTTCCCCCCCTTCCAAACCAGCCCCCACTCCCCAGGGACGATTTCGGCCCGTAGCCGGGCCGAAAGGCCAATCCGACCCAGGCAAACTGGCAATAGGTGTTGAGGTCCCACACAACTTCAGTACACTGGGCGTGCCCAGTGGCACCATATACAGTCACGGCAACGTTCTGGACTTCCTTTTCTGGTTGACTTTACAGGGCACCAGGGATCATGTGGGCAAGCACATACTATGACATACGCCTACGTGATGCAGAAGCCACTACTGCGACAACTGGTACATTTTATCTGCCGTTTCCTTCATCTTTTTCGACTCAGGAACTGATTTTTTGGATTGCCGTTTTGCATATAGAGTGGATTTATTATTAAAGAAAATGTGTAAAGTTATAACCCATAACGCTCATGTCAAAGAATGGAGCATTGTCAATTTCAGTAAATCATTCTGTACAGTAATTACGTGCTATGTATATAACAGTAGTGACTATTAAACGCCAAATATGCACATACAAGTCATTAATAGATCATGTACCCAGTCCGATAGCAAAGCCAGTAGAGCACTTTATTTCAGGGCATTCATTCCCTAATATAGCCGGTCACCAGTTTCTGTAGCCATCATTCAGGTACTCAATGAAGGGTGTTTGGGGACTGTGCTGTCCTATGTTGCTCCAGAACAGAGCACCCAATTTTCGACCACGGTGATTAGATCAACTTGCATTAATATTGTGCAGCAGGCACGCGTTAGCTGTGATTTAGTTCAGCTTTAGCAGGGGTGTAGTCTTGTTTTAGCACATGGGGGGGGGGGGGGGGGGGGGAGAGAAGAACAGGTTCAAATGGCCACTGTGCAAAGCAGGGTACACACGGACCCCAGCCCACACAATATTTGGGGAGCAACCAGACTGGCTGCTAAACCTTGGGCTACATATCCCCATGAGATTAGAGGGCTGAGACTTCGGCCAGCCAATGATCGCATAGCTACATCTACGAGAGACCAACCCAACCTCAGCCCTGCTGCACATTCACTAGCGTTCTGCACTGTGTAGATTTACTTACATCCTGGTGGATATTTTTAACAAAGCCCCTGCAGTGGGGGGTAAATCAGGTTTGGCCAAATCACTCTTGGAAATATTAGTTACCAGTCAGTCTAGCACCTAGTGGAACTGGAAGAAGGCTTGGTGTATAAATCCAGTTGTGTGCGGCATCTCTTCAAAACTAGTAAGGCCCGTTTCTCTTGTGGACATGTTACCTAAAATGGCCGCCAGATAAGGTGTGTTGGAACATCACTGCCGAGTCAGAATAAGATCCGCTCAACTTCTATTACATAGTATGCAATGTGTGCGCACACTCTGCATGTAGTACTGTGCCCCATAGCATACAGCAGTGCCATAAAAAAATGCAGTGCTGCTGTAATAGTTTCAATGCTCTTCCATGTGCCTCTTCTCAATCCCCGTCTGCTTTGAACAACTTCGCACTAGAAATCTCTGCCGTCGGCAGAGTGCCAAAAATAACATTTCTGCTAAATGCAGTGCGCTGCTAATTTTCTATTCAGACTGCTCTGCTAAAGGGCCCCATGTCCTACCGTGCTACGAGCCGTGACAAATGGCATAGGACAATTCACTATGGGGTCCTTTTAAGCTGGCCGATTGCCCAATCTTACTGGGTCTGTTCAGTTGGGTTTCTCAATGCAATGGTTACCATTTCTGACTTGTGGGTTGGACTATTTATTGTGAAGGTCTGTTGTTCTTAGTCACCTGGGTCATCATTGGTCTGGGTTTAACATTCTCTAGGCGACGGGTCTGGCCGATTTAACTGCAAAGGAAGACTTACTTTTGTAGGCTCGCCTTTTCAGGCTCCGGGCAAGGACCGCAGTGAAGACTCACCATTTATGGCCAGTTGCTTCACATAACTAGTTAGAAGTCGGCAAAATGTAGTGGTTTGAAAAGTCAATTTAGACAACAAGGGTAGCCATTTTACAAATGTTGGCGAAAACGTTTGCTTAACCCCGTTCGCTGAGCTTTTTCATGTGGTATCTGGTCGGTGTCCGTCGTGTAAGGCTCTGTGTGGTGAGTTTGTTGTAGTGAAGTGTGCAGGATGCTGTGGTTTAAGAGGTATGGTTGTGTTTACTTGGCTTTGAGAGGTGCATGAAGAGGGGCGAGGTTTTAGTAGGGTTGATTATTAGCATTGTTGTGTGAAGAGACGCACACTCACTTTGTGAGTCTTTCAAGGTTTAGATGAATTTCTTCCTTGGTGCTCATTTCAGCATGATGACAAGGCTCTCACACCTCTCTGTCCATATGTTGTGCTGGTCAGTTTCTACAAATCTATCTTTGTTGTTACTCAGGCCAGCCCTTACACCCCAGTCTGTGCCTGATGCAAAACGGTCCCCGTAGCTCTATCTAGTTGTGACCTATGCCCATACCTCTATCTTTGTACAGCGTGGTTCGGTTCAGCCCTTACCACCACGTCCAGATTGACGCAAGGGAATCACCATACCTATATTTCAATTGATTTTTGATGTGTGTCCGGTTTGTCGATTTGATTTTCAGTCCATCTCCAGGAATTCTGCTAGGGCGTGTATGCCAGTCTAACGCATTCCATCTTCTACTTATTAGGGTGTGGGTTTCTTAGAGCAGCACTAGTGGTCTTGTTTTGGCTGGCGGGCACCTTTGTGGAAAAAATAAAAGATACAAAAGTAAATATACGCCAACAGCCTGTCGGACACTAAAAGCACTTTACAAAGAAATATACTTGCCAAAAAGGGTTAGGAAAAACAGACCCAGCCGATACATTAGGTGTGCATAAGAACAAAACTAGAAACAAAAGTAAAACCTTCCCCGACACGCACAATCCTTAACTACCACAACATGGAGTCACTTCGGGCAAATGTGAAAAGGTGGAATTAAGAGGGATAGGGGGTGCGAGATTAAGTAGTGGACTGTAGTGCAGGGACGATAATTCGCCTTTTATAAAAGCGCTTAGTAGCAAACAGTCTCTAAGCATGTGGCCTAAATTCAAACTTGTTCCCAATGTAAAGGCGTTGCACGCGAGCTAGTTTCCCGGTCTTATAGAATAGTGGGAGGTAACATTAACTAGGTTGCGGGGTTGAAGCTCAGGTAAGGTATAGGACTATTTTTTTAATGTACTGCAATCAGCATAAAGGCAATCTTTCACGGCGAGAACAGAGTAGGAAGATTTGTAGACCTTATTTGGGACGGAGTTCAAAGAGTTTATTTTTACATTTATATAGCACGCATACAGCCCAAGGGCATCACAGCGCTGTTACGTGTGGGTCGGTTACAGGGCAGACTTATGCATGTAATTCAGTTAGAAATTTCAAGTGACAACAATCGTGAGATACATAATACATTGCAGGACAGGTACAACTAGTCTGGTTAAGTAAAGACTAATGTTTTCACGGCTTTGCAGAATGCGGAGTCTTCTGCTCTCAGGGGTGGTGGCAAGGTGTTCCATAGTAGGGCTGACAGGCGAGGGAAGCTAGCGCCCCCGGTTCTCTTGACTCTGGGGATTGAGAGCATGTTGGTATAGGGGGCTCTGGTGGGTCTTGTGGAGATTGGTTTAGTGGCGAGTAGTACAGTGTGAGACCAAGTAGGAAGGGGGCGGAAAATTACCTGGACAGTCGAGTACCAAGAGGTAGCATTTTAAAAAGTAATGGTTGTCCTGGCTTGCAAGAGTGGCTAAACGTATTTAATGGGAAAAAGGATGGATGGGAAGATTTTCTGCGTTGTGGACTAGTGTATGTCCTGGCTGTGAGGTACAGTACAAAGTAATGAAATATATGTCCTTAATGCAGTGGTCTTGGGACTGTCCCACCTAGGGGGCACGAAGGGAGGGTGGCTGGGACGGGAGGCTCTTCAAAATGGGGGTTCTGGAGCAACTATGGCAGGGGGGGGCGCTAGGTTTACTCGAAGGGGGAGTCCGCATCAAAACGTTTGAATACCACGGCCTCAATGGTGGACTCGCAACGTCCTTGACTTTACTCGTTTCTTCCTTACACCACAGCGATGAAATGACCTGGCAATGCACCAGAACCACAGAAAACCCTCTGCCCTGCTGGGACACACACACACGGCCGTGCCTCTGCGATACGGGCACTCGACAAGGATGACCTTTCGCTAGGATGGTGGGGGGGGGGGAGCACTATGGGGGGGTTGCATCTTGCGACGGTGTAAATATTCACTTATTAGGGTTCACGTGCTATAGAAATACGCCAACGGTCGACTCAGTTTACAGGGGCCCAAAATCCTTGCTGCACCTGGTTAAAACGAATATTAAAAAAGACCCTCCTCCCCCATGCCCTCAAAAACACCCGGCTCCAAACGCTGACCCAGAGGGGCCATGTCGACGGAATGCCCAACCCCCGTCCCTCCCCCTCCGGTGAGGCGGCATCGATTAAAAGCGCCCACTCCGACCTAAAACAAAGGGCACCGTTACCGAAAAAAGAAAAAAAACACCCGCAGGCAGAAGCGAAGCCGCAGAGAATCGTCGATGAGGAAAAAACAAACGTTGAAACGGGGACGGTGACTGACACTTACACGAACCAATCAACAAGGCACCGGGATGACGTCTCCGATGTAAACTTCCCAAATTCCACCAATGAGAGCCGCTCTCCGCCGTCGCACGCGAGCAGAAACGTCAGTGTTCCCGCCCCCCATTCAGCTCCCCCCACCCAACATGGAGTAGGCGACCGAACTATTCCGCGGCGCTCGCCGAACTGCGGTTACCGCGAAGTAACAGAAATACCGAAAACAAAGCCATGGTCGCTTGGACAACGCCTCGGTTCGAGAGCCTTAACGTCACCCATCTCCATTAGCACCGAACGTGCAACACCAGCCTTAAATTCACTGAACACAGCGTTCCCTAGCGCATCCTCTCTCACGCGCCTCTGTAGTCCCAACTGTGAAATGCGAGCGCTCCTGCTGGGTCTTTTCTTCGCCGAGACATTACGTAAACCGATTGGCAGGCGTGAAACCCAATCCAATATCGGAGAAAGGGGAATGCCTCTTCATTTCTAGCCATACAGAGACCGATAAATAAATGGTCGGTCCTCCCTAAATAATACCTTCATTGATAGGTTAACCCTGATCTCAATCACCCTATCTTAGCCAACGGTAAGGCCTGGGAGGCGGCATCCAGGAGCTGCACGCCGCCCCTGCCGGCGGAGTTGGGGATCCCCGTGCGCTCATTCGCGCTTCCGCCCGCGGAGGGAGATGAGGTGGGGGGAGGGGAGGAGGCTCTGCTAAGGAGCCACCGCGCTGTACTCGATGTGACACGGGTAGGGTTGGCCCGCTCTCTGGAGCGCCACACAGGAGGCCACAGGGTGAGCAACAGTATTATATACACAGGGGCCTCTTCCAGCGGGGCCCCGTAGCCGGGGCTGGCCGCGCCATTTCCGAGTGGCGGCCCTCAGGAAACGCCGAGGCTTCGTTTTCGGCCTAGTGTGGCCCGTGCCCCTGGGGCCGCGAGATCGGGCTCTAGGGGGGCCGGGCTGAAGAGAAAGAAGCTCCCAAGATAGGTGAGTTCAGAGCCCTGCCTGCTGGCTTTTATTTATTGTGGTATATGCATATATTGCTCGGGAGAGAGGGGGGTTGTTGTGGAAGTATTGATAGAACTGGTGTTGCAGTGTGTACGTTTTTGGGGTGGGGGGGTCGTTTAATATATCGTCACCCATTTAAGTCCATGCAAACTAATGCAGCCTGTATGTGATGTGTGTACCCAAGGCTGGGCGGAGACGCTTTTGGGGGTGTGCTGCCCCCCAGTTTATAAACATCATTGATCTGAGTCTTGGCAAGGGGTAGGTTTGGGGGCGCAGTGGGCCACTAGCAGTGACCTACGGGTTATTCTTGCAATGTTTCCCCCGGCCATGCATTCGCCTCCTCGCCCCTCACTCTTGTTTTATTTACTGTTTTGGCCCCTCCCCCCTTTAGCCGAATGCCCGGCTATAGAGCAGAAGGGGCCACCCCGCAGCCCCCCCCCCCCCGCTTCTCGCCGTGCAGATCTCAACTCTCCGCCGTCTATGTTTGTGTACAAGGTTCCTTCTTTCCTGCATGCGCTATGGCGGGCAGGTTGTGGGCTCAGCACCGCCCCCGGCCCCCACTCTACCTCCCACACGGGCCGGGCTGGCGTGCTCTCTTCTCCCGCTTCCTTTCAGACCCCATTTTCTTTTTCTGACAACAGTGAACTAGAAGGAGAGGAAGGCGGAGGTGAGCTGCCAGCCCCCCCCAGGGAGTGCTGCAGGCACGGCTCCTTTATTGTTGTGTTGGACCTACACCCCCCTCCCCCACCAGGCGGTGTTGACTTTCTCCTCTCCCCTAGTGTGGGTGACCCCCTCTGCCCCGCCCCCCCCCCCCTTATGATCTGCATGGGCACAGCTGTGGTGGCCAATATGTGTTAGGTTATTGTGGCAAAGAGGATGTTTTGGCTCCCTTCTTTTGCTGGCTTATTCTCCACGCCCATCACTAGTAAAATGGTACCATGCCCCCCCTCCCCACCCCCGTGAGGATCGAGCACACGGGGTGCTTAAAACGTTACAGATTACAGAAGGGGTGTTTGCGGGTGCGGAAAAAGCTATGGTTCTCAAACTGAGGCTAGTTTATGTCGGGGGGGGGGGGCAGATGCAAGATAACTGTTAATATAAAAGAAGATTAAGATGACTGGACAATATATTCAGTAGGTGATCTTATAGGTTTGGGGGTGGCAGACACAATATTTTGCTCGTGCGGGTGCTCGTTTTGGAAAAGTTGGCATGGCACTGGTATAATGTAATATCGCACTTAAACATGGCACGTGTCGTGCTCTTCTTGGCGTGGCCCCTTTCATCGCATAGCTTGCACGTGTCTCTTCTGAGTGCCCTGCTGCCCCTGCAGCCTGGCCACTATTCGGCAGCGTCACACCTGGACGTGAAGGGTGGCTGGCAACTCGGCGGCCTTCGCTACTTTCTCTGGGCACCCTCCTCATCTGGCCACTGGTTTTGAATGGAGCTCGTTTGTTTTCCTGCGACCCTTTTCAATAAAGACTGTTGCGCATGTTTTCGTTTTGGCCGTATAACTACAGAAGCTTCGCTTTACCTTTATCGGGAGCCTGCATGCAGGGATCCCCGTTTCCGAGTTGGTGGCCTGCTCGGGGCCCCTTTGTTTTTGTTGCTCTCGCTCGTCCTGGCTGCGGGCAAGGGCTTGCTCTGCCCGGGCAAGCTGCTGTCCACGCACCTGTCGCCTGCTGATGGCAGGGACGCGCGGGTCTGCATTGGCACTGCCCGCCTGTGCTCTCGCTGGCTGCAGGTGGGACATTTCTCACCTTTACAAAGAAAGGCGCTTGGTGTCCCCGGTGTAAACAGAGGCCCGGCGACTTATGTAACCTTTGGCTCTGAAGCTGCCGTGTGGCAACGCTGCTTGCTATGCGCAGGTTTATCATTGCTGCCAGGGCCTCTATCTACACCGTGGCCTTCTGGAACCATCGCATCGCCCCTCGCCGTGAAGAATAGCGCACGAAGCACTCTTGGTGCGGACCCTGTGGCTGGACCATCAGTGGGTGTGATGCTTGGATTCTCGCCCCTGCTTAGGTTAGGGTGTTAGAGCAGCTTTAGTGAGGGTCGCGTAGCCGTGCAGCTACGCACCCTAGTGTGTGGAGAGGGCAGTGGCACTACTACTAGGGGCAGCCGTGGATGCCAGCAGAGGGAATGCAAAGTAGCTTTCTGCGTGCATTCACTTTAGACTTAGCTCGGGTCACGCAGGTCCGTGCCTGCCCTGTGCGCCTGGTAATGCAGCGCCTCGAAGCGTGGATGGGCTCCTCCAAGATGGCCGCTGCCCTGGCTCTACTAATGAATGCAGGGGGCTGCCGCGGGTGCATCGCGGATCCTGTTGCTATGGGAAAAGCTCGAGTACTGCCACCGTCTCCAGGGAGGAAGGGCATTGCAGCCTGGAGCTTCACGGGGGGTGGGCTTCACGCTTGTGTGCATTGAAAAGCTCAGGTTGGCGGGTTCTGCGTCGACAATCTGGGGTCGTTGCATTGTCCCGAGTAACCAGCAAGTGACCCTCGCGCAGTGTTCTTGGCTGCTAACGTGTGAGCTATTGTCTGACCGTTGTGGGCTGCCGCCACAGCCCCAAGGGACCCCCGGGCCCCCGTGTAGAGGGGACACGGCCCCAGTAACCGCAGGCCAGGCTGAACCAAAGTGGTGGGATGTCTGTTGTGCTGAACTCTGGGTGTGGTGTGCACAGTGAGCATGCATTTTCCATCCACTGTACAGGGTTGCAGCTAGCACCGCTCTGCCCTGGATTCCAGCCCTTGGGCCCTGCTGCTCAGTCTTGGGGGCCGGACCGGCTTTGTTGTCTTGCTTTTAGTCCGAGCCTGGCACACAGCAGAGGCGGGTGTCCCTGCTCTGAGAGGAGGGCATGGTATGCGATTTTAGCAGCACTGAATGCTGCTTCTGTCACTCTGTGCTGTTGCCGCTCCGCCCCCAGTTCACAGGTTTAAGCCTGTCGACGTTTCCCACTGCCTTGCCCACTGTTTACAGCCCTTCCCCCACCCAGTCTGGCTGAGTGCTGCGCCTTCCTCCCCCAGCGTCTTCAGATAATCTGATCTGGCCGTGCCTCCTCCCCCATGGCTCGGAGCATTCGCTTCTGGCCTCTCGGGCTGTGCTTTCTTTCCGCAGTCTCTCTCATCCCCACAAACCTATTTCCTTATTTGTATTGAAATCCTGGCTACTGGTATGGTTCGCGTCGCCAACACCTCGTGGAGTATTTCAACCTCAATACTGGGGAGCGTATATTTGTTTCCGTTGATTCGGAGCTTTACTGCCAATTGGGAACGAACTCCACATATTTTTTATTTACATTTTCACGTTTTTTGGGAGCACGGTTTATTTCCATTGATTTTGTTGAATATACGTGTTAATTATTCGGGCTCTGCAAGTCCTTTCGGAAAAGTCTCTACCATGGGGTATTCACTTGATAGGATTGCATTTAAGAACCCGGGAGTGGGTACACGTTTCATGTATTCGCTTGGCCACTTGTTTGCGTATATGTGGCACTATGGACCCGAACAAATGTGTTTTGGTTAGCTCTGGCTCGACCCTTTGCTTCTACCAGATGAGAAGCTGTCCTATTAATGTATTTAATGATATCATTGTTATGCACGTACTCCTTATTTGACCGCATGTGCTTATAGGCAGCAGTTTCAAAGTACTCGCTCCTAGGCACGGGAATGCTTTACCTATCAACATCAAAAATGAACAATCCTTCCCACTATTTAAAAAAACTACTTAGAACATGGTTCTTCAACCAGTTTAAGTCGAGCCCAAACACCTCGTATCCCATACTAATCCTATGCCCTCACTGTATATAAATGTACATAACTTGTAGATGAGAAGTATGGTAAACCCCTACTGTAAATCACAATTTGTATTGCTTGCTCTGTTGTTTCTTCGCCATGATTGTATTTGATTCTGTCTGTAACTACGCCGTGATACCTCACGGACTGGGCGTACAATAAATGTAACAACTAAATATATATTTAGTAGGTGGCATTATTCTGATCTTTTTAATTCCGATAGGTATTTTGTGTGTGGGTTTGTAGACCAATTGCACATTTTTTTTTTCTTTTTCTTTTTTTTCTTTGAACTTTACTCAGTAAAGACTGAGTTTTGTCAAACACCTTCTCTATCTTGCATATCATAAAAGAAAGCGAACCCACGAATGGTAGCTTCTCACAAAAACCTCCCCTAGAAGCTGGCAAACCGGGTCACAGTCCAAGTCCTAAACCTTGTCCGGGAAGCTAAAAGGCCTCATTCAGCAGGGTCAGAGACCGTCACCGAAGTACTTTCAGTCCGAAGACTGTTAATTTTATTCAAATACTAGGTCGATGAGTTTGGCCAGAACCAGGGTCCATCTTGTCTTCTCACCCGATTTCAGTCTATTCCATAGTTCATCTACTTGGAAAATCCACATATTTTCGGCCAGGCAGGGGAGGTATAGCCTTCTGTTTTCCATTGTGTTGGGACACTCGACCACGAGGTGTTTTAAAGTCTCAATAACGGACTCGTTTTTACATAAACGGCAGCTGCTTTCGGTTCCATTTCTTCTTAAAATTATGATCTCTCTCGTAGGGAGGAGGTTGAATCTGGCTCTCATGACAGAAAATCTCAGCTTCTTATTTGGAAACTTTACACAGTACTGGAGCGGTTTTTTCCCCTTGTTGAAAGTGGGTGGGAGATGTTTCAGGAGTTTGTTTTCCACCACCTTTTCTGTTGTCATAATCCAGTCCATGTTTTCCGTCTTTTTTTTATTTCTTTCTGGGTTTTCTATTAGCTCTTTCTCGGTGCATTCAACTTTTCTCAGATCATTCTTTCTCGCTTCCACCCATTTATTCAAAGCCGTGCATTTGCCTAAATCAATTTCTTCCCGTATGGTATTTATAAATGGGTAGGGTGTCAGACATGATGATTCTTCTGTAGAGGCGCAAGGCGCTTTGATCCACTGTCGATGCTAATGATATGAGCCCCGACTCTCCTTATGGCTGGCATGGCGGTAGATTTAGGTAGGCCTAAGACCGTTTTCCAGAGGTGGCCTTCGATTTTGCTCCAGATGTTGCGCTGGAGATATAGCACACCGTACCATAAGTCAGGGCCGGAACAACCTTAGTGTTATAGAAAGTTATAGCCGGGATCAGGGAGAATTTGCCATATTTGCGGTCTACTGCTCTGGTTTGCGTAGTCTTTTCACTTTTTCCCAGCGTTGGTCAACAAGGCTCTTTTCCACACCTGAACTGTCTTAATTGAATCCCCAGATATTTAAAGTTGGTTACGATTTCGATTTTTGACTCGTCCAAGAAGATCTTTAGATTTTTCGTCTTTTTGCAGGGGACTTTCTCGAGCACCATGACCTTTGTCTTCGATTTGTTGAGTTCCAGCTTATTTTCCAGGATGTAGGCCTCCAAATTACAGAGTTTTCTTTGCAGGCCCACCTTCGTCTGGTCGATCACAATGTCATCTGCGTAGAGTAACCGTGGGATCTCAGTTTTCCCGATTTCGGGGGGAAAAGATCGAATTTTTTCTTCGGAGGATTGATAGTCGCCCAAGAAAGCTGTGAACAGTACCGGTGCCAAAGGACATCCCTGCTTTACTCCTCGTTTAACATTTATCTCCTCTGAGAGCATGCCCTGATTGTTGAGTTTAACTCTTATTTTGGTGTTCGAATGGAGCGCTTTTATTGGCTCCAATATTTTCTTATCTTATCAAAGACCTTTGAGAGGTCCACGAATGCCAAATATACTTTTGGCGCCCCCTCTTTGACTTTGGCTTTCATGATGTTAAGTATGAGAAGATTGATTGATGTACACCCATTTTTCTGGAAGCCAGTTTGAAGCTGATCTTTGGCCTGGCTGACTTTTTTTCCCAAGCTCGAAAATGGACGAGTAGCAGGGTCGCGTAGATTTTACCCAGGATGTCCAAAAGGGCGATTGGTCTATAACTCGCCGGTTCTTGTCTCGGTCCCTTTTTATAAATCGGGACAATTACTGCTTTCTGCCATGATTCCGGACCATGTTGGTTCTACCACATTCCGAATAGATACCACTGATCATTTCAGCCCATTTTTTCGGGAACATTTTCAGGTCCATGTTGGAGAGTCCATCAGGGCCCGGCGCTCTAGATGTTTTCAGGTTCCGTATGGCTGTTTCGATGTCCATAGTATTAGACAGATCGACCCACGTTATCACTTGGTTTTGCTTAGCCCCTTGGCTATCACTGGTGGGGCCGTCGAATTCAGCCGTAAAATATTGGATCCAGTTTTCTTCCGCTACAGCATTTCCCATTGCGGCGGACAGGGGCCTGTTCATATCTTTTATTAAACCCCAAAAGTCACTAGATTTTTTTTTTTTGTGCGAAGTTTTGCATCATCGCCTCGGCATCGTTTTGGTACAGAGTGGCTTTGTGATGTTTATGCCAATTTCTGTAGCTTAAATTTTCCTTGCGCCAATTTTCCCAATCAAGCTCATCGTTGGATTTCTTAGCTTTTCTTCGCAAACAACGTACAATTTTTCTTTTTTCTACCACCGTCTTATCATACGTGTGATTGTTCTGGGGCATATTCTTTGCTTTCCCTGCTCCTTTGACCTGGAAAGCTAGCAATAACGGTAGGTAGTTTGGTCTTTCTCTCTTGTCGGTCCAAGCCTGATCTTTTACTCTCACCTCCCAGGTATTTCTAATTTTCTCAATGTCTCGTTCGGTTAACCACAGGCGAGTCTGTTGCTGGTTTACTTCTGTCGTCCAATTGTAGGTTTTGGATATCCTGGTAGTGATACTCCATGAACAGCACAGAAGGTTGTGATCACTATGGATGTTTTTTTTGGCCTCGAAACCTGACAGCTCCTGGATGAAGCCATTGGAGATAAAGATGTAGTCCAAAGTTGCTTTTGATTCATTACGTTCCCATGTTGGACAGTTAATTTGATAGGGGAATAACCACGCCACATTTTGGACATTTCTTTTACTCATAACTTCATTCACGGCTATGCCTCTTTCGGTAGCAGAATCCATGTCTCCCCAATGGACCCTCGGAATGGACTCCCAAGACCTCGGTACATTTGGCGTTCATGTCGCTGCATATGATGAGTTCGATTTTATCAAATTCTGCATATAGCTGGTCAATTGTTTCGGCGATGTTGTTGCAGAATATTTTGGTAGACGTTCGCTGGGGGTTCCAATAGCAGTTTATAATAGCTATCGTCTTTTGATGTCCATTTTTCCTTTTGATCTTTCCCTGGGATATGGATGTCAGGATGACAAGCATTTCGTAGGACTGTTTCCAGTTTTTAGGTTCACTCAGTCCTGTCCCTGTTTTTATAGCTGTAAGTAAACCCGATGACGGTCTACCTAAGAGGCCTTTAACTGCAGGAGAGATCTTCACAGAGAACCCGTCCAGAAAAGGTTGGTGGACGAGCCAGGTTTCTTGGAGGCAGAGAATATCATAGGCGCCCAGATCGACATCTCCCGGTGACGTGAGGTGCATATGGCCTCTCGTGTTCCATGAGCCCAATTTTAAGGCTGTCATTTCGGGTTGCTCGTTGCATTTATCGTTGCAGGTTTTGTTAAAGTCACTGCGACAAGCTAACCCAGGTCGTTGCTATTTGTCATTCTTTTTATTTTGCACATTTTTTGAAGTAGGTTTCTTTGTGGTCGGAGGCTTCTGTGTGTGTGTGTTCTGTCACAGAGAGAATACTCTGGAGTTTTAAGTATGGCTCGTCGTGTACCCGCCCCCTTCTATGTTTTGAGTTTATATGTATGAGGCTCTCGGGAGGACATGGAGCTTCACCCGATGGCTATAGGTGACCAGGTAAAGGGTACAGAAAACACACGAGCAATTGAGCACTGCATAATGTGATGCTAGATGCCCCAGCGCGAGTGGCAAAGATTGTGTGCAATACTTTACAACCAGTTGATCTGTACATGTATTGTATTTAGTTTGTTATATAGCACTCTTTCCCGTTTGTATGGCCTTAACACACTTTTTTTTTTCTGGTTGTAATTCCCTTGGTGACCGCAGTCAAGGGACTTTCTAGAAGTTTTAATTTTAGGAGATGCGTGTGCATTTTTTGCCGGTCTAGGGCTTATGCGGCTGGCTAGGATCGACTAAGCAGCCCAGTGGTCCTGGTACTTGGGAGGGCACTATTGGGGGTTGCAATAGAGAGATATTGTTGAGCGATTCGATGTGTGGCCGGCTATAACGAATTTCATATCGTTGGTAGTCGCCCTATGCTAGTGGCATATGTGTTGAGGTACGTCTGGTGTTTCAGTGTGAACTGTTGTCCTGCTAAATCGGAAAGTGCATCCGTAGCTGCATTCTATGGTGCCTGGGTGCTTGGTCGTACCTGCGGCCTGTTTCCTCTGATGCAGTGTAGGCCTGTGTCCTCTGATGCAGTGTAGGTATACGTGCCAGAGGTCTTCAGGGGATATACGTAGCATGGTCTTCGGAGTTGTTTGGCTGGTGCGATCTCCATTCGAGCGGACCGGGTGGTCTCATCATTCATGGTGTCTCTGGTGAAACAGGGCCTAGGATGCACCTAACGTGGGTGGGTATATTGCGTTGTGCTTTAGTGGTGGGTGTGGGCTACCCTGGGCTATTTATCTCATTGTTCGTGGTGTTGTGGACGGAGATGGGGGGGGGGTGTGGTGAGTGTTGCAGGAGTGCCACATCGAAGGCTGCTGGTGTACCTGGAGTACTTGTCGGGTGGAAGTGTTGTAGGTGGAGTGATAGTGTTTCAGGTGAGCCACAATGAAGGCTGCTGGCATACCTGGAGTACCGTCGGGTGGTCGTGTTGTGCATGTGTTGGTGGTGTCAGGAGAAACTGCTATGGGAGCTGCCTGCCATTGTGATTGAGTAGGGGAGTCTTTTTCAGTGGTGAAGTCTCGGGGTACGTGGATCAGGTGAGTATTGGGAAATGGCAGGTTTTCCGGGCCTTCCTAAATTTCAGAGGGTTTTCATTGGTGCGGATGTGCAGCAGTAGGCAATTCCAGATGATTGTTGCTTAGGCATAGAAGGAGGAACTGTCGAGCCTTGTGGCGCTGTGGGGTTAGATCACTATGCAAAATGCTGTGCGAGATCTGAGGTTCCTGGAGGGTTGGTGGGGATCAATTTTGTCTCGGAGGAATTCCAGTGCAGTGTTGTGGACTGTGCGGTGGGCGATCCCCAGGGCTTTAAAGATGGTGCATCAAGCAATCGGGAGCAATGGAGAACTCTCAGGGTAGGGCTGTTGTGTGCTCTCGCCGACAGGTTAATGAGCAGACGTGCTGCCATGTTTTGAATTCTTTGGAGTTTCCTTGTTTGTGATACCGGGGCTTCCAGGTAGAAGCGGTTTGCATCGTCTAAGCAGGACGATGGATGTGGTTAAACGTGTATGAAATTACTCGGATCCTAATGTGTGTTATTTATTTTTTTATACCTATGCATGCAAGGCTCTGGATCAGTGAGAAATTCCTTTTCCTCATCGCTACAGTGCACAAGTTTAGGCATTTTTACATAGGGATCTTAAGATGAACCTCCTTTTTATTGTTATGCAATGAACTGTTAAGAACACTATCTCCTATGTATGCAATTTGTGCAACTGGAAAAAGAGCCTAGTTGGAGAAATCAGCATCTGGCCCCAAAACCACTGGGATTAATTTTCCCAAATAGACCTGTACATAAAGGCACCTGGTTTCTCCATAGAGCTGCAAACAAAACTCGGGCACTGATCAGAAGGCCCACTGTTTTCTAGTAAATCGGGCAACTATGAGGTGAAGGGGGGGAGGGGGGGAAATGCATTTTTTCACCAGTGTGCATGAACATGAAAACAGCGGTGATAAAGAGACAATGCCACCCCTAATTACTCCCCACACGTGATCAGAAGGAGAAAGACCGTATTATCGCTGGTAGATAACTCCCTATTTGATCAGTGCCTGAGTTTAAGGACGGGGATCAAGAGCCAGACGGCCCTAAAATGGTGGCAGAAGTGTGCAACAGTGTAATGTGATTATGGTATTTATTGAGCGCAGGCCTTGCTTCGAGAAGCAAAGGAGCAATTTGGAGGTATACAACAGTACAGATGCATAACTGAATGCTTTTCAGAGGGAACAGATATACAGCGGGGGTAGGGTACACAGGGGCACAAAGGTGTACAAAGAGGTGGGAAGGAGCTGGCCAGACAGCATCTAGTGAGTCAGGTGGCCCACCCTCGTATGCTTTAGAGTTGCATACAGTGGCGACTTCAATTGAACTCTCAACTGTAAATATCCTCATCCAAAATGATTCAATTGTTTGACCTAAAAGTGTGCTACATTGCCTATCGGAGCCTCCTGCCCCGACCTGTTCGAGCGCAATTCCCGGGCCACTCTGCATTCTTATCATGTGCAAGTTACTGGATGATCCCTTGACTTGGTAGCTGAAAAGCAGACGGGTGGGAGGGAGTGGACACGGGGGTGGTGGCAACTGCTGGTTGGTGCTGGTATATGACCCCTTATGCTTTAAATGTCGTATAGATGCATCCTAATATTTAGCGCTTGTTAAAAATGCACACAGTTAAATTCACATGGGTGTGTATTTTCGGCAATGATTGGTCTGGGAAATCAAAAGTAGCTCCCGGTAGCTGTTGGTGTGAAGCTAACCAGGCTTTTCTAAGCTTCAACCAGGTGCGAATTGGCTCCCAAATCCCCTCATCGAACCCAGGAGTGGAGTCATGGGGTACGAGTGGGTGTCAAACCAGATGGGTAAGCGTGGGATGAGAGATCATGATGGCTGCTACAAAGTCTGCGAAGTTCTGTTACTGCCAGGGCATCTGTAAAGGAGGAGTACGCTGAGGGAGAGCGTGGGAGACAGTTGGGATTTGACTAGCAGGGATTTGCAGTCACTGCAGGTTGGTTTCTCGACGTGTATGGGTGTGAGGTGACGTTTGTGGAAGGTGGCTCTGTTGTGCATGATCAAGGAGTAGACTTGGGGGGGGGGGGGGGGGGGGGGAGTGGGGTGGGGGAGGAGGAGGAAGAGGCCCTGTGTGCAGTGAGGAGGAAGTCGTCGCCAAACCAGGTTTCGGTGATGCCGGTATCTGGGTTTTCATCCGAGAGAAGGTCAATGAATGTGTATATTTTTTGGCAACCCACCATGCGTTGATGAGTATCCATGAGGTGTGTATTTGATTAAGGGGTCCCTCTCCTTCGTTGTTGCCTGTACCTGGCAGGGATAATATTGCTGGGTTCTCGCCTGGTCGTCTTTCCGCTTTGTCTAGTTACCATCTGATGTTTGCTTCACGCCTCTTCCTCTGTGCCGCCGTATTTGAAGGTACTCGGGCTTTCAGTTACTGGTTTCTTTTGTTTTGCTCAAGCGGCATCGTTGTTTCTAGGACTACAGGTCCACCATGAGTTTTTTGTGATCACACCACTCTCCTTGTCGTTCCTTTCCCAGCTACTGCTGTTCGATGCTGCACGTCTCCCTGGTTCCTGTTCTCTCACGTTTAGGACGCAGGGCGCCCATCCTCTGCTCAGTGCCGGAGCGTGAGCTAATTCGTAACTCGCAGGCTTCTCTCTCTAGTCTTCAGGTTTCTCCTCTTTCATATGCTTCATAGACATTGAACATCGGCGGCATGGTTGTTGTTTTCTCTCTTCCATGACTTCTTTTCTCCTCCACGGGTAATCTTCCTTGTCTGTTTAATGGGGATTACTTAGCTAAAGGAATTGAGAGAAGTCTGGAATGAAACTCTGACACATGCGAGTCATAAGGTTTTGTTTAAAGAATTTTTATTGAAAATAAAATATGGGAAAATGCCTCTCTGACCCTGTTCTAAGGAGAGTTTCACTACCTAAACCAAGGGATTATTTGTTTCAGAATGACCAGAACAAAACTGTGCGGTGTCAAGTTCTATTCTGACAAACTATAAGCACCCATTTCCCATTTGTATGGCCTCAATGCGCTTTGTGGTTGGGATGCCCCTCTGCGACTGAAGTTCATGTATGGGAGATTCCGTTCACTTTAATGGGTGTGTGTGTGTGTGTTCTGCCAGATTAGGACTTGGGAGTGCTGGCTGGGCCCCTGTAAGCAGCCACGATGTTGGGCACGTTTGTGGGTGCTGTAGGTGGATTAGGGTAGAGTGCTAGGGCAGGAGATTCAATGTGTGCCTGGTTAGACAGATTTTCATTTCCTCGTAGGTTGTCTATATACTAAGGGCTGAGGTACGTCAGGGGTTTGTGTGGACAACTGTGCAAGCTGCTAGATTGGATTTGCATAGCCATAGCTGCATTCTGGGGAGCAGTGCCTGCAGCTTGTGTCCAGACATGGTTCGACTTATACATTCCATAGTCTCAGACAGATTTTTTGTTTTGTCCTTGTCTTAGGGCTCTTCAGATGATATATTGGTAGTTCGAGTGCATCTTTGGTGGTGGTAGGATACTACCTTTGTGGAGGACCTGGCTGGTGCCCCTCTTTGAGTGCAATAGAAAATAAATAAAATAGATCTTGCCATCTATGGCCGAGACCAAATAGTATTGTTCCTGTCCCTGAATGAAAGAGCCTTAAGTGCGTCTCTGTTCCTACCCCCACAGCTATCAAAGGGCGTACCATACCCAATATCCCCAGTTGAACTGGAACTTGCTACTCCCCAGTGCGTTCTATGGGTTTAGCGTTCTGCGTGCTTGGGTAAGCCTTTTGATAATCCGGTTGGGACCTCCAGCTGAGAGCACGAATCATAGCTGTCCCCCGTTCAAACTGGTCCTGCTACCATCGCTACCTCTAGTGGTCAGTCTGAAAAAGCATTCTGTCCCTGCATCTTTAAGTTGTCACATCCAAGGTGCTTCAGATTTACCTGCGTAGTTTAGTGACCAGATTGCACCGGATATAGAGTTGTTGGGCAGGGCCTAGGGAGCGCTCGGAACGACTGGGTGAATATGATCATCTTTGGGCGAGGGCACATTTTTCAGTGCCGCTACAAACGCTGCCGGCATCTGCAGTGGTTTGGAAGAGTAGGTGTTTAGTTGGGTCTGGGACCGAACTTGTGTGCCCGGGCAATCGCAGCATAGTGGGAGAGTTTCAAGAGAAAAAAGGAGAAAGCCAGATTTTGAGGGCATTTTTGAATGCAAGGTGATTGTCAGAGTTGTGGATCTGTAGAGGCATAGAGTTCTAAGGGGTGGGAGCTTGAACAGAGTCTTGGAGGAATTCCAGGCCTGTGTTGTGGGTGGCACAGTGAGTAATGCATATGGCTTAAAAGGTAGTTCGTCTACTTCACAAGGACAGACTGTGAATGCCTAAATTGGAGGCACAGCAGAAGTGCAAACATCTAGGTTTGAGGTATCTGAATAGATGGAGAACACTTAAGTATGTGGCACACCATTGAATAACACCACTCGGCGTTTGTTACACAGCAGTGAAGGGGTATTCTTAACTAGCTGGCTAATTTTGGTATGCGTATGTTGTGTAGGTAATAAGAGGCAGGCCTTTTTGGAGTACATCGATTGCTGTACTCCCCACCGAGACCACGCATATCTTGTCAGTCACTGCTGGTTGACCGCTGGCTAGTGGCTTCTCGGGCGAACACAGGCAAACACGGTCTGGGGCTGCTTCTTTGGAGCTGCCCTTTGCTGAAGGTGCTGCACGGGCAGTGGGCTGCCCTAGGTGTTGTGGTAAAGAGCCTACGTCCTGGAGGGAAACGGGCAATCACGGACAAGGGTAGGTGAGAGGTCGCACTGTAGCATTGCTAGTCACCCAACTCCTTGCTCTATCCTGAACAGTTGGGATGTAGATAGGTGAGAAGGCCTTGTATGCAGTGGGTTTGTAGTATTCAGCAAACCAGATCTCTGTGATTCTGGGTTCTTGTCAGAGATGTGGTCAAAGACGTTGCATTTCATTTGTTTTTAGAGATTGACCTGGCATTGATGAAAATGCAAGAGATTTGGTGGGATGTGCTGGATGACATGAGCTTGTCAGGGTCATGGCAGGGATTGTTGAAGGGGTGGGAATAGTGGGGTTGGGGGGTGGGGTGGGCCGTGGCGGAGGGATGGGGAGGCAGGGGAGACAAACATGGGTGGAGGTTGACCGACTGGGCGGGTGGAGGAGGGGAATAGTGTGAAGACCAGTTTGGGCGCTTTAGCGAGGGGGCATGGATTGGTGTCTGAGGTGGAGCACGGGTGATGCAAAGTGGGACCTGAGGTGGCTGACGATTGGGCCTTTTTTGTTTCTTTTGTGCACCCAGTGGGGTGTGGGTGAGAGTGGGAGAGGGGGGTCTGTTGAGGTAGTTTTCTTTTGCCAGTGCTGCCCTTGCTGCTCTGAGAGGGGACGTGGGGTAAGAAGGGGCCTCTCCTTGGGTAGAGGTGAGATGTGCAGGCAGTGGGAGTGGGTGGGCGGAGCTGGATTCTCGGGGTGGGGCGCGTGAGGGGGAGCAATGTTCAACTGTAGCACTCCAGCGTGCCGCTCTGGCTTCGGCAGTGCGAGATCTACGTGGAGATTGGAGCAGGGGGAAGTGGGTATTGGACAAGGGCGGAAGTTTGGTTTATACCTCCTGGTTTTGAGTGCAGCGTGAAGTGGTGGAGGGTTGGGCTGTGCGTGGAAGAGGAATGGGGTATAATGTGCATTGTAGGACATACTGCCGTGCCAGTGTGCAGCTCTGATTTGGGCAGTGTGGGGCATGGGGTCTATCTTGTGTGTTGGATGCCCCCTTAATAGAAAGATTGCACACATGTATGGTCCAACTTGAGTAGTGACAGAGCACAGGGAGGGGCCTGATCATGGGGGCACATCTGGGCCTCAGTACCTGGAGTTTGAAGGGTCAGTGGGGGGGGGGGGTGGGCTGAGAGGTTTGAATGAGAAACGTCTTCGTTTGAACACAGCTGCAGAAACTCAGACCTGAGGCACTACAGTTTGAGACGCAGCTGTGAATTGACCTACAATATGAACACATCAGTAGCTTGAACTACCCACTAGCTAGTTAACATCAGTGAGGTTTTGAGCTATGCTATGTAAGATGAGAGGTACGGTTTCACTGGAGTACAGCAATTGATGTGCTACTCACCCAGACCACAGTGAAGATGGCAATGTCTTTAGCCTTGTGCGGTTTAGGAAATTGTTCAAAAAGGAAGAATACATGACTGCAACACAAGTACTTCTTAGGATAAAGATTCTTGCTCCAGTTGGTGGCTCCCTTCCCCTGGATTCCTCTTTACTTGGATATTTTCACAAGTAAACGTTTTTGTACCTTTCTTGTCCAGCAAGGTTAACGCACAACACTGTCTGGTTTTCTACTTTGATCTTTTTTAGCATACCTTGTATATTCTTCTGCAAGGGTTTTGCTCCCTCTCTCCTGGTTAACGCAATCAATTTTCTAGTCTGAGATTTCTTGTCGGGACCTCTTTACATTTGTATATTTGTTGTAACTGCCTGGTATACTCTCCTGCCAGGGTTTCTTGTATTCACACACTTGTAATTGCCTGGTATACTCACCTGACATGGCTTCTGTTCATATGGGCTCTCTGCGCTCTCAGACTTGCACATTTACTTTGTTAGCTAGTGTATCTGCTGGATATATTATCCTGTCGGCTCTTCATATACTTACTGGTATACATTAACTCTCAGTACATTTCCCCTTTTGAAAATAAGCCGGTTCTTGTTTTCTCCTGCAGCTAGCCAATGATGGTCTTTCATTCTTTCCTTCTCGTGATCGTTTCCTCTTGGCTTTCATGTCTCTTGCAGCTTTTGCTGGCTGGCCTTATCTGCTTTGTTCCAGGCTCTTGTGAGTTAGATGCTGCTTTCGTACTCCTGCAAACGCCCAGGAATTCAATCGTCTGCTCCTGATCTTCACGTGGCAGCTTTTTTCTTCGTGGCTCTCGTGCCACGGCTCCACCACATCAGTCTCAGCCTTTCATTCTCTCGATACACATGGAAAGGCGCAGCTCTCTCCCGCCAGTAGCATGCCTCGACTCTGCTGCTGCTGTTTTTAAATTTCCCAGTCACAGTTGTGTGTTTACAGCGCTCCTTGGCTTGTGGCCTCTTTTGCTCTGTGTTGCTTGGCTCCGCTTACCAGTATTTTGGTGCTTCTGGGAAAGGAAGTACATTCTATACAATTTGCATGATCAATATTCTTAATGGTTTTCAAGAGCAAGTCGGTCCTGGATGATTAATGGGTCTAAATGGAGAAGACCTTGTCATACGTTTCACAGGGCGAATCGAAGTTGTAAGGTTGGCCTATCGGTTTTGGGGAATGGGTTTTTGCTGCCCTTCATAGGAGGATGAGATGTATGACCATATGCAATGGGAGCATCGGGTATAATATATGATAGGTTATTTATAACGCACTTAACACCCAGCGGCTTCTAAGCGCAGACCCGGGGATCTAACCCTTGTTGCCGTTGTGTCTTGCTTCCAAGGTGGGCATGTTGCCCCTGAGCTATCCTCCCGAGACAAAAAGGGCATGGGTGGGTAATCCCCAAGAAAAACGGGAATACCATGTTTCACCGAATTAAGCCATAACATCGTCCAGAGGTTGTCTCCCCATGTAATCCTCCCTCATATAGCAGTCCTACGCCCAGGATCAGGTAGCGGCTGCCGTCCCCTGGCCATCACAAAATAGTCGGTGTTTCCCGTTGACAAAATCGCCCATATGGATATTACTTTCCCATAAATCATTACAGGATGTGCTTGGTTGAGGGGGTGATATTGTCATGTTTCTAGGGGGTTTCTCGCAGGAGTCCTTGTCCATGGTACATTTATTCCCATTGATGTTCAGCTGGCCTCAACAAATCCCCCCCTTTCCCCCCCTCCCCCTGCCTTTCTTTCACAGTGGAGAAGGGACACATTCCCGCGATTCGTCATACAGGACTTAAGACATTGGCATTATAAGGGAGCAATGATTCCATATGCAGGGAAATTACTTGAGATGGTACTATTTGTAAAGTAAATGATTGAACAGTTATGGGAAATTATTACATTTGCAGAAAATGAAAATTTCAGGTAGTACAGGATGAACTTATGACTCAACAGAATGTTCCAGAAGCCCTGCACACATCACTTAGGTGGACAAATCTTCCTATTCATGATCGACATCCCATTGGCCTTCTTATTTTATGAATCTACACTCGTGGCAGCTGCACAATGAAAACATTTCAAACCGAGCAGTAGTGATCCTGTGGACCTGCTTAGAAGAATGGTGCAATGATAGAAAAAAAAGTGTGTGCCTGTGATCGAAGATCAAACGATAAAGCCAGGTTTACTGGACGAATTCTACATTTTTTTATCTAATGTTTTGCTTATTCTTTGAGCATCCGACACATGTGCCTGTTGAAGTGCGCTATAGTTTACCTAGCATGCTAGTATGGACAAACAAAGGATTGCAATGGCAGAGTCTCGGCATCGTTTATATATGAATCCATTTGAAGGAAAACTTAACAGAGCAGCTTTTTCCAATGTTTGCATATCCAATAAAATATCAACTCTAAATGTAACTGCTGAGGGTTACGGAGTGTGTTAGACCGTGGCGCTTGTGGATATCGGTGTGGTTGTTTGACCCCGATGATGGTGGCCACTTGAGTATGCACATTGTCGACAAATTGAAAAGCCTCTGGAAGTACCTCGAAGTACACTGTTCACTGTGGAGTTCCAGTTTGATAACCACTCGTGTTGCGGTCGTATCTCCCTGCAAAGCTTATACTGTGGCAAAGCGTTGAGAAGGAGAGGATGTCGTTACAAGCAACACGGAAGTTGCCTGACTTCGAAGTCATTTCCATCCCACGCTACTTTGAACCTTTGAACTGTAATGATAGTCCTCTGCAACGCAGAGGACAGTGAGTGAGTCACTGACATTTGATACCTTCCTTTTTTTTTTTTTGTTTCTCTGTTTTCCACAATTGTAGCACAACTGTGATTTGCCTAGCCACACCTCTGAACCCGCCTCACAGCAGCTTCAAGTTCCAAGTGTGCAGCGCACCCGCGCGCTCACCCGGAAGTACCTCGAAGTTCACTGTGAGTGGTGAGTGGCAGCTAGAATAGTGTTTTAATAATTAAAACGAACATCTCCCTGTTGGACAAACTTGATAATCAGATTAAGGGCTGATTGTCCTCATCGTGTGAAGAGTGGTGAGGGTGAGCCTCAATAACATACACCTATCTCCTCTCGCTTTTTTACCTCCTTTTATTTATTACATTTTTTTTGGCACACCCTCTCGTGAGAAAGACAGATCTCTGAGGTAATACTGGTCAACTGTATTAATGGTAAAATTGTATACTTTGCGTACAAACATGCCTGATGTTGAACCTCTAACTGACCGACCTTATGACTCTCGCACAACTCCAAAACGTATTATGAATGGTGCTCCCCCACACGTAACCTGGCGTGGTAGATTGTTGTCGCATACCAGCGACATTAGGAAGTTCTATTCTGACAGCTTGTCGGGGGTTGATTGTAATCCCTCAAAAGGGAAGGGAAAAAAAACCCTAAACCTACAAGCGATGTTCCACAAGCGGGTACTGCGATCCCTGAAAAGTCTAAATCGGGACCGCCTGCCGTCGACTTGCGTATGCCGTCGGACTCACTCTTAGCTGCTTTCACTGAACATAACCTGCTGGGTGATTTAAGCCCTGCCAGTGAATTCAAAATCTGACCGATGTAATTATACACACGGAGCCTGTCCAACCTCTTGATAATTTGTCCTGTAGATAAAGATCATGAAGAAATGAATGGCAATTTGTAGGTTATTTCTAATACGATAAATGATATGGCCTCACCGGTTAGCGGCGAAGTAATAAAACAAACTAATGTAGAAGATGACGTGGAACACTTGTCACAATCACCAGTAATGTTCCCGGAATGCTCCCAAGACTCATCCATCCTGTCTACCTTTTACACAACACTCCCCTAAGCATTCCAAGCATGGCAATTTAGGATCTCCATGCCCTCAAAATCGTTTATTTTTTATTTATTTTTTTGTTTTTTTTATTGGTTTGTTCAACCTTTTTAAAAAACGGAAGACAAGACAACGATTAACAAAGTTGGCCATGTCATTTCCTTCCTTCCCTCCCTCCTCATATCTTCATCCAGTCCGTTATGACATCTCCAGTTCAAGTAGACAAGCCCTTTATACTACCAGGCCTTATTGTTTGTCTCTAATCACTTAGGTTGGTTCCTGTTCTTCCAACCGAGTTTTTAGAACGTGAAGAAAGTTTTATCAGAGCAAATAAGACTGCTCTACTGGATCCTTCAAAAAGAGCTTTCCACCACTCTTCAGTGCTCCTTGAACAATAGCTATTAATAACTGGGGCAAAGATAAGACCTCTATGCTGGTCAAGATTCGGGCATGACAGTCAGATATTCCAACGTTTCTCTGGCGAGGTTACAAAAGCGGCACATGGGGTTAAGATTTGTGTATTTTGGCTAGATACATATGCACTCTTTTGTGCGAAATGGATTTAATCTGAAGCGAATGTAGAGTGCTCTTGCATGCTGGGTTGGCAGGCGAGTTAAATAGGAGTGGTGTTGGTGCTGGGCTGCCTGCGCGCTATACAAATGTAAAAAAATAAAAAAATAAATAAAAAGCTTTCGCCTCACCCGTTGCTTCATACATTGTTTTAGATTTGGCTCTTATGTCGCAGGTCTTAATCCAGTCCAGCCTCCATATCTTCTTCTTAGCTGACGCTAGATTTTCTATTAGCATTGAAGGAGTGATGTCATACTCTCCTAACAGGTCTTGACAAAGCAGATTTCATTTAAAAAGAATGGTATAGTCTTTCGCAGATTCAGGCATATGCATGATAGAAATTGTGGTGCTGGTGTCGGTGTCTTCAACATTGCTTTGCGATACAGACTCAAAAGATTCCATAAGACTCTTGCATGTATAGAAATTAAGCCTAGTTTGTATCGTATGCACACAGTTGCAGTACCCCTCGGTAAATGAAGCACTCGAGTCCAGTTTTCTAGTGAGTTCCATAGGTCACTAGAGCAGCCAAATGCATTTTCGCCTCCATAGATTAAACTAGGCACAACTTTTTGTTGGAAAAACATAATGATGGCTTTTAGAGAGAATGTTCCATATTTGTTAACCAAACAGGCCTGACATGCCAGCTGCCGGCACCTGCTTTTTGCTACTTATGCCCACGGTGCGTCGTTTTTACTCGCACTGATTGTCATGCCTAGGTATGTTGTATGTTTTACAAGCTGAATTGGCTCCTTGGCGATATGCCAGTTGAACTTCCGACCCCTTCCATGTGGGCCCGATAGTTTCTCCAAAATCAGGATTTCAGATTTTTGTCTAATTTGCAGCCCGTTCGATGTTATATAAGTATCTATAAGATTAATTTTACGCTGAAGACCTATCGGTGTCTGATCTATTAGAACGAGGTCATCAGCGTATACTAGGTGAGGGGCAATCCATGCATTTTAGGGGGGAACATATTGTCGCCACAGAATACATCCTTTACGTCTGATATGAACAGATTAAATATTGTTGCTGCCAAGGCACAACCCTGTTTCGCACCCTTAAATGTCTTGTATTTAGTTCATCAAGGTCGGACCCTAATGGACGTTTCCGTGTGCAACTCTCGAATTGCGCCCATTAGGCTAGGCGGCCAGTTCCACTTGGCTAGTTTTCTCCACAAAAGCTCTCTGTTAATACTATCAAACGCCTGAGTGAGGTCTATCGGAGCCAGGTAGATCATTGAATTGGATCTAATTCCCTCCATCTTTAAAAGGTTCAGTAGGAGCAGATTTAAGCCACAGCCTACCCCTCTTACAAACCCTGCTTGTTGGGGGTGTAAGCGATATTCAATCAACACTACAGCCAAGTCCATGCCTAGTCTGGGATGCTGAGGAAAACTCTTATTAATGTATTTTCATGTCTAGTTCAGTACTCTGGATGACCACCCTTGTATAACACCCCCCTCTTAGAATCCCCCTGAACCCACTGAGCCAAGAAGTAGGTTTGTTTTGCAAATTAAAAGGTTTATTTGAGAATTTAAACAATATATATATCACACTTTATAATAAATTAATATCTGATAGTACACTTAAACATATGATGATCAACAATGGGTAATCTGGCACTAGCACACTTCTTTACAATCAATGAGGAGTTGGTATAGGATGGATAAAGTAGCAAAAATACTTTTATGATTTCAAGGGAAAAGCAATGAGGAATAAAATGCAGTACAGAAATACTTGATATGATTTTAGCAAAAGATAAGATAATCCCTTTTTCCTTGGCAATTCACCCCCCTACCCTATGCAATGCAAGACATGGAAGGAGATGGAAAGAGGAGCACACAGTTCTCAGGAATGCAATCAAGTACAATACGAAATTCAGTTCCCCCCCAGCAAGCTTAGAGGAAACAGGTAGGAGTTTGAAACACAGGCCCAAAATGCTTTTTAAATGTGATGGCAATGGATGGGAAAATGTGCCAACTGATTTTAATTCCCTCTAGAGATTCAGGGTGAGTGGGAGATGTGTGTTGGTATTAGTTCAGGCTCACTTTAGCAATGCTCTGAGTTATTACCAGGTTGCAAACTGATTTTAACAAAAGAAAGAATGGAGCTGCTATTTTGACAAGTGGAGAAATTGAGCCAAAATCGCAAATCGCGGTAAATTTCGCGAGTGCGTAAATCGTGATTGAAAAAGTATAAGGAGTAGGAAGTCGGTTCTATGCCTGTTGGAAAGCTTAGATTCTAATCTTTCAGAGGAAAGTTAAATCTTGTTCCTAGCCCAAACTGTTCCAGAGATACGGACGATTAAATAAAGGTAGTTTTTCGGATTTAAAGTAACTCAAAAGGACAGGTGACAGCTTGCAGCTTCAGAACTGACAGGTGACAGTTGTGCAGCTTTACAAATGACTACTTAGGTTAAAATAGTTTGGATTAGATTATTTTAACTAAGAGATTGGTTCTGCACAGTTCTGCTAGGTACTCGCAATATAAATTTGGACTAGGCCTCGTCACGGATCTGGTCAACACGCCCGGCTGCGGTTCTGTCTGCTCGGCGGGTCAATCAGGCACCGGTTCTGTTCACAGCGATCTGGGTCAGCGCTGCTCTGCTGGTCTAGCCTCTCTGGATTCAGCGGCCTCTGGTTCTGGATACTGCTCTGCTTTCCGGTCCGGATCAATTGGATTCTGGATGTAACACTGCTTTCTGGGTACTGGCAAGAGTTCTTGGCAAAAGAATTCAGACAGCTCGCCCGGCTGTGGAATAGTTTGCAAATGATTTTGAGGCCTTCTGACAAATACGTTTGCTTGCAGTGGGCCTTCTTGGTTCAAGGTTCTGTAGTCTCTGTTTAGCTTGGAAGTCTAAGTGTTGGATCTCTGGATGTGAAGTCGTCGGTCAGCATTCTCCGCAGCAAATGGAATTGAATGTCTCTACCTGTCCCAGCAGTCTCTTTTTATGTGTTTTGAAAATGGGTGTGTGCCTGGGCCTAGCTAAACCTGCCCCTCTCTACTTGTCATTGGCCCAATTCTCCCCTCTCCCATGATTGGGGGAAGGAAATGGATTGTCATCATGATGAGGTCTGTTTATGGGTCAGAGGATCCTCCCCTGGTCAGTTTGCCCACAAATCTATATTTGATTCAAATACATCTTTTCCAGATATACAATTTGTTGAAATTACATGTGCACATTATATATTCCTTATGGTCCATGCTTGTCCGCCTCTGATCTTCCTGGGGGCTTGCATTCAAAAATGACAACATTTTGCGCTTTTTAACTGGTTTTGCAATATCGGACATTTACCCAAAATTTCAAACATGTGCGCGAGGAGTATGGACATTAATTGATGAAGTGTCAGATTTTTAACATGCAGACATTTGGAGTGAGACCCTATTTTCCACTAGCAACCCCCAGAATACACCACACGGTCCTAACGCCTCTCAAAATGTTCACAGAAAAATCACAAAAATAATATTACTTATATAATTCTGACAAGTCCGCACTATGAGTTATCTATCTTTTTAAAATTATGCCCTGGTCAAAAAGCGGTGTGGCTTCCCACATCACAGGGTGGAATAACTGGTTTATCCACTTCCCCCCCCCCCCCCCCCCAAGCTCAGCTGCTAGCAGAGGCACTGCCCCTCCCAGTTTCCCCAAGAGGAAGCCACTTTACGACACCCCCAATATAACATTTGCCTCAGTCAAGGGAGTTGCATTGTTCTGTTCCTTCCAGTTCCCAGGTGCTCCACCCCTAATCTAATCAGAGAGGTGACAACTCCTTTTGGCAAGGGGCAGCAGGATGCAGCTAGGCCTGGGAAGAGTGGTTGAACAGGTTTCTCCTGTCGGGGGTAGTTGTCAGGCAGAATCCAGTTTCACTAAGCCAGGTTTCAGCTAAATGTCACTTTTTGTTCCCAGTTTTCTACATTCAAATGAAACTGACAATTTGTACCTATACATTAAATAATTACTTCCTTCAAGTCATGTTATGGGAGGAACATACCCTTCCTCCCAGTTGACTCAGTTGAAAGAACAGGGAGGCAATTATGATAACAGACCACAAGATTTCTCACTGACTTTAGAAGATGGGCAGGAAGAAATTATGAAATCAATGGGTATCTTCTCGCGAAATCTACAGAGCGCCAAAACGAGCGTTGCAAGGCCCCTCGAAATTGCGACCAATCAGATTGGGAAGTATAACCCTAATGTATACGATCTGAAATCCCATCAAAATAACATCTTTGGTGGAGCAAAAGTAGCTCCAGTAAGTGTAAACGCTGTGGCAACAAACAAGCAAAAGGAAATGGAAAATGCCACTGAGGAATAGACATAATAAATGTAATGACTCGACGCACGTGAGTTTAATCTTAAAATGTCTGGGTGGAGAGTTTGGGCTATATGATCTGAATCGATCCTCAGTACTAAACCTACTACAGAATATTCCAGTCTTGCAAAGGTTGAAATCTGATGATGTATCACAGTTCATCCATGATCACGACAGATCAGTTGTTAAGATATGGATGTCATCCGCAATAGTCAAATACACAATCTGGCGAGCAAGGGAAGAAATATATCAATTAGGTTTTCTGCTGCACAATCCTACAGTAACATCAAATACAGTAAATACCCATTCTCTGAATGTAGCGAACACATATCCTCCAAGTGTAACCAACAAACATCCGAACATTCAACATGGAAGGGTATGGTTTGCTGATAGACCCTCCGATCCGTTGACGATAAAATGTTTCACAGCTAATGATGATCAAACGAGAATGGTAACTAGCTTCTCTCAGAGAAAGGAGGCAAATGCATGTTGGCTACCTATTGAAGAAAGTAAGCAAAGTATTCAGCTAGCTTCTTGGAACAACCGAGGCCATGCTCACCTTGCATCAACTTCAATGTCCATTCTGGGCATATATGACGTTATCATGCTGCAAAAAGTATGGCTGACCTCACCTCCAGTGTGGGAGAATCATTGTTCTCTTGGAACCGGCTATTAAACGAACTAGAGGCCGACCAAAGGCGGGTCTTCTAACAGCTGTAAAAATGTCAAGTGGAATGAAAGTTGAAGCATGGGCCTCTCCAAACGATTACATGCGATTGGTTTGAATCGTATTATCACATTGTTGCCTGCCTTAATCTGTATTGGAACAATGTAAGTATCTCTGACAATCGTTTTTTTAAAGATTTAACACTGTCTAAATATGATTGATAAAGATCCCCTTATCAAGCATAATGAATTGCACTAATGTAAAAGGGTGAAGTTAAAGAATACGAAGGAAAAGTGGATGTGTCTAATGAGAGAGAGAGAGAGAGAGAGAGGTTTCATGATAAATGGCTCCGTGTCCGGTGATGTACCGCCTAAAGTTACATGGCAGCAAGGAAATTACACCTCTATAATTGATTGTTTACACTAATAATGAGCTATTTTGTGATGTCACCTCTTTCAAAGTTCTCCAGCAAGTAAAAAGTGATCATAACATTCTCCATCTTACATGGACATGGCCTGTCGAAATTGTTAGAAACGCACCCCAAAAATATACTAGAAGTCTGGAGCTCTCTACTAATGTTAATCATTTTATATGGACTCCAGCGGTCTTAAACGATCTTCTTTTAGCGGTGTCATATCCAAAAGACTTTCTGAAACCGAACGCATTACTTAGACGGAGACTGTGGGAACGAGAAATCTGAACCATTTTTTTCTGTGGATCAGAAAAAGCATGAGCATGTTTATGATTAGGAAAGCGGAGCGTAGAAGGGAGGTACGTTTCATTATGCAGCAGAATTGTAATAATAAATCACTGATTATATCGAAGTGCAAAAATAGATATAACTGGTTAAAACCGCAAAAAGCAAAAATGATGTTGAAAGATGCTCAAACCATGTTGTACTCAATAGCTTCAAAGAATTCTGCCTTAGTATGGGGCTTAATAAAAGCTACGTATGGGGGCAAACAATTAATAAAACAAATGTAGTTCCTGAGGCAATACGGGTACAGTACTACAACTCTTTATATGCCGAAACCCATGTCCCGATGAGGCAAATGGATACCGACTCAAGGGAAACGAACAATTGATGTTCGATAAACTAGATATTGAAATTTATATTAAGAAAGAACCCTGAGGAGTGGGCGGCTATATTGGGCGCCATATTTAACCAGATCATAACTAGTAAAAAAAATACCTCGCTCCTGGCAGAAATCAATTGTTGTCCCCATTTATAAAAAAGGGGAAAGGTTAGATCCAAGAAATTATAGACCAATCGCGCTACTTAATGTCCCGAGAAAGATCTTTGTGCGCTTGGTCTTAAGAGACTTCGACGACTGGTCTAAAGCAGCTCGTCTAAATGATCCCTTCCAAACGTGTTTTGTGGTGGGTATAGGCGCACCTGTGAATTTACAGGTTTTGAATGTTAAACAGCATAAGCTGCAAGCTAAACAACCGGTCTTTATGGCCTTCATTGACTTTGAAACCACTTTCGGCTCTGTATCTAGAAAACTTCTATTCAATAAATTAGCTAAAAATTCATGTCTTATGTATCTGCAACAATGGATAATTCAATTTCATACAGAGACTTCCATACAAGTGCGATTGACAATGGATGGAACTTTATCCATATCCATTAATGCATACACAGATTTCAAACAAGGGTGTGTCTTGGCCTCCACCCTGTTCAACTACTTTATAGCAGATGTGGTGAAGGAGTTCAGCAAGGTGATATCAGATGCGCCACGGCTTGGACTTCATGCAGTCCCTTGGATGTTCTGTGCCGATGATTTGGTTCTGCTGGCAAAAACACCAAGGGGCTTGCAGAACCTACTCGATCAGCTAGGCGAAATATGTAGAAAAAAAACAAATCTGGTCATAAATGTCTCCAAAACAAAAACCATGAAGAATGTACCAAACAGCAAAGCTAGAGCATCTCGTTTCTCGTGGTCTCTAATGTCCCAACCTCTAGAAAATGTAACCCAATATAAATACCTGGGGATGAATGACAACACATCTATTGCTGACACTCCGTATTTAGAAGAATTAAAAAAGAAAATCAGAACTGCTATCTCACAAGCTTCCATCATAAATCAATAATATGGTACCTTCTCTTTAAAACCTATAATTGTTTTATTGTCAAAAGGTAGTACCTACGGTACTATATGGGGCAGAGACCAGTTCATGGAGAAACGAGATGGCCTGGTCGAGGTTGGAAGGACAATTCTGGAAAAATAATTACATGTACCCAAGACAGTTCAGATGTGTTTGGGATATGAGCTAGGCTTATCTTCGTTATACTGCATGTACATGTGGAGATTATGTGGTCTGTACTGTAAATTCATCACGGGTCAATAACAAAGCTCCCTACTGCATGTCTTGTCTATGTATATGAGAACAAGTGAACACAAGGTCATGGGTATGTGGCATCAACGTGTAAAACATTTCCTGTATTGTGCTGAAGTCTCAGAGGAGCTATTAGTAACAAATCCCAATAGAGCCAAGGAGAAAGTTATGATACGGGATTGGATCAATACATAGGAGCAATGCCAAAATACTAAACATGCCAAAGTCCATAAAATTATGAAGAAAGTAAGAACACCTGAAAATTATTTGTTGAAATTTCCTGGCGTTAAAGCCAGAGATTCATTTTTAAGATTCAGAATGAACCTATGGCACACAAACGTCCTAGCTAAATGGAACATCATTACAAAGAAGGCAGATTTTTGTCGTTTTTGTAAAGATCCAAGAATTCCTGAAACCTTAGTCCATCTAATTGCGGAATGTCCCATGCTATTGCATAAAAGAATTGAGTGTTTCAAAAGACATTTTGAAACATATATTCCTTTGACGATTGAACACTTCTGGGCTTCAGATTTATAACACTAGAATAACAATAAGATTAGCAGTTGTCAACTACTTGATGGCATTGAAATTAAAGGAAGACCTCAAAGAGAAACTGTAACGATAATCTGAAAGGAAATTTTTAGTGATGGAAAAGGTTAGTCATTTATTCTAATTTTTCTTTTATATATATTTTATGGATAAAGAAAATGCCAACATACTGTGTTTACTAAACGTGAAGGAGAAAACATGAAAATTGAATATATCTTTCTAATTCTGAGCTAATATGATTTGTTTTAATACGACATTAATGTGTAATGGTGTGATTTGTATCTGTTTTGTATATATCTTTGTTTTTTATGAATTTTTGTACCTATGTATTGAAAAGTGGATTTATTTTATTGATGTAGTTGATAAAAATCCTCTGTTTAGATGGATGGTGATGGCTCACCGGGCAAGCAATGCTTAGTTGGATTTCGGCTCTTGGTGACTGCCAGTGTAATGTACGAGCAATATGAGGTGAAGCCATGTTAAAATGTTTTACGTTGTCATAAAAGCGTGTGCGTTTATTTATTTAAAGTCGCGTTTTCTAGCATTCATTTTAGCCAGTTTTTTTAAATTGTTTTTTTTAAAGGGTACTACTATTGCGGTTTTAACTTCTTCCCTCACACACCAATTGCCTGGAGCCTATTTGAAATGACCAATAACTTGGATGCTTTACCAATACCCCGATGGTGGCATAAGACACCATGTTTTGGACCCCAAATCTATTGGGTTGTTTTGTTTTAGCAGCACGTCCATGGCTTGACTGTATTCACCCCGGTGGAACCGGTTTCCTCATGAAAGGGGTGGGTAGTGTCCTGTTGAATTTTTGCATTCCCTTTTCTATTAACCCATTTGTATTCTGATCCTGCAGTTGAGGATTTTATGTTCCGTTAGGGTGACAAGCCATTCCAAAGTACCGTGCATTATCGGTTTAATCAGTGCTTGGACGAGAAAAGTGGATTGAGGCCAATATGTTTAAATAAAATGCATTGCGTCACAAGACACCCAAGAACTGATGTTTACCCAACATAATGGAAATTTTAGAGAGAATGTTGAAACCTTACTCTGAAGCAGTCCTCCCTTGATTTCCAGTTGAATATAATGTCCCTCCTGCTGGTCCTTCAGTGCTTTACTCTACCTTACTGTCATATTCATTTAGGTTTGGCTGAAGTTGGAAAGAGCTACTGCATTAGAAGAACTATAAGAAAAGGGGTATACATGTCAGGGGTCTGACATGACGGAAGCATTGTAAAAAGACTGGGAGGAATAAGCAGATTGTCTCCTCAGAGGCTGGTCCCTGCCAAATGCTTTGCTTCCACCGCCCCTCTCTAAACCCACCCCACTGTACTTCACTGAGGCTTGGGTGGTTAGTCTTATGGGTAGGGCCTGAGGTCCATCTCCGGATCAGCATCTGAGCCATGTGCACTGTAGGTAATGCAGCAAAGAGAATTCAGCAGAGTGAATTCTGTGATAAGTAGCCATGGCTGCAGTGTTCTGGCCAGGATTTTGGAGTATGGCAAATGTCATGTCTTGAGGCCACTAAATCTACTTATGGAGGGCAATTTGAACAAAGCTAGCCCTTTACCTTTGCTGATTGTGGAAATCCACATATCCCTCTGGTGTCCCCTTACAGGGAATCTCTGCTCCCGCCTATGTTCCTCTAATTAGCCAGACCTAATCCATCTCTGCTCCCATCCTCTACCCTCCAGGCAGTGCTAACATGTTAATGCCCTTCTCTTCCAAATCGCTGAGACCAGTGAGACTCATGCAAAACTAATTGTCAGTGCCCACCAACTCAAGTTTGAGGGGGAATCCTACTTTAATGTTGCCAATGGTTTGGATACAGGGGAGGAATAGCGACCCTGGCAAGAGATCGTAGTACAAACAGTGAAAGAAAAGGATCCAATCTATGACCCTGTCGTCAAACTTAAACAATATTTCCGAGCAATAGCTCATAACATATTAGATCTACAAAGATGCTGGTAAGATGTTCATGACATATATTTATTATTCAATTGTATTCCAATGGAGGCCAAAACTAAATGTTTTGCTCGATCGGGCAAATGTGGTTTCAGATCTTTTGTACAATGATTGTACAGTATGTTAATTTTTGGACTCCTCTTTGAAGAGCAATGATATGTAGCCAGAGCTCAAGATAAGATTTTGAGGTGGGAGTATTTTACTCCCTAGTTTTAAACTTGAGAGTAAATGTAATTTTGACGGTAAAAAAGACTTTGCTCCTTTGCAAGAGTAAAGTGTGTATGTGACATCCAGGCGAGGTGTGTAAAAACTGTACGGAAATCATTGCTATGCAGCAGCTTCCTGTATTGTGACAGAATACACCTTTCATTATTTCTTCACAGTCTGGCCATTCTATCTCTCCTGTATATACTTAAATGTTGAAAGCAGAAAAACCTAGCCAGCCAATTACGTAGTAAACCAGCATGAATTGTATTTTGTTGATTAATGAAAGACCTAAATTTTCTGGAGCTATTACTACCTGATGGTAGGCCAATGTTATGATACAACAGTGCAGAGGGGGAAGGACTCCATGCTAAATTCTGTATCTAATCTCATTGCCAAAAGCGCTATATAGAAACCATTTGACCAAGTGCTGTACATAGAACATATTTATCACAATATCAACCTTGAAAGGCCGAGTTGGCCTTGCCGGGATACGAACCTAAAGATCGCGCACAAATCGCAGCAGCAAGTGCTCAACTGGCTGAGCTATCTTATTGGCTAGCATCCTTCAGAGGTCAGTTAATTGAGCATCGACTGAGGTATAATAATCGGTGCTTAGATGCAGGACGTACCATGTATGAAGTGCTGCATAAAGTTGAACTACCTATCTGGATTATCACAGGGACCGGTTTTGCTGAGTTTCAATTACAAATGTAACTTTCAGTTGTTAGTTTTTGAACAGCGCTTGCACTTCCTGGAGAGTCAGGTTTTGGATGTTTTAATTGTAGTCTTGAAGATTTGTGAGGCTATAACACCTGTGATTGGTGTAATGACAATCACTCACCATTGAGCAAAGGCTCTGCTGCGACTGACCAATTATAGTAATGTACCCCATTGACTGCAAGACCGTGCATAGTCATCATTTTACAGTTTTTATGACAGTGTAAATTAAATTAGAAGTGTAAAAATTATCTGCCTCTGCATGATTATGCGCACAGGAACTCTGAAAAATACAATTGTGCAATACTGGTTTGCTTTCACTTGAGAAAGCATTTGTTACAAAATATTCTCAATTTCCATGTTATGAATTTTACAATCCTAAAATGCTAGGAAAATATGCACGGTGCTTCTGTTTGCTCCATGAGCAGCAACACAGCAGAAGCTGAATGGAACTAAATGTTATCATTCCTTTTATCAGTGTGCAGTTTCTTTTTTTGAAAGGCTTCAGAGAAATGCATTCCGTTTCAGAGGCTTTTATCCATGGCTTGCAATAACATCCACGTAGATATAAATCAAAAGAAGCCTTCTGTCAAGTAACCTGACCATTGCACTGCCCATGACTCTAACTTGTGTGTAAATGTACAAAGGAAAATAATAAAGCTGTCTTAACAAGATTTTCATGTGTAAAAAAGGCCGGGTACGCACCTTATCTGGAGGCCTGTATGTAGCCCTAAAAACAAAAAAATATATATTTGATTCGTGTATCAATTTTGATATATCTAATGCGATTGTGTAAACTTTAATTGGTATCAGGAAAACCTGATTGGGTCACACTATCCAAGTTGAATTATATTATTGTAAGGTTCATGGCAAACCAAAAAGGGTGGGTTAACATGTATAGAATATCTATCCGGGAAGATTCCCCTCTTTTATAAAATATAGAGACAATAACCACCATTTATTGCCTTCAATACACCAGAGTAGGGACACACTAAACCTGAGCTGGGTATGGTTATGCATAATTTCAGTTCCCATCTAAAATGGCGCCCACATTAAGGACATGTTTCTCCATTCTTTTTGCCGGTTGAATGAACACTGAACGCTAGGGCAACTCCCACGTGACTTTGCTTTCCCGTATGACTCTTTACAATTTCGATCTGGCTTCCTCTGGAATACAATTGAATAAATGTCATGAACATCTCATCAGCATCTTTGTATATCTAATATGCTATGAGCTTTGCTCTGAAATACTGTTTAACGTTTGGCTGATTTCAGCATTTGGATGTGCAGGGGAGGGGAGGGTCCATACATTGGATCCTTTTCTTTAACCATTGAGACTCAATGCACACTCCCCGACTCCCGCCCTCCCCTCCCTTTCCTGTGCCGCCTCCTGAGGAACAGGCATCCTGCTCTAAACTGTAAACTCTTGCTGTGCTCTATTTGCTCCCGGGACAATAAATGCGCTAAAATCTTGCACCTGCAGCTTCTTTGCTACACTTTCACCTCTCAAGGCTTGAGGGACTGTTGGGCATGATTGTATGGGGTAACCCACAAGCCTTGTCCTCTTGACACTAGGTAACCCAACCTTTTGGTATAGGCCTGTACTATACATGTTGGTGGGTGACTGAGCAGCCAGGCCTTTATCAAGAGTGCTCATTGTGAGCTGTAGAGGTGTAACATAGAGATTCACAGTGACAGGTATTCAAATAACACGTATACTCAAGGTTTCTTATTAAAACAATTATTTATTTAACAGTCCGTTTTAAAACAGGCCTTCTTTAGAAAGTGCAATTGGCAACAATTAAACACTTCAAAAATACACTCCTACAGTTTCAGTTAATACCCTTTTGGGATGTCACACACACTTCCTACACCATGAGGTGACTTCAATTGCTAGGACACTCTGGACATTGATGAGTTGTGGAAAAAGGGGAAGGTTAATGATGGAAACAATGGTTTCTCCAAACTGGTAATTACTATACAATCCCCCAATGAATTATAGGTTAAATCGTTCGTAGTTATACACGTAATTTATGAATGACTTTTTGAGGGACAGATTAACACAATCAGAGGGTAAGAAGAGTCTACAGGGAGCCAGGACAGCCAATGTCAAATCCAGGGAAGCTGAGGCACTTCTTGAAGATAGCACAAAAGTCTTGCACAACGTTAAAGAGTTTTGTGGTAAAAGAATCACTGTTGGGCCACAAGCTAGGAGATGCAAGCAACTCTGCAAAGGGCAGCCATTGCAAGCAAGTCTCCAGTGAGAGCAAGCAAGCTACACACAACCAGAGGTAAGTACCCCTAGTTACACAGTACCTTGAGTCTGAAGGAGGAGATCCAGCTGGCTTCTGTTCCTGATGTAGTCCTGCAGATCCTGTTCCTGGGCCTCAGGGGCAAGAGGTAGGGCGCCTGGGGACTTCTGCACTACGTTTTGAAGGTTGGCGGCAGCAGTGGACTTACACCATATCAGCGGCTCTTCGTGGTTTCAGCTACCAGCAAAGGGAACTACTGCGGTTCTTGGGCATCTTGGGTGCTCCCCTTGCTTCTGGGTCCAGCACTCTTAAAATGGCCCAGGCTTGGGTCGTCCTGCTTTGAGGGAGTCCTTGGGATCTTCATGGAGCTCGGGTCCAGCTTAGAGGCGATGCACTTGTTGCAAAGAAGTACAGCTAGCAGGGAGAGCTGTTCCAGTCGAGTTTGTCTTGGGGTCAGTTGGTCCCACCTACACAATGGAAAGTCATCCGTTCTGGGCTTTGCTAGTCGATTTGATATTTGGAGCTTCAGCGGGGCTTAAATGGGCAAACCAATGGTCCAGGAGGGGTGCAGCAAGCTTCTCTTCCAGTTTCTTCTTTGGTTCCTTCGTCCAGTGGTCGACTCTGCCTTCCTTGCATAAAAGGCAAGGTCTACTGGAAGTCTCTCCCATTCATTTTCAGCCTGGCTGTTCTCCAAGGACAGCCAGCCAAGCCAGCCAGTCACCTTTTGGGTGCATTCCTGTAACCAAGGAGACTAAGCACAGCGAGTTTCAGGGAAAACCCTTGCTTCTTGCCCTGCCAAACCCGCTGGAGCCAGAGGCTGGCTTCACCAGTGGATTCTGCCAAGACCAAACGAACAAAGGGGCCAAACATGGTTTTGACAAAATGGCTATTTTGACAAAATGGGCACCCGTGGGTGCACTACTGTAGCTGAGGAATTCAGCCTGCGGTAAAAATGTGCAATGGTAGGAAAATTAACAATGCCACCAGCCATTGTATTAAGAGTAACACAAACATGTTACATGAGAAGATAGACAAAGGGGATACTAAGTAACCCCCCAGTACTCCACATAAAATGGTGTGTACGGGGTCTAAAAAGAGAAAAAAGTAAAGTCAATTTCACTTCTTGGAAACAGTAGTCTAGAGAAATCCAAAGGACTTCTCTGTGGCACTGAGGGCGCTGTGTGTCGCAATACAAAAAGATGACAATGGAGTTTCAGACTCCAAAACCAAAAGAAACTCCTGTGTCCAAATCAGATGAAAATAATTGGTAGTGAGAGAAAGGTCTCGCTCGTGCCAGGATTTAGTCCTAAAGTCCAGGAAAAGAGCTGGGGGTCTCTGGGTGGAAGGGATTTAGCAGAGAAATTGGAGTTCTCCTTAACATGGACCTTTTCTGCCTCCTTCGTTTCAACTTTGCTGACTCCAACATCCCAGCCATCTATATTGACTTGCACCTCTCATGGGCACACTTTGCACCGCCCCTCTTGCCAAGCTAATCTCCTCTTGGTTTCTCCTTGCTTTTAGTTGACTACATCCAATTTTGTTCCTTACTCCCAATAATTATCCATGTGTATTTCCTCCTGTGCCTCCCCCGTTCGTCAATTGATAGCTCCCTACTTGCAATGCTCATCTTGGCTAAAATAAAGATTTCTGCTCTAAGATCCCACTGGTGGTTCCTCTCACCTTGATTTGTCCCCTCCCCCCCCCAATGTAGCTCTCCATCTTTGAGAGATGGAGCTGGTTTGTTAGTGATATTAGTCTGCAGTTTACCACCATGTCTATCGTAGCCCGGATCAACCTACTCTAGATGGGACTCATTTTGAAAGACTCCATTAATTCAAACCTCTTAGCTATTTATTTACCTACATTTTTATCAAACATTCCATCCAAATCGTGCCCCAAATATAAGGAATTTACATTTCGTAAAATAAGTTATCCTCTTTAATAAGGTGTACCTTGTAAACATCAACAATTTCCTATTCAATGATGAGAACAATTGTACAACATTATATATACACATTTTTACGTGGCAGTGGAAAACAAACTTGTGGACTGGCAGCATGTTTGGTCTGTGCTGGTATAGCATTTCTTCCTAACCAGGCCTAATTATAAACTAGACAGACTCTCTGGAATTACATTGCACCCGGGAATGGTTCTTTGCAGCTAAGTCTACGTACATAACATCTGCTCCTGTCCCTGCTTCCGCTTGACCAGAAGCCCCATGCCTCCAGCAGACTGAATTACTGTTCCAGTCTTTGCCTTATACCTCTGTTCCATTCCTCCCTTACTTTAACTAAGTACTTGACTTTGCCTCCTGTGCATTACTCAGTGGCTTTGAATTGAAGGTGGTCTTCCAGGGATGGCTAGTGGGTGACACTGTGGCACGTGTATCTCAAACTGAAATACATGATTACTTAATGAAAAGGCCGATATTGGTGCACACACTTAGTCTTTAAGGCCACCAACCTCTAGTGAAACCTGCTTCCAATGAAGAGGTCATTGGTGGGAAAGAAAGGCTGCAGGCTGATGGTCTGACTGATGCATTCAGATATTGCAAGGAGGAAATCCGGACAAACTACAGACTGCATGGGGTGGGGGCAAGTGGGGATGTTGGATCCTTCTTGCCTTGAGCTAGGCCTGGGTGTGTGGCAATGGTTTACTAATAATGCCTGTCTTGAAATCCCATTAAAAGGACCAAATTCCAGTGTTGACGTCTGTGGGAGGGAAGGTTCTATGATACTGCTTCCAGGGTTCGAAAATGCTGGTAGCTATTTATGCACCTGGTTACCTTGAAACCAACAGCTACCAGGAGCTACTTTTGACTCCTGTGCCAAGTGGTGCAATGCAAACCTCGCTATGTGATAACTGTTTATTTGGGGATGTATATGAAGGACGATAAGAACACACTTGAAGGTCATTAAGAGCACATTGGCTAACATGAAATGAACAGTTTGCTTCTTGTGGAAAGTTAGATTTGCTGAGCACTCTGTATTAGCTCCTGGTTCCCTGCTGAACTAGTTATGCCTGGTACTCGGGAGCTTCTTTTTGCTCCTGGTCAACAAATTCAAATTTCGAACGCTGTTTCTAAGATGCTGCTGCTTTGAGAAACTGGTGCTATTCTCCCAATGTTTGGGGCAGATTGATCTTTAGGCAGTGTGCCCTGTCACCGGTATTGGCAGTCTTCTGTGGCACCTTGCATCCATGTTTGCCATGGGTGGGCAGGGGACTATGAGCTCCAAGTCCCAAACCTTTCTTTCTTGTTTCTAACTCGTGGAAAATGCTAAGATCTCCCTCTGTGCAATGTCCTAGTATCCTTCAGATGGCTTGCGTTTATTTGTACACTATTTGTCCCACGCATAATTCTGCCAATGCACTTTTAATGCCCATTCGCGGTGGCGTTAGTCCATAAGTCTATTAATGCATCTCACTTCTATCCCGGCACCACCACTACATGGCTCTGTACATGTATTTTATTGACAGAGCTTTGCCCTTAAATTTCAGCCCTGCCCTTCCATTTCCTAGAGTAATCTACAGGGCAATACCTCCTTGTAATAAAGCTTCTTATGGCTCCCTTTTGTAACCACTCTCAACACCATGTGACCAAAATATTGCTCATCTCCATATTACTATAAATGTTGGTATGCATCAAGCACATGGCCATATTCCACAAGCATACCCAACGCTAACTGCATAATCACAGCCAACAAGTTTGAGCCTTTGTGTAGGCATGGGCTCAGCGACTTCCAGGCGCTACCTGGTGATCAGATTATAATTAAAAGTAGGCACGGACCTGTGATTCTTACCTTTTTTGTTGCTTCCAAGACGAGCGCGTTGCCACTGAACTATACTACCTGTGCCCAATGCCCTAGATGGCAACATTTGGCAAATTGTTAGTATGTGGGAATATTATGGCTGTGCTTGGCTTTGGCAGAATGTCTTTTTTGACCAGATATTGTCACTTGTTGCTTGGCAGTTCATTCATTTGCCCCTCGCCCATCCCAGTGAAGTGGCCAGTAACTTCCCCGGTTTCTGTGAGGTAGGGCCCAAGTTCAGAGTCCGATTTTTATGCCGTTCAAGGTAGTGATCAGTTTAATATTAAACTATGTTGAGCACATTCTCCTGGCATTTCTCTAGTTGCCATCTCTGTGCACGTAGGTGAGAGTTCAATGACACTAGGTTTGTCTCTTGGAAGGTTCCTAATCACTGAGGAAAGCACTTGTGGGTCATTCCGTCCATCGGGACGGGACTGGAGCACTAACATTTTTTTATTTTATCCTCCTTTTAGTTGTATGTGGAGCCACCGCACGGGACCACACTGCCTTCCTGAGCTCCGCATCACCCTTCAGTCCTTTTCTCCACATGGTCCGCGTCTGACAAACTTGCATCTTAGGGAATATTCTTTTTTGTTCCCTTGTCCTTTTTCCTGCTCCAGTTCCACAGTCGTCTTTCTTCCGTCTATGCTGGAGCATCTGGGATTTGTGGCCTGTTCTTTGTGCGAATGTCAGTTTGCATGGGTGGGGTCTCTCTGGCTCTGGTACCCGGAATCTCCATTGAGGTGTCCTGAAAGTTTCCTCCGAGGTTCCCTGCAAAGGGGCTGGCAGGACCGGATCTGGTCAGGCACAAGCATGAAATTGTCTCAGGCACCAATGAAAGTGGCCCACAGTTGTAAATGGATATTCATTCCTTTAGTCACAGACTGTTTGAATAGTACCCAAGGGGGGGGGGGGGTGCTTAATAAATTGTGATATTTAAAGAATATTTATTCCACAACAATGGTCAAAATTACTAACTGCTCAATGTTCACAATCGAACTGCATAGTGAATTAACTCATCAAACTGGTCCACATTGGCCAAAAGGGTGGCCCATTTTGACTGGCCCCCACTAGCATTTAGAATTTTTGATGCATGCATTGTTCTATAGGCCAGTGCGAACCTAGCGGCTCATTCCTAATGACGAAGGGGCGCCCACCCAGTGGCCCCTCACCCATTATGGGGGAGCTAAGGAGCCAGCCCAGTACAATGAGCACTCCCTCGGCTGCTTTTTCCAGCTATGGGAGTGCTCCTGGGCTGGATGAACTGTCAAAGGGGAAACATGAGTTCCCTTTTTAATAGTTCAGTGCCCTAGCTGCACATGCTCACTTTGCCATGTAAGGCTGGGGCGTTTTGCTTCGCCAGCATTTCATAGCTCATTGGAAATGCTGTCTCGGGCACTGCATGTCTGCATGTGCGAGGGGGTGGGGGGGTTCTGCAGACAGAGCAGCCTGGAGCAGGGTGTTTCAGCACCCCCATGCATGCCAATGCACAAGGTACGATTTATGTTGTGTGTGTGTTTTTTGGTCGGTTGAGCTGATTTTGGCAAGTGATGGATGGAGTGGGAAGGAGGGTTGTACAACAAAGGCATTTTAAAAATGCCTAAATGCCTTTGTTGCACAATTCCCCCTACCCACCTGCCAAAATTAGCTCTACTTCTGAGGCGCTGTGGAGCCCAGGGAACGGGGATGGTATTTACTGGTTTCTATCATAAAGTCCAGTCAAAAAAAGGATGGTGATACGCTTGTTCTGCCCTCTTCCTGAATACACACATTTTCTTAATCTGTGGAAGTATTACTCCATATACTCGCATGGCTACACGCTCGTCCTGATTCCCAAGGCAACGCTCTAGTTGGTGGAAACTTTTGTCATCACCAATTTATTTGCACTGTTCTATAAGCAGCGCTTCATTTGACTATGCTGCTGCATATTTGCCCATATGAAGAGATGCAGTTAGTTGCACTTTATAAAATGGAGGCTGAAGTCTTACACTGCAGTTAGATCTGTTGCACCAAGTGCTTTATGCCATTGGCAATAACCTTTGTGCTGGAGATCTCATCGAAAGAAGGAATGCAATTGCTTAATGTGGTGGTTGAAAATCAAGCCGGTCTACTCAGTCTTCCAACGTCTCAACTGAACAGCGGCCATTGGGCCTGATGCCAGCCTAGCTCTATTATTATGCTGCATCTGTAATTGATGTAACGCCATCTGTGACAACCTGATTGCTGTCCCTCAAGAGGAACTGCTGCCACGACTAAGGAACGCCCCACATGCCAGAACACAACCTCCTGAGGCCAATGGAACACCTGGTGATGGAAGTATTACTCACCCAAAACTTGGAATAAGACTATCCCCATCTCTTCTGCACTTGAGTTTGCTAATTGTGTCTCGTGGAAGAGCACCTAACCTGTCCCAGTACGAAGTCCTCCAACTCTCCTGCCTCTGGAAGCTGCAATGAATCTCCCCTCCCACTTTCTACAGTGCACAAATGGAGGCCATGGGTAGGATCCTGGACACTCATTTCTGCAGACTTTGTTAACTGTAGACACTTGGGGTGACTAGACTGCACCCTCAATGGCTATCAAGGCATCCTGGGATTGTTTGGTATGGTACTGTTTATTTATATAGCGCCTATACAGGCAAGTGTTTCAAAGTGCTCACGGTTGAGCCCATCCTGTCTTTGTGGCTGTGAAATAGCAAGATTAGTAAATCTGGTCTGTGAACTGCTCTGTGAGTAACCTCAGAGCGGTAGTTGCAGGAGTTTGAACCTCAACATCCGTAGAGGGAAGCGGTCATTCAAGCGGGTGACCTTTATGAAGGTAAGGTTTTTTTACATGCAGGATGGGATGACTGGAATGCTGATCTTACCTGTGTTCGTAATGTGAAAAACCGCATGAAGCTGAAAAGGTGCTACGTCTTACAAATTCAGACCATTTTGGAATCTTTCTGCTTGTAGGGGCGGAAGTTATAACAATGTAAGAAAAGTTACGGCAAGGATTTTTTTTTATTTATTTCAGACCCTGCAAGTGCACAGCCATTGGCCTCCAAGGAATAACCTGTTCTGGCCCCCATTTAGTGTAGTCTTCATGGTCCATGTATGTCTTTCCACCCCTTTAGGTCTAGAGAATTAGTTCTGAGCACTGATGAAGATCTGACAAGAGCTAAATGGTGTTTTTTGCAGTCGCATTGTACATCCTAATTTTAAGAGGGCATTTTATGTATACAACTGAAGGAGACCCACAATATTATGCTTAATTTCTAGAAATACTAGTTACCAGGCTTCATTTACAACCGACTTGAGGAATAGGTCCTCTACCGTAGCGGGACAGGGTGCAGGGTGTACTCTCAATTCCCCAGACAAATTGAATCTCTTCCACGTAGCTCCTGGTGAATCTTCAGCATTGGGCTCACCCTTCCTTTGACCATTCCAGCATGCAGGTGTGGTTGAGTACCAGCTGTGGGAGGAAGCAGAGTTCAAACCAACCCAACCCTGGAAAGCGCAGAAATGCAATGGTCGATCACTGCATTCATGTACCTAGTTAGGCCAACCCAGCCAAGGAGGTGCTGGTAAAGGAGATTCAAAGATTTACACCTGCACAAAATCTCTGTGGGAGCAAAATGCAGTGTGGTGGAGCAAAACCTCGGCGAGATTTTGAAAGTGCAAGCCCAACACTGAATCCCTGAGGGGATAAAAATGCAACCTTGTAGACGAAAACGGTAGCGAGATTCAAAATGCCGACCTAAGACAAAACCCATGTGGGAGCAAAATGCACATATATAAAATAGTGGGTTTCAGAACTTCACTACAGTATTGGCTTTGTCTCCTACTTGGTTGTAGCTGCAAATAGGTGAGCATGAGGCCTGGGGCGCCCAGGGTAAACGGGCAAACTGGGATGAGTGCCCTGTGCCCTTTGCCTGGGCAATGCTGCCCTGATCGGTCTGTTTAAGGGTATGTTTCTCTGGGTTAGCTGACCTGATCTATACACCAATCGCGGTGATGGGGGCTAGATGAGGGTGGACAGAAGGGCATGCTATGGGGAGCGGGGGCTGCTGGGCAATAGATGCTGAAGCGTCTGATGTCTCAAGCAGCACGCCTGACGGAACAGCGCTCTCCAAGCTTACTGCAGCTTCCTTCATGGAGCGAGTCTCTGCCCAGAAGATCTGCTTTTGAGAATGGTCAAGGCGTCGACTTTTGTCGTGACTTCTCGAATGGCACAGAAACTGATCAAAGGATTTGGAGCACAATAGACCCTGTAGCAGCTCGATTTTGGTAGAGGGAGACGCACACTGGGCTGATGCCTTATCCTTGCAGTCAATGGAAGACCCCTTCCAAGGTCTCGGACAACGAGTTGTGTTTTTTTTTTTTTCCGCCCCTCTGTCAGGGTTCTATCCCTTCCAGTGAGTAGGTCCTAGGTATGTTTGTCCCAGTAGGCCTTGTTTTGTAGGACTTTCAAAACCTTATGCATTTCTCACTGAGCGCTGCACAAAACTGGACCACAATATCTTCAAGACAAACTGAAACCCTATCACCCTGCACGTAAGATCTAGCTCAGCAGGCCTCCTAGTAATACCAAAAACAAACTCCGACTAGGCGGATCATCTTTCTCCCTTTTCTATGAACCCATTTGTATTCTTATCCTGCAGTTGAGGCGTTTATGTTCCGTTAGGGTGACAAGCCATTCCAAAGTACCGTGCATTATCGGTTTAATTAGAGCTGAAACTATCATGACACGCTATGGAACGTACTCCCACCCCACATCCGACTCACGGAAGACCTCCTGTCCTTCCGCAAATTGCTGAAAACTTGGCTTTTCCCCTAAAACCCAACCAAACTCACTCTAACTCAAACTGGATAACACCATCTCAAGGATGCTCCCAAAACACTAGATCATAAATAACAATGCAGTATCAGATCCAGGCCCGAAATCACAAATCATAAACTAATAACCTCTACTGATTAGGTAAAAATACAAACAAAATAGATCAAGAAAAATGATCAAAGCCTGTGAATTAAATAAAATGAATAATCGAAAGAAACAAAATGAACAAAAGAATAAAATGAAGAGGAGGTAATGAAGAATTCAGGAGTGGGACCAGTGCACGGACAGATGCTATGGATTGTATGAGTGCATGTTATGAAGGGAAAGTAGAAAATGGACGACTTGAATAGATGCGACAGGTGTAATGCATAGGACTGATCAAGAGCAGGAAACAAATCTGAATGCGTACGACAAGCGGCATGGCCTGTAACAATAATGTAGGATTAATGAACAAAATGCAGGAACGGATCATATAGGTGGAGCGGATTAGTGCACTGAACAGATGAGTGCGTAGGGCGGATGAGTTCGGAGGACGGAGTAGTGCATAGTGCGGAGTAATAAAGGGCTCAATGTAGAGCGCATCGAAAAATTTAAGCACATAGAAATATGCGACATAGATGGAATGGTCTAGAGTGCATAAAATGTCATCCAGCCCATGAAGCGTGTGTCAGTTGAGGCTTTTGCTGACACTTTCTCTCCCCCTCCTCACCTCAGGCTGACTCGCATCCTGACAGAGCCCTTTCCAAGCTCCACTTTTCTTTCCCTGATACTCTCGATGTTCTTGCCCCTTGAAGCCCAAAGCCAAGTGCAACTCCTGGTACGACTCTGACCTTGTCGCCCTTAACCACAAGTACAGGGTGGCGGAGAGGAAATGACTGGCATACCGTCTCTGTCCTCAGCAAGAGAGCCCACATCCAAGCCCACGTCTCTGCTGCATCAAACAACTTGGCTGAACCCTCTAAAATTGAGCTGACCAATTCTGCTGCAGTCTCTACTTCTCCTGTCCCCTCCCAGGCCCTCTGCATGGCCCTGGCTTCTCATTTCAGGACTTCCTGTCCACCCTCTCCATCTCCTCCTCCTGCTTCTCTTTGCTTCTCCCCCCTCAACCCCCGCCCCCTAAAGCACTCTTGTGCACCCTCAGCCAACCCCTCCTCCCCGGCTAACAATCGCCCTATCTCCATCAATCCTTTCCTGGGCAACCTCATGGAAAAGCTGGCAATCTCCCAGCTTTACCTCCACACTGATTCTGTTGGTTGTCTCCATGACCATCAGTCTGGCTTCAGAGCAGCCAGAAGCATGGAAACTGTTCTCCTGAACATCTGTGAAGACCTGGTCTCCAACCTTATTCTAATCTCCCTCTCTGTCCTAATCTTACTCTCTCTTGCCTTTGACACAGTCAACCATGCCATCCTGCTCAACCTAGGTATCACTGATCTGGCCCTGGCCTGGCCGACCTCTTTCCTCTCCAACCTACCTTCCCAGGTCCAACTTGGGTCCTTCCTTTCCTCTATCTCACTCTCTACCTGTGGTGTGCCCCAGGGGTCTAACCTCGCTCCCTGGCTTTTCAACCAATACCTGACACCTTTCCTCCACTGCATTGCTGCTCTCTGCTCCAACTTTCAGTGCTATGCAGATGACACTCGGCTCATGTTCAGGCTCCCTTCTGCCTCCGCTTCTCCCTCTCTGCTAACCAGGAGTGGTGTGTAGCCAGTGACATCTGCCTTAATGGCAGTAAGACTGAGGTCGTCCTCATCGGCACACCTGCACCCTCCTTTGTCACTCTCTGGCCGGCCTCTCTTGGATCTCTTCCTGGTGCCACCTCTGAGGCTGAGAACCTCAGGCTCATCTTCGACGCTACACTTACTTTTCTCCTCACATCTGACGTCTCTAAGAAGTCAAACTGCCAACTGCACCTCCACGGAGGTATTCTTCCTTTCCTCACCTTCCCCCAGAAGCTCACTGTCTGTAGAGCTCTGGTTCCCTCTAGGCTGGACTACTGCAACCGCCTCTTTCTAAATCTGCATGCTTCTACTCTCAGCCATCTGCAACTCATCCAGAACAGGACTGCAAGACTTGTCCTTGGCCTCAAGCCTGAAATCTCTTAATCGGCTCACAGTGGCTGCAAGGATTAAGATCCTCTGCATGGTCCACAAGGCTTTCTGGGGCCTGGGTTTGCAATACTTTCAACACTCCATTCGGAAATAACTTGCTACTTGAGTTCTTCGCTCCTCCAACTCCCTCGGGGTCCGTCGCTTCTCCAAGCAACAAGTTAGTGGTAGATCTTTTTTTTTTTTCGGCTGGGGCCTCCCTCTGGAACAGTCTCTCTGCCTCTCTGAAACTTGAGCAGCCATCTTCGGTTCCAGAAGCACCTCAAGGCCTTCCTTTTTTTGCTTCTGCCTTCTCTCTTCCTCCCCCCCTGCTGATGTGTTACTGCACTGGGCACCTGGCTACCTTCTGAATTAGGGCCCAGGTCCCTGCCCACCCAGCTGAATACATGCACTGCCTCCTGGCTGCCCTTGCACTTGGGTCTGTATCAGCAACCCTACAGTCTCCTTACCGGCACTTATTAGGCACCTGTTGTCTTCGCTTAAAGGCATGGTCTAGTAAAAAATGTTATTTAAAAAATAGATGGGCAACATAAAAAAAAATACTAGCGTTCTTTTTTAAAACTTCTTATGTAAAATTTTGAGCTATTCAAGCTCAAAATTCGCAAAAGCAAGCACATAGGCGCATCCATTTTGTGAAATGGATGCCCTTCTGTGCTGGCTTTTGCGGCACTAATGAAGGAAAAGCCAGCCAGCTGTAGTAAACAAAAGCTACCGCTGAGTGGCTTTCCCTTCATTAGTGCTGTATGCGGAGGACGGGGACCGGAGACCAGATCAGGAAAGCTGCAGCTGAATCTCGGTAAGTGCTATTTCCCCAAATGGGAAAGCAGATTTAGGCAGAAACAACGCAGCATTTAGCATTTCCCAATGGGAAATCAGCTGTAGGCAGAAACACTACGCGGCATGTAAACACAACCGCGTTGTTTCTGCCTGCTGTGGCTTTCACTTTGGGTCCAAAGTGATAGCCACAGCAGGCAGAAACACAACGCGGTTGTGTTGGAAAACGCTGCGGTTTTTCTTTCCGAGTTTCTCAGGCCCTCCGAGCCGGAGGAGCCTGAGAAACTTGGAAAGAAAAACCGCAGCCCGGAAAACTTAGAAAAAAAAACCCAGCTAGTGCTTATTTAAAAAAAAAAAAAATAAATAGCACTTACCGAGATTCAGCTGCAGCTTTCCTGCTCTGGTCTCCGGTCCCCGGCCTCCGCGTACAGCACTAATGAAGGGAAAGCCACCCAGCGGTAGCTTTTGTTTACTACAGCTGGCTGGCTTTTCCTTCATTAGTGCTGCAAAAGCCAGCACAGGAGGGCATCCATATCACTAAATGGATGCGCCCATGTGCTTGCTTTTGCGAATTTTGAGCTTGAATAGCTCAAAATTTTACATAGGAAGTTTTAAAAAAGAGAATGCTAGTATTTTTTTTTATGTTTCCTTTCTATTTTTTAAATTAAAATTTTTTACTAGACCATGCCTTTAAATCTTGCACTTGCCTCCTGCTGGCCGCACTACTTCTTTTATCCAGCGTTCTGCACATTCCACTCCTCCCCTGCCCCTTGCATTCCCCCACCATTCCACCTCTCCCCTGCACTTATGCGATCTCAATGTCACTGGGCCTAGTGAGATAGTTGTCATTTCCTCCCTTGTACCCCTCCCTTACCTTGTTGCACCTTGAAAGACTTGTGTATGGGTGCGCTATAAATAAAATATATCAAGTTACTGGAGGAAATAACCAGGTTTTCACGAGGTTCCAGAGGGGTGGTGCTTGGACGGAGAAAGAGGGTCCTCCAATTCTGAATTGAAAGGAGTGCAGAGCCACATGTAAAGTTTCTGATTGGTTGGTAGCATGTGAGCTTGTGTTGGACTAATTCTGTGCCTGTCTTGTCGTGGGTGCAGTGAGTGATGCACATGGCCTTGAAAGCTGTCTGTTGGCTGATGGGAAGCCAGTGGAGCACTCTAAGGACAGGAGTGGTGTGTTCTCTGGGTGAGAGGGCAAGGAAAACATAAGCTGCAGAGGTTTGAATTCAATGGAGTTTTCTGAGCTGATAGGCAGAGGCGTCCAGATAGAGGTAATTGCCGTTGTCCAAGTGGGAGAGGATAATTGCCAGGATTGCTGATACTCTGTGAGGGTAGGAGTGATGAGGGAAGATTTGTCTGAGCAAATGAGGGTAGAAATGACGTGACAGTGTTGATGTGTAGCATGTGTGACAGTGTTGATGTGTAGCATGTGTGTTGGGTTAGCATCCGAGGTGAATCTCAGGTTATCTACTGAGACTGCTGCAGGCGGGGCCCTTGGGGCAGGTGGTCAGGTTGGTGTTTGGGGGGGGGGGGATAGGACAAAGGGGCATGAAGAGTGACATATTACTGCAGATTAGGATTTCGGTTTCACCGGTGATCGGAGAGGTTGTTTGCTGTCATCCAGTGGTTGATTTTAGAGATGCAGGAGGCGAGGGCAGGATGGTGGGAAGCCAGTGACTTGGGAATATTGAAAATGATCTGAGCATCATCCACATAGTTGTAGCAGGTTAGATTATGAGAGCGGGTGAGTGCGGGGGCGGGTGTTTAGGTAGAGATTGAACAGGAGGGAAATATAGTGCTCCCTTTGGAGACGGGGCAGGGACGCTTGATTTGTGAGCGACTGGAGAGGAAGGAGATCCATCTTGGGGCAGAATCCCAGATTACTAGAGAGTGGAGTCTGTCAGTGAGGATGACATGGTCGATGGTGTCAAAGGCCGCAGAAAGGTTTAGGAGGATGATTGCAGCACAGCCTTTCAAGACAGCAGTTTTTTTCAAGTTATCCCCGATAGAGACTAGGGAGGATTCAGTTTCTCTGAGGGGGTCTGAAATAAGACTGCGCAGGGTCAAGGAGGCTGTTGGATTCTGTGTAGAGGCAGTGCTGGGAGTAGGCAGTGCTGTATAAGAGTTTGTCAATGAAGCAGGTGTTTGAGATAGGGCGGTAGATGGTGGGTTTTTTAAAGGGGGGCTTGATGTGAGCGGTTTTAGAGTCCTCACAGAAGATCCCTGATGTGAGTTAATTATGGATATTATGACACTGCCTGCACAGGTTGAGGATAGGAGGGTGGGGGTGGGGGGTGTCGGCGATCGCCATGGGAACCAGAGGGGGGGTGGTTTTGGGATAGCAGTTTCCAGAGTTAAAGGTGGGTAATGGCTGGGAAGGAGGCGAGGACCGGGTGTGTTGGGGGAGGTCGAGCTGAGACGGAAGAAAGAGGTGATGAGAGGGGGAATGAATGATGCTAATTTGGTGTTGTCTTTCAATAGCGATGTTGTAAAAGTGGTCAAACGGGACCTCGGAGTACTTTTGTGTTGGGGGAGGGGTGGGGTGGGGCAGCTTGGACTCTTGAATTATGCGATGATCCTGTAGAGTTCCTGCTAGCATTACAGAAGTTGGCTATTTGGCTTGCATAGAAGGATCTTTTGGCTTTCCTAACTTTCAGCTTGTAGGCCCTGATCTGTCTGGCATAAATGGCTCTCTTTTGGGGTGTGGGGGTTGGCCTGTCATGTGTGCTCTGAGCGATGCTTGTAAGTTTTGAGAGGGGGTTTTAACATTTGGGATAGGGGGCCTGATCTCTGGGAAGTGGATCTTGTCAGGGTGAGAGGGAGGAAGGCAGGCATTGGAGAGCCATTGGTCGATGGAGGGTGGTCCAACTTGAAGGGTGATGTCTGAGAGGGAACATGGAAGGGAATCAGCCATGTCAGTATTTATAATGACCTTGTTCCAAAGAGGTACAGGGGAAGGAAAGGTTTGAACAGTGAGACTGAGGGTCGCAAGTGGGAGGTGGTCAAGAGATAAGATGGTGGATTGATAACAGGATCCTGTAGCCCTGAGGGAGAAGAGTGTCAAAAGCAGTGATGGAGCTGGCCTTGAACCACGTCTCCATGAGAGAAAGGACGTCCAAGTCTTCAAGGAGGTGACTGATGTCATAGTGTTTGCTAACGGAGTGAGAATTGAGGGTAGCTGGTTGCCCCCTTTAAAAGATTTGTGAAGGGGTGGGGCATAGGGGTGGTGTGGCACCACTGGGGGTTGGAGGGGCAAGGGTGGATGAAGGAAGGGGGGCTGTTAGTGTCTTCTGGGAGTACCTGCTTAGTCATGTCTGTTAACTTGGCACTGTATATAGTTCAGGCAATGAGGGTTATAGCATTTGTTCATGTTATGCCAATAACTGTACAAAGTCTTGGTGTTCAATTTATAACATTCATGGAATTTGTGGGTAAGGTCTGGAGTGTTTCCAGGTGAGACAGTTAATGGTGTGCTGAGCTGGGAGGTCGCTGCTCAGTGATGGTCTGTCTGGAGTAAGCATTGATGTAGGTGTCTGCGATGGGAAGACAAGGGTTGGAGCTCAGGAGTGCCTTTTCATCCAGACTTTGTGAGATGGGATAGGAGATGGAGGAGCAGTTAGAAAGATAGGGGAGACGGAGAGCACCATGGGGCATAGATAAGAGGGGCGTCGGTGGGAGCCAGGGGATAGTGGGGAGAGGGTCAGTGGCACTATTCAACAATAGAATTACCCCAAGCAGCCAAGCAGATGGAAATCAGTGAGCATGCTGAAAATTGCCAGATTTACAGATAATTGACAAATTGGTAGAACACCTGAATTCGATTTTGGGCAGAAAACACTCAAAAGCAGTACCAAATGGTGGATGCACACAAGAGAATAGAAAAGAGTTATACGTTAATTGTTCTTTTGAAGCAGGGCATTAAGAGAGCGTAGAGATGCAGTCAATATGATGCACGTCATGAAGCATAGTACTGTTGGTGCAGATATTACAGAATACAGATTCTGTTTCTTGTGTAATCTGCTTAGATCACATGCTATGCCTAGGCCGACATCTAGTGGGAGCTGCGGAGTATTACAGTTGGTGTTTTCAAAATAGGACGTCGACGGGGCTTGCCAGTAATACTATCCCTAGTGTGACATCCACTGTACCCATGATCCCTCACCCGTCGAGGTCCCTCAGATTGTTTTTTTCCCACCATCGTGAGCGGTCGCATATAAGCAGAGTGCATTTTCGGCTTACGTCATTGACTTATAAAGTGTTTAATATTAGTTTATCTTTCTGTCCTTTATCGGCACCGTGATGTGACGAAGAATTCAATAAAGGACAGGACTGACCGGCGAACGGAGATCTCGACCGAACCACCCGGCCTCAGAAGGCCCACTGGGCCGAGGCCTTACAGTAGGGAGGGGGGGGTGGTCATAACATGTATTTTCCCACCCCTTCCCTGGGTCACCCGACTGCCTACTCCCAAGATGGAACGTACGCAATTTAAACTCTGCCGGTCCTGCAATAAAGTACATGTGGGTCGACAAGCACAGGGTGTGTAACCTTTGCTTGAATCGGGACCACACTGAGGCTCATTGTCGGGCCTGTAAACGGCTCCGATCCAAGACCCTCAAAGATAGGGCGAAGCGTTGGGCCCATCACGCCATGCATGCCGAGGCAGCCATGGCTGTCGAAGGGGCTTCCAGCGACTGCAGCGACGCCGTCCTCTCGGACGGCGAGGGTGACTGGGAACCTCTGCGTTCCCCAGTGCAAGCCCCCAACCCTAGCAGACAGGCCGGTGGTCCTGTTATGAGAATGACACCCGGCAGCAAAGGCACCACACCAAGTACATACCCTGCGGCGATGAGAGTTTCACACGCCGAGAGCCAACGTCTAAGGGCAAATATTCGGATTCATGATCCTCTGGACACCCCGGGCGGCTGCCTCATGACAAGCCTGCGAAATCAAAACACGCTAGACATAAAACTCCTTCTCCCGTCCTTCCTACATCTATGGACGCAGCGCAAGCCGTTCTCGAAAGTCAAAACTCGACCCACACCCGGGGCAAAGCCCAGGGAGTCGGGACTGTCCCGTCCAGTGGAAAAACATGCCCCAAGGTCCCTACTACGGTCTCTAGCTCTAAAAAGTCAGCTTCTAGGAGCACAGATCATAGGGAGAAACATACATCCAGGGATTCCTCTCAAAGACAGGAACTCAGACAGGCAAGCTAAAAGGGACAAACCTAGGGAAAAGCCATCCCCCCCTCCCCCCCACCCCCCTGCCAAAGCCACCCCCATTGGAACTGTATGAAGAACCAGTCCACAAGGCACCACGCTTCTCCATTGGCCGTTACGACCTAGATGTAAGAGCTGATGAGTACCCAGACAAAAATACCTATTATGATGACGTCTGGGTTGGCGACGTCGGTGAAGGGGACAATCGAGGTGACGGTCAGTAGTCTTTGCCATGGACTCTCCAGTCCCGCAGGACCCTCCCTTACCCGATTCCCCTGTGAACAACCAGCCCTTGTTTAACGACGTACTTCTAAGGGCTGCTGAACATTTTGGTATCGAAACACAGGAAATCCAGCAAGATAAGGATTTCGCTGAAAACATCTTGGGGGGTGGGGGGGTAGGTCGGGGGGGCAAAAAACGGCAACTCAATTATCCTCTTACTCAAGTCGGTACAACCTTGTCTAGAAATACCGAATCGGACTAGGGCGGTAAACCCTAGAATCGTAAAGCGCTTCTGCCCAGCACCCTGTGACCCTTTGTATATAAGGGGCCAACTTAAACCAGACTCTCTAGTAGTTACCACTACCCGGAAGAGAGCGGTGCCCCCTTGGCTGCCTCCGTAGCTCCTCCGGACAAAGAGTAAAAAAACTATATACAATGGGAAGAAAAATGGCATCTTCGGCTGCTTATGAAGCACAAATTGATAACTCCATCTTGTTAGCAAGCTATGACTGTACTAAGTCGGATGAAGTTACGGCCCTTGCAGAATCTGTGCCGGAATGACTCCTCCCTTGTGGCTGCTGAAGGCAGAACAACGGCAAGCGTCCTACTCGAGAACAATTTCGATGCAACAGATAACGCTGGACGCGTTATTGCTGAGGCCACCATCCTCAAACGCCATGCCTGGCTAAGCAGTCTGGATACAAACTAGAGACACGGGCTACCCTGCTCATCATGCCTGTTGAGCCTAATGTTTTATTTGGAAAGTTAGTTGAGGACGCGCTGAAGTCCGCACGGGACTAATATGAAACACTAGTCCCTTGGCCAACTAACAAGCCATAGAGGGGGCAATAATTTTCGGCGGTTTTGTGGACAAAACTCAGAGGCACCGCCAATAGTTAAAGCCAGGGTTCCTCATGGAACAATAACCAACAGGCATCCCCGGGTTATCCCAGGGGACAGCGCCGAGGTCGTGGAAAGGTTCTCCCACCAGAGGTGGAGGAACACTCTCCAAGCAATGATGCCCCACTATGAGTCCCCGCCCATGCCTCCCCAGTCAGGGCGAATTTCACACTTCACCCACACGTGGGGGGATAGCATCAGACAAGTGGGTGTCATCAACGGTAGCAGGAGGTTACTGCATAGAAATCAAGGGAATCCCATCAAACCTTCCCCCGCGCCAGAAGACAGTCAAGAGAAGAACAACTCATCTTGGTGGAGGAAGTCTAAGCTCTACTCCTCAAGGACGCCATTGAATTAGTGCCGTACAACGAGGTAAACTAGGGTATTTATTCAACCTACTTCCTTGTTCCAAAGAAAGATCTGACCATGCATCCGGTATTAAACCTGCGCCCTGCAAACAAATTTGTCAAGCCACAAAAATTCTGCATGACAACGCTACAAGAAGTAATCCCTCTGTTAAAACTGGGGATTGCATGGCAACATTGGACATGAAAGATGCTTATTTTCATATTTCAATGTTCCAAGGGCACCGAAGATTTTTGCGATTCAAAGTAGCAGACCAGCACTACCAGTTCAAAGTTTTGCCCTACGGAATAGCCTTGGCTGCAAGGGTGTTCACCAAGGTACACACCTGGCAGTGGTGGCAGCACACCTTCGCAGGGAGGCACACGCTCTTGACATAGCCGACCTTATCACCACTGCCGACCTTGACTTCATTGCCATATCTGAAACCTGGCTACATGCCGCCTCTGGCCCTTCTCTATCCTTGGCCTTACCGCCTGACTATGGCATCACTCGCTGTGACCGCTCCTCTACCCATACTAGAGGTGGCGGCGTGGCATTCATCCACAAAAACTCCCTTGACCTAAGAGTGGTATCCGAATCCAAACTTGAATCAGCTGAACTGCTGACAATCAAATTACTACTAACACCTAACCAAACGGCCACCCTTCACCTTATCTACAGGCCTCCAGGGCCGGCACCCACCTTTGTCAGTGAAATTTCCACTCTTCTTCTTGACAAAACAAAAAACAACTCCCAAACAATCATCTTAGGTGACTTCAATCTTGGTCGCGGTGACCCTAAGGATCCTGTAGCAACTGATCTGGAATACGCTCTTACCGACCTTGGCCTCACCTTGTACTTACAAGAACCGACCCACATCAAAGGTAGGACCATCGATTGGTTAGCTGGTTCCAACTGCAACATCCAGGTCCTCAATAACTCCCCTTGCTTATGGTCTGACCATCACATCATAACATTTAACATTGAAGCTACCCCGCGAGCCCTAACACCCATAGCCCCAGCCCTCCCCACCCGTAATAAAAAAAACATAACAAGAGAACAACTCCTCCCACTGCTACTCCCCTCTCTTAATGCGGCGACCAACGCTTGTTCTGATCCCACCTCCCTAGCAGACATCTACAACCAAACGATGCTCACGGCCATTGACACCTTAGCACCAATTAAAACCAGGAAGGCTAAACCACGAGCACATCTCAACTCATGGTTCACTCCACAGCTAAGAATCCTCCGCAAAGCCAAACGCTGCGCGGAAAACCGTTGGAAAAGCTACCCTTCTGATGAGCATAAAGACGGCTTCCTTCTCGCCTCCCTCACTTATAAAGACGCCATCATCACTGCTAAAAAAGAATCGCTTAATAATCGTATCATGCAAGCCGAGTCCTAAAAGAGCTCGAAACCCCAGTCTCCCCGCCAGACACTTGCACGAAAGACAGCAAATGGTGTGCTAACATTCAAGCAGCCCTTCTAAACAAAATCTCTACGCTCCAATCTAAAATAAATGAAAAACAGGACTGCCTGAGGCGGGACAACCGCTCATTCTCCCCCACTAGGCCTAACTTCTCCAACTCTGCCAACATCAAACCTTTCACCTTCGCACCGCTCACTGTCACCGAAGTAGAAAGCATCATCCTCAGGATGAAACCTTCCAACTGCCAAGGTGACCCGTGCCCAGCCCCCATCATTAAGGACTCCGCCCATGACCTAGCCCCATTACAACCTTCATTAACTCATCCTTTGAAACAGGTATTGTCCCGGACAACCTTAAAGACGCCTGGGTGATCCCGCTACTAAAAAAAACGTCCCTTGACCCAAGCATACCCACGAACTTCCGACCCATCACTACAGTACCATTTCTGCTGAAGATACTGGACCGGGCAGCTTATCTGCAGATCCAAAACTACCTTGAATCTAACAATCTGTTAGGTCTACGACAATCCGGATTTCGGCCCAGACATGGGACCGAAACGGCCTTACTAGACCTAAAAACCCAGATCGAAGTCCTGAAGGACAAGGGCAAATTAGCAATGCTATTACTCCTCGACCTCTCCGCCGCATTTGATTTGGTTAACCACCAGATCCTTTGCAGGCACCTCCACTCTGCTGCCAACTTCTCTCCCTCCGCAGCGGCCTGGATCAAATCCTTCCTGAGCAACAGATCTATGAGGGTCTTTGCACCCTCCGCTGCCGCAGCTCCCTCCCCTATTCATTGCGGTGTTCCTCAGGGTTCTTGCGTGTCACCTACTCTTTACAATATCTTCACGAAACCACTCTTTGATGTGCTCGATTATCTGGGTGTCTCCTACACCAACTATGCAGACGACACCCAGATACTCATTCCCATTTCTGGTGATTATCTTGCTGACACCAAGGCCCTCAATGACGTCTACTTGGTCATCCAAGCCTGGATGGCCCAGCACCAGCTATGTCTGAATGACGATAAGACGGAGCTACCTATCCTGGGTACTTCACAACGCCTTAGCAAACTTGAGCCATCCTATCAGTCATTCATCATAGACGGCAACTCCATACAAGTCTCGAAAGACACCAAAACACTAGGCTTTTACCTAGATTCCACCTTATCCTTGTCAAGACAAACTAATGCAGTCAGGTCCACCTCCGCCTACACGTGCAAACTCATTTCAGCCTGTAGACCTTTCCTCACCACCCACAATAGCGTCACACTAGCGAGAACACTTATCATGGCAAAAATAGATTACTGCAGTGCTCTATATTTAGGCACTAGCCAAGAAAACCTATCCAAACTCCAAACTACCCAGAACAATGCATTTCGAGCAGCCCTGAACATCCCTCGTAACCACCACATCTCAGAAGCCAGAACTAGCCTTAAGTGGTTACCCTTGAAGCAGAGAATTTCCCTAAAAACGCTTGCCCTCACGCACAAATGCCTAGCCAACAAGGCTCCGATCTATCTCTGCAGTCGGCTTTCGCGCCACTCCACTGCCCGTCCACTAAGAACTGCCCAGACTAACTGCCTTACTATCCCCAGGTTTAAGCTCCAAAAAGCCGGAGGCACCAGCTTCCCTGTCCTAGCCTCCAAACTTTGGAATACCCTCCCCGCTGCCATCAGAGCTGAAGACTCCTTCAACACCTTCAAGAATAAAACCAAATCCTGGCTCTTTGACCAGCAATAGTTGTGTCAGACATTTCTGTGTAATATTTGTAATTATTAAGTTTGTTTTTGTGTAATATTTGTAATTATTAAGTTTTTTTTTTGCTGTTTTGACACACTTTTATTGTAATTTATATCCCTGTATGTTCTTTTCTTGCAACCTTGTACAAATTGCGCCCTGATGCCCCTGGGCCTGTGGGTTTGCGCGTTATAAATAAACAAATACCTCTACCTGGAAGACGGGCTGATTACGGGAAAATCCTACCATCTTTGCCATATACCTTCTCTTCCAATTGGGCTTCTCAATAAACGAGAGTCTCGTATCAACCACATCAAAACGGTTCCTAGGAGCTGTGTTGGATACAAAGACAGGCTTAGCCTTCGCATCCATGGAAAGAGTACAGAACATGCTTCTGCGAATACCCCAGTATCAAGCCGGTCTCCAGATAAGCATACGCAAAGCTATGCGTCTGCTAGGCATGATGGCATTGTGCATTTACCTGGTCCCCCACGTGTGCCTGCGACCAATGCAGGAATAGTTGGCGAACAATGCTCTCAGGCGGAATGGTTGGCGAACAATGGTCTCGGGCAAGTGGTCAGTGGGACGATCTAGTGGGTGTTTCGCCTACACTTGTTCAAAACCTACGGTGGTGGTCAATGGAAAATCTGCTCAAGGGGAAACCCTTCCATGAACTGTAAGCGCTAGTGGTAGTTACAACAGACATGTCACTTTCCGGGTGGGGCGGCCTACTACCTTCAGCACACGGCCTATGGTCACAAGTTACTGCACAGAACCACATCAACCTACTAGAGTTATTGCCGATCTTCAAAGCACTACGAGAACCACCTAACAAACCAGTTTCTACAAGTCCTGACAGACGGCATCACTGCAATGTTCTATGTCAACAAATTAGTAGGTACACACTCTCCAAATCTGTCTGGCTCAGAGAATATGGAAGTGGCCACTCAAATGAGGGATTTCCCTGTCCTCTCAACATGTTCCAGGGGTACGCCACACTCTAGTGGACTCTCTCAGCAGAGATCCTCTGCCAGAAGAACACGAGTGGCAACTACACACAGACGTGGTAGACCACATCTTCTCTCTATGGGGCTTCCCCTCTCTAGACTTGCTCGCTACAAGAGAAAACGAGCAATGCCCAGACTTCGCGTCCAGGTTCCCCCAACCAGACTCAAAGCGGAATGCCCTATGGATGAGCTGGTCAGGGAAATTTGCTTACGCTTTAACCCCCCCCGACTCATTAATCAGCAGAATAGTGAACAAGATACAGAGATCAGATGACACTCATCCTAGTTGCTCGTATTTGGGTGAGACAACCGTGGTATGCACATCTGCACAAGCTGGCAATGTGCGATCCCATCAAGCTCCCGTACCAGGTCAACCGGTTGTCATACCGTGTTGAGCTATTGATACACCCACAACCTCACTTTTACTTGGCAGCATAGCACCTGAAGTCCTAGAGTTCGGACACCTCAATCTTCCACATTGGTGTATGGATATCCTAACGGAAGCACGGACACCAAACGCCAGACAGTGTTATTTCCTCAAGTGGATGAGATTTGTCATTTGGTGCCAATCTAATCTAAACAGATCAACTCAATAGAATATACTCTATCACACATTCTAACATATATGCTCCACTTGTTGGATTCAAAGTTGCTCTTTACTACTTTAAGTCCACCTAGTAGTTTTATCAGCCTACACCACCTCTCAAAGTAAAGTCTCATGGTGGAAAGTGCCAGTCATTAAAGCATTCTTGGAGGGAGTGAAGAGACTACACCCTCCAATCTCTAATCCCCCGCCAGGCTGGGATCTCAATGTAGTGCTAGAAAACTCATGGGCCCACCCTTCGAGCCTTTGCATCAAGCTACTTTTAAACACATTACCTATAAAACTGCATTTTTCGTGGCTATTACTTCCATAGGAAGAGTCGGCGAACTCCAAGCCTTGTCAGTGCAGGACCCTTTCTTTATCATCCATAAAGACAAATTGGTTTTACGTACTCACCCTAAACTCTCCCCTAAATTAATTTCCAAGTTCCACGTAAACCAATCAATTGAGCTTCCGGCCTTCTTTCAGAAGCCAACTAGCTCAGCTGAGGTCAAACTCGACACACTAGATGTGAGGAGGGCGGGTCTCTACTACGTAGAAAAAAAACAAACCGCTTAGGAAGACTGAGCAGCAGATTGTCTTCATGGCTACAGGCAGACAAGGAGAGCGCGTTTACAAAAGAGCCATCTCCAGATGGATAGTCAAATGTATACAATTATGCTATTCATTATCTAACAAGACACTGCCTTCTACACCAAGAGCCCACTCCACATGGGGCACTGGGGCTACTTTGGCCTTTATTGCAAACTTCCCCTTAGACAGCATTTTCAAAGCAGCTACATGGAGCTCAGTTCCCACCTTCACTCAGCACTACTGCATTAACACACATTCCAAGACAGATACACAGGTGGGACAAGCGGTTCTAAAACATCTATTTCCGCTACTCCTTCTCATAACACTGTTCGCTAATCTATGCATAGCATGTGATCTAAGCAGATTACACAAGCAACAGAAGGAATACCATTACTCACCGTAATCATATTTCGAGTGGATTGTGTCCGCCCACGTATTCCTCATCTTGTGATAAATCGTTATCTCCAGCTTCGCTGCTTCGGAAAAAAAATTTCTCGGCAGAGGGCGCTGTGCTCGAGGTCGTGGCTTCCATTGTCCCTCGACGTACTCTGTACTCTGTCGACGTCACCGATGGTATAAGTAGCTCGAGCCGCGCCCGTTGCTTCAGTTCCGTTTTTCCGATCGCTTCGCTATCGAGAACGGCGCGCATCTATTTTCTGTGAAGAAAATGTCATCATCTTCGACACCTTCGACACCCAGAACTGGGTTTAAAAAGTGTGCAGATTGTGGGTCTAAGATGTCGATTACCGATCCCCACCGGATTTGTCTCTGGTGTCTCTGTTCCAGTCACCGAACCGACGACTGCGGCTCCTGCCAATCGATGACCGAAAAAACTCTTTGTGAGAGGAGAGGTAAACTGTCGGTGGGGAGGGAGGCCTCAAAAAAGGTTTTGTCAAAAAAACACAAAGCGACTGATTCTAAGGGATCGGATCGCCATAGGCACTCGAAGAGATCTCGATCTAGAAGTAGATCGAGACATTCTTCGTCATCGAAAAAAATGAAGAGGAGACCTAGATCTCCATCTTCTTCAGAGTCGACCGAAGAAATTCGTTGTCAGACTAAATCGGATTCTCCCAGTAAGTGGGAAGAATTCCGCAAAAAGCTGGAGGTTTTCGAGAATGCGGCCTCGACCCCCCCCCCTCGAAAGAACCTCGAAAAAGCCATACCCCTAAGGTCGCTCCATTAGACGACAAAGGGAAGTCCAAGGCTACTATGGCTAAGACCAGTAGCGTCGAGGCATACAAAAAACCTTGAGTCGATGTAAAACCGTTGAATCTTCGAGTCAAGCACCTCTCCAGTGCCGGCCAAGAAAAACAAATCGTCGAAGACTTCGACTTCATCGACGCCCTTGATGTCGATAATTTCGACACCAAAGCCAAATGCGTCATCGACACCATTATCAAAGTCATCTTCGAAGACACCCTCGAAAACTTCGAGGGATTTGCCATTTCCTTCGAAGCAGATGGAAGAGGAAGAAAGGAGATTCACTCCTTTGACCAGATCAGACTTTTTCAAATCTGTCTGCTATCTATGAAGAGTCTGCTTCAGAAGAAGACGAAGTTACTCCTTTGGGAGTTACTTATGGTACAAGACAAGTTCCTGAAGAACTTATTGACCAGGAATCTAGAATGAGAGACCTGAGTGATACTCTACATTCTGCCAGTGGAGTTGACACATCCCCAGAATTGGAGTTCGCCAAACCTGATCCTGCAGAGCATGCAGATGCTGGGTACAGGGGTCTTATGACCAGGGTAGTTGAATACATGGTTGGGGTAATACTTCACCCTTTTTTGAACAAGATGACATGACGGATATTATCTTCAAGGGACCTCAGAAGGATCCTGTTCTCCCTTTTGACAGGTCCCTTCAAAGGACTGTGGAGAAAAACTGGGAGAAACCAGAAACCATTGCTGCTGCAGACAGCACTTTTCCAAGAAAATATAGACCAGCTCGATCGGATCCTGAATATTTGAATAAACATCCGACTCCAGAGAGTTTAGTCATTCAAGCAGCATCCACTTCAAAACAAACTATCCCTCCAGATGGAGAGGATAAAAAAATTGACGCCTGGGCACGTAAAGTTTTCACGTCAGGCAGTATGGCACTTAAGTCGGCAAATGTCACCTGTACCCTAGCCAGGTTTACCCATACCCTGTGGGACTGTATTTCGGCGGTGGCTGATCATATTCCGGAAGGCGAGGAAAGGGAAGGCTTCTTGAATATAGTCAAAGACTGGAAGGAGGCAATGGGGGAATGCCTCCAGTCTGGACTGGATACTGCTGATAGTGCAAGCTAGACTCCTCAACATGCCCTTTGATGGCTCAAGGCTCTTTGGCAGAAAGGCTGTTGAAAGCCTTGAAAAACTTCAGACCTCGAAAGCGGCAGCTAAATCACTTAGCGCCTCTTTGCGCCAGCCTCTAAAACCCTATTCCGGCTCATCTTCCTGGAGGGGTCGTTCTTTTCGATACTACTCCTCTTTTGGTAGAGCAAGAGGACCGGCCTCTCAAAGGGGCGAAAAGAACTTCCCTCGTGGAACATGGGGAAGAGGTGCAAAATCAGCCTCAGGAGCGGCATCTGTACCCTCAGCCACTCCTGCAGCCGCCTCCAAATCCCTCTGAGACCTTGTTACACAAAACACCAGTGGGAGGCAGGATCTCTCAACATCTGAAGGAATGGCGGGGCATTACCTCAGATGCTTGGGCACTGGAAACAGTAGCCCAAGGTTACTGTCTCCCCTTTCTAAAAAGGCCTCAATCATCCACCGGGAGCCAACTCCGTCAAAATTCCGGATCCGCTCCTCTTGCAGAAAATTTTAACCCTGCTAGAGAAAGGTGCCATAGAACTGGTACCTGTAGCGGAGAGGAACAGGGGTTGGTACTCCCCATATTTTCTCATCCCAAAAAAGGACGGAGGACTGAGACCCATCTTGGACTTGAGAAACTTGAGCAAGTTCCTCAGGAAGGACAAGTTCAAGATGGTGACTTTCTCAGATCCTTCAGGCTCTCCCACTCCAAGATTGGTTGGTATCATTGGACCTTCAGGATGCTTACTTTCATGTGCCAATCCATCCAAAGCACAGAGTACCTGAGGTTCGCGATTGGCAATTCTCATTATCAGTTTCGAGTTCTGCCATTCGGATTGACCTCCGCCCCGAGGGTTTTCACCAAACTGTTGGCGGTTGTGGCAGCAAGTCTCAGGAAAGGAGGTATTCACATATATCCCTACCTGGATGACTGGTTGATCAGAGCAAGTTCTCCAGAACAAGCTCAGGAACATCTTTCGATCACCTGCCACTTCCTCCACAAACTGGGCTTCTCCCTCAATTTCAAGAAGTCCCACATGATAACAGCCCTGAAACTCCAGTTTATCGGAGCAGTCTTGGACACTTCATCGGGAAAAGCCTCGCCTCCCAAAGTGAGAGCTCTCCACATCCAGCAGATGGTAACAAAATTCCAGAATGCCCAACGTCTACCGGCCTTTGATTTTCTCAGGTTGCTCGGCCTCATGGCATCCTGCATTTTTGTAGTACCAGAGGCCAGGTTGAGAATGAGATCACTTCAATGGGCACTCAGAACTCAGTGGTCCCAGTTCTCAGGGAATATGTCGGATCTTCTGCAAGTCCCGAGCGCAGTTGCTCAGGATCTTCTATGGTGGGCTTGCAACGACAACATTCTCCAGGGAGAGTCTTTTTGGCAACCATGGTCGGAGATAATGGTAGTGACGGACGCCTCACTCACGGGGTGGGGAGCACACACACCAACGATCTGACAATCAGCGGTCGTTGGTCTCCATCGGAGTCCAAACTACATATCAACCTATTAGAGCTGAGGGCAATCAGACTAGCTCAGAAGGCCTTTCTGCCCTCTATACAGGGAAAGACTGTTCTGATGATGGACAACACAGTGGCCATGTACTATCTCAACAAGAGAGGTGGTGTAGGGTCATTGCCACTGTGCAGAGAGGCAATGCAGCTCTGGTTCTGGGCAATACGAGAAGGAATCTGTCGGCAATTCACCTAGCCGGAGAGAAGAACACGGCGGCAGACGCTCTGAGCAGGCAGAGCACGGTCTCTTACGAGTGGGAGCTGGCTCACGAAGTCCTTCTGGAGATCTTCGCCCTTTGGGGAACCCCTCACGTGGATCTGTTCGCCACCGCGATCAACCGGAAGTGCGATCAGTACTGCTCAAGGGAATTTCCTCAAAGAGGAGCTCTGGCAGACTCATTCGTAGTGGAGTGGAAATTTCCACTGCTGTACGCGTTTCCCCCAGTCCCCGTGATTCCTCAAGTAATCAGGAGGTTGAGAAAGTTCAGGAAAACCATGATCCTAATTGCCCCGGATTGGGCCAGGAGGACGTGGTACCCGGACCTTCTAGACATGTCCATCTGCCCTCCAATACGTCTTCCGCAAAGAGAGGATCTTCTCTCGCAAGAGGAAGGTCGGGTTCTCCATCCAGAGGTCAAGGCACTCAACCTTCACGCATGGTTTCTGAGAGGTTGAGATACAAGGATTGGGATCTTCCGGAAGACTTAATGGAAATCTTGCTTTCGGCCAGAAGACCAGCAACAAAGTCTTTGTACTGATGTCGCTGGAATAGGTTTAGTAACTGGTGCAAAGACAAGGATGTGGACCCTTTTCAGTGTGGCACCCCAATGGTGCTTTCTTTTCTGCTACATTTAGCTAATCTGGGGCTCCAGATAGGAACAATAAAAGGATACCTTGCTGCGCTGTCCATTTTCAAGCGCTCCTCGGAAGAGGTTTCATACTTCAAAATACCGTTAATAATTTAATTCTTGAAGGGGCTCACTAATGTATACCCTCCAGTACCTTCATGTACCAACCTGGGACTTAAATTTAGTATTAAAATTCTTGACTTGCATACCTTTTGAGCCTCTGCACTCATGTCCATTGAGGCTTTTAACTCTAAAAACTGTCCTCCTTGTGGCCCTATCATCAGCCCGCAGGGTTAGCGAACTTCAGGCTCTCTCATGCAAACCACCATATACTATTTTTTATAAAGATAAGGTAGTCCTTAAGGTTAAAACTTAATTTATGCCAAAAGTAGTGTCGGACTTCCATTTGTCACAAAAAGTAGTAGTTCCAACGTTTTATCCTCCTCACCTGGGCAAAGAAGAGGAGAGATTACATAGATTAGATCCCAAGAGGGCTCTTAGTTTTTACAACTCTAGGATGGCTAAATTGAGACAAGATGACCAACTGTTTGTGGGTTACACTGGTCAAAAAATTAGGCTCATCTGTAACAAAACAGACCATTTCCCGCTGGATCATATTAGCCATAGTTGAATGCTACAGATTAGCGGGAAAAGAACCACCAGATGGGCTTCGTGCCTATTCTACAAGGGGAATGGCTACTTCTGCGGCTCTAAAGAGGGGAGTCCCGGCAGCAGACATTTGTGCAGCTGCAACCTGGAAAATAATACATACCTTTTGTTAAACATTATTGTTTGGACACTGCCTCCTCTAACGAGGGTTTATTTGCAAAGGCAGTTCTGCATTCTGTCCACGAAAACTGAAATGGTACTCCCACCTCCAAAAATTGATACTGCTATGGGAGCCTATCACAAGATGAGGAATACGTGGGAGGACACAATCCATTCGAAGAACAAGTTACTTACCAACTGTAACGTTCTTTCGACTGGATGTTCCTCCCACGTATTCCTCATCGACCCTCCCATCCAACCCCACAGTACAGTTTACGTTTTCTTACACTTTCCTCTCATGAAGAAGGTATCGGTCATGGGACACGCCTGGGTGTTCCTCCTATATATATATATTTCATCGAAAAAACAGAACTGAAGCAACGGGCGCGGCTCGAGCTACTTATACCATTGGTGACGTCGACCGAGTACGGAGTACGTCGAGGGACAATCGACGCCACGACCTCGAGCACAGCGCCCTCTGCCGAGAATTTTTTTTTCCCGAAGCTGGAGATGACGATTTATCACAAGATGAGGAACATCCAGTCGAAAGAACGTTACAGTTGGTAAGTAACTTGTTCTTCTGGTGCCTGTAACTGCTTAGATTCACATGTGCCCACCTTTCCCTGAGACAAGGTGCATAGATGTTATTTGAGCTTCTACATATATCTGCTTGGATACAACTGTACTTACATGCTACTGCTTTCCCTCTGAGGGACCTCGATGCGCGAGGGATCATGGGTACAGCGGACGTCGCACTAGGGATTGTATTACTGGCACGCCCTGTGGACGTACCTTTTTCGACTTTCGAAAACTGTAATATGCCGAAGCTTCCACTAGATGCCGGCCTATGCATAGCCTGTGAATCTAAACGGATACAAGCACCAGAAATACGATTACGGTGAGTAATGTATTCCTTGGGCATGTAGGAAAAGGAGCCGGCAGCAATTTCAGCAGTCATGGTGTCCAAGGAAGGTAGACCAGTGAGATCCATAATTGATTACCAGGGCAATTGAAATCAAGATTTTGTTCGTAGTTTGAGCGTGTGGGGGGTGAAGTACGTATGCAACCTTTGTGGTGTTGCTGAGTAGCGCCAGGGGCCTACTCCAGCACCAGACGGGGCCAGATGGGGGGGCCTTGGGTGAGGGCCGTGGGATGGCTTTCACCTGCCGGGTCACCATAGGCCTTTACAAGTAGAAAGACGGCCAATTGCGTGGTCGCAACAAAAGTAGCAAGGAAGGTGCACTCTGGGGCCTGGAGGGACGTTGGAGGAGGTATCCATGTCGGGGAAACAAAGGCCTCATTTGTTTTGGCCAAGCAGTGTCCACGAGGGCAATTCTGGTGCAGCAAGTACTGTACAGTAAAATGTGGAACAGTAAAATGTGCCACATTGAATAATTTAGTCATATTACAGTGCTCAGTGTGCACAAAGAAAATGAAATAAATTATCTCCATTAGTTACCTAGTATGGTGGTACTGCAATGAGGCTGGTCGTCTTGCCTTGAGGATCCAACTGATGGAGGAGCGCCTGCAGATGCAGGCAGGAAGGCAGTGCAGGGAAAGAGTGATAAGGACGCAGGTAAAAGGCGGTGTCTCGAGGCTGGTGAAGTCTCCAAAAGCACTGATATTGGGCAAATAAAAATCTGTGGTGGTTATTGCAAAAAGCCCTTTGATTTAGTGCCAAGCGACCAGGAACCCGCCTTGGGTAGATCTGCCACGCTCCCCTTCACATGGGGGCATGTAATGGTAGTGTAACCCGCCTGTCTGTCTTGAAAAGGTAACCTTCGATCAGAAAGCAATGTCTATGGTTGTTGGGTGTTCATTTCTAATGTTGAACTGGTCTTACTGAGCAGCATAAATAGTTATTTTGAAGAGCCAGTTTACAGGGTGGTAATTTATTTTTTGTAAGGCTGCATTCGGAAATACAGCTATAGCTCCCTCGATGTTCCTTTCTGTCAGATTGTGCAGCTGTCTGCAATGTCTGGTGGCTTCAGCAAAAGCAAATCTGACCACTTTACTCCACTACATTGAAAGGCGACCTAGAGAGAAGCTTAAGGGGTTATGAAGTGTTGCTGTAATTTTTTTAAATAAGTAAATTCCTATTCCGTGTGGGCGCATGTGTGCTTTGTTTGGAATCTAATCTAGTACGTCCTGCAAATAAAGATTCATTTTTATCTTCATACTTGCACTTCACATCATGCAGGCGCTGCTTCCTGTGGCACGCCTCTGCTGTTGGCCCTGCTTCAGTAACCTCTGAGCTGTGTGGGTGGAGAAAGGAGGTAGGCTCTTCAGGAAGTCTGGGGTGGAGGTTCTGACATGCGCAGTGGCACGCGACGCCACTGGAAGTCACGTTTCCTTTAGTGAGAGATGCACATTTTCAATTTGTTGTTCCCAAGTAAAGAAAGTGCAGAGGACAAAATGAGCATTTGCCAAGAGGACAGGTTTTCCTAGAACCTTGCTAAGCATAAAAGGGGTCCGTCCACCTTTTTATGCTTTAAGAATTTGTAACAAAACGTCCTGTATGGCATGTCTATATAAGACATTTGACAACTTGATTACGACAGATTCGTGTGGTCTTGTGTTGAAGTGCTGGGTCTCAATGACGTGCAATCTGGGTTTACATTGGTTAGGTGCAGCGCATAGCTTTAATATATATATTCTGCATGGCTCTAATATATATATTCTGCATGGCTCCTATGTGTGCTGTTTTGTGGTTTGTTTCTTTTGCCCCATTATTTTTGTTACCTTTTTTGTTTTACTTTGTCTGAATTTTGGGAGTAGATTTGGCTGGCATGACACTGGACTATAGGACTGTATTGATCTCTTGGCTGGCATGGGGCCATCAAAGGTTGGTAGGTGTTGGCACAGTAGCCCTTCAGTCTGATTTCTCACCCCATGTTTGCTACCCGGAATAACGGCCCCCCCTTTTGTACCTCCTAAATCAATGTTCGCTTTTACCTTGTACTTATCCATCATTTGCACATCCTACCTGCACCTTTATGCTGTCCACCTTACCCATCTCATCTTGACTACAGTGGCACTCAGGAGGAAGGGAGCCCATGACAAGGGCTTGGTGAAATCGGTAATTTCCGTTCCAATCCAGTGTTCTGCCACCCCCACACATGAAAGTGGTGCAAATGTACACGTGCTCCGGCGCAAACGTAGCGCAGTTAGACATGCAATTTCTCGTGCCGCAGTGCAAAACTAGTAGGCATCTAAAAGGAGCCTATGCAACGTTTCTCGTGCGCTGTACGAAACTACCATGGATCGGCTAACATCATGGAACGTTTCGCGTGGCAGTATTCAAAAACACCGGCGCAAAGCTCATTGTAGCTCTACACAAAACCAACATAGGCGCGAAACTGCAACATTTCAGTGGTGCTGTAACGCTGATTTTCGCGGAATGGGCGGAAGAAGATTCCAGTGCAATTATTTTCTTTGCGGGTGGAACCTTCGCTACCCCTACCCATGGCCGCAGTATTAACATCCTGAATGGACTCCTTGTTTGGCCTGCATTTTGACAGAGGCAAAAAGGTGTAAGGCAAGCGATCTCTTATGAGCGTCTCTTCAAAGCATCCAATTCCTTTTGATGGAGCACCCGTTACCCCGTACTCTATTGTGGCAATTTAAAAAAAAGTTTTTTATTGATTTAGTTGAATTAACAACTTTTCAATATACAAATACATCAACACACATTTCTATACTAGCAAAACCATTAATGTCTTTGCATACCAATAAACGTATCAAAGTACATGTAAAAACTAATGTATATAATAAGCAACAAACCATAAAAATTCAGTCCCATGAACATAAAACGAATGGTAAATGAATTAAAGATAAAAACATGAGTCCGTTTATATCACGAACTCAAACATTAGATTGAACATACACTGTGATGGCCTAGATTTATTGTGTTTAAAATAATCCAATTGTAGAGAAAGTAGGAAATTAACATTCGCAATTTGAAGCCCCAGAAGAGAACCGCCATAAATACGATTCCAACATTCACTAGTTTCACCCAGAGAGAATGCGGAACAATACTTGTGGAAATGCAATTGTCTGACTACATAACTTGGGACATTGAGAAATAAGATGTTCTATGGTTTCAGGAGTATCAGCAGATCGGCAAAAGCGACAAACATTTTGTATGGACAAAATAAGTTTTCGCGTACATAGGTCTCTAGTTTCCCATATGTGTAGACGAAAACGCAAAATGATGTTTCTGTATTTTGAAGACTGTGCTTTAGATAAGTAGTTTTGCGTAATTCCTCTTAAGTGTGGAGGGAAACATTGACTGGTTGCATTTTTATATGAAAGGCATTTCTGATGATTATTAATCCATGACGCTTGATAAATTTTGTTTTGCCTTATCAGGATTTTGTATTGGATCAATTTTGACCTCTGCCTGTGCCAAAACCTTGTATGCCGATAGTAACTATTTTTGGGGAAATGAATGGTCAGTGCTGAACATATAATTCGAAAGCACCTTAAGCAGCGTATCTGTCTGTGTTGATATGAGGCACTTTCTCAAAAAGGCACATTGCCTCCAATTAAGTATGGATGATAGCGAGATTGTGGCAATAGGCTGCGACGTCCATCGCGGCATTGAGGTTCATAGAGCACTGTAAAAACTGCAAGAGAACCAAATTTCTGATGTTTGTTAATCTGCTTAGAATCACATGCTGTGCATAGGTCCGACATCCAGTGGTCACTGCGGAGTATTGCATTTTGTTTTTCGTAGTCGAAAAGGGGACGTCGACAAGGCGTGTCTGTAACACTATCCCTATAGTGACGTGCGTTGTACCCACAATCCCTCACGCGTCGAGGTCCCTCAGATTGTTTTTTTCCGCCCAGTTTCTGGTCGCCTTTCGCGGAGCTCCTAGAGAGACATTGCTATACTTACCACGGACCTCGGTCCTTTTGTCATAACTTAATATACTGGTAACGATCCCTCCCCCTCGACGTTAGCTGTGAAGCTGTTTCTCCGCCGAACTATTTTCGACGGAGAGGAAGAGCGGAGGAGATCCTTCGGCGCTGCCGAACACGTGGCCTGGCCTCGACGGCCAACTTACAGTAGGGAGAGTGGGGGTTAGAACTTTGTCTCTTCTCTTTGAGAATGTCTTTCTTTCTCCCTTTTCTTTCCCTTGGGGTTGTTATCGCCAGCTATTATTGCCTCAGCTATGGAGAGGACACCATTTAAGTTTTGCCCACGCTGCAGGGGCAAATATACTTGGAAAGATAAGCACAAGCTCTGTAATCGTTGCTTACCCCTCAATCACATAGAGAACAGCTGCGCAGCCTGCAAGCTCTTAAAACCCAGGACTCTTAAAGAACGTAGGGTTAAGAGGTGGGCAGACTACGCGATGTCGAAGTCAGTTTCCTCACCCGCTGCCGCTGTTACTGAAAGTGACGAGGAGTGCGATAACTCGACGTCCGTTACGGAAGTCTTGAACCCCCAGAAGGAGCGCTCACGCTCCTCGTCGTCCGTCCCCGGCCCCGACGGGCTCGGCTCACGCCCTGCTTATGGGGATGAACACCCCGGCGACAAGGACGCACACAAACCCCATAAGGCTAAACACACTACCCACGGCTCTTCTTCGTCGAGAACGAAGGATCCATCAGCGCCGAAGGGGACGCAGGGCACTCCGGCGTCTATCGCAGACCGTAAAGGTCACAAGCCCCACCCGCAAACGCAGCCGCGACCAGCGATTGGGCTTCCATCTAACACGGGCGCTACCCCAAAAACATCCGACGCAACGCTCCATAGAGCGACCGTCGAGGTACAACGCGCAACGCACACAACGTCGACACCAAAGCCCTCGACGGACAAAATCGTGGCCGAGAGCCTAGCGAGAATTGTCGCCGAAGACGAACGTACGCGGACGACGAAACAAACGTCGAATACCGCGTCGAAAAAACACAAAAGTAGCCAGGAACTGCCCCTTTCTCCTAAGGACGCTTCCGAACTACCTGAAGGCTTTTCAGAAGGAGACGGGAACCTCTCGTCGACGCTGTGGGAGCGTTCGAAACGATTCGAAGGCGAAAACACTAATTTTCCCCCTCTAGACTATTCAGGGGTACCCCATGAGACCCTTGAAAGACTCCATTCTTGCATGGAGAAAATGGAAAGGTTTCTAGGAAACCAAGACCCACCCACTCACAAAAGACAAAGAGAATGGCCACAGGATGACCCTAGAGTCAAGATTCCTAGGCTGGTTGACCTCACTGAGGAGGAGCAATACCTCCAAGAAGATGAGGAGTGTTTGGGTGGAGAAGAAGAGGTAGAACTTGAGGAAGAGGGCTTCGAAGAAGATCCTTACACCACTCCTACAGGGTTTGAAGAGGATACAGCTACCTCGCAGCCCTGGCATTCACCGTCAGTGCAGCCTTGGCAATCCCCATCAGTACATTCAGACCCTGATGCCTTTCTCCCTTCTCCTCTCAAGGATTCACATGGGAACTCCTCTCCCATAGATGACCAACCTTCCCTCAATGCACTATTGCGCAAGGCAGCAGCGCATTTTGAGATTGATACAGGGGAAACTCTTCCAGACATCGACTTTGTAGAAAAAGTCATCAAAGAAAAAGCCCCTGTTAGCCAATCTATTCCTCTCCTGGCTTCTATTAAAAGAAGAATTTCTCCTTCCCTTACTAACCCAGCTCTAGTAAGAGGGGTCAACCCTAGAATAGAAAAGCTCTTCAGCCCTTCATCCTCTGACCCTTTATACATCAGAGGACACTCTATTCCGGACTCCCTTGTGGTTACCAACACAAGAAAAAGAGCAGGGGTGCCACTATCCACTAGTGAAGCACCTCCAGACAAAGAAGGCAAAAAACTCTACGCACTGGGGAAGAGAATCACGACCTCCGCCGCCTTCTCCACTAGAATTGCTAATAACTCACTTTTAGCTAGCTACGCAGATGCACAGTGGAACAAGCTGCGCAGCGAAGCAGAGGAAGCACCTGAACCTCTGCGTTCTCGCCTGCTAGCTATAATATCAGAGGGCACACTGGTAAACCAGGGCATCGTTAAAAACTCCCTAGATGCCGCTGAGACGGCTGGCCGCTCCCTAGTGCAGGGAATACTTCTCAAGCGCCACGTTTGGCTACGCAATTCAGGTTTTAAGCCCGAAACCCAAGCCTCCCTCATAAATAAACCCATTGAACAGACGCATCTGTTTGGGAAAGCAGTAGATGAGGCCCTAGAACATGCTAAAAAAGAGTTTGATACCATCAAAACTCTTGATCAAATTTCTAGGCCCCCTAACAGGCGAGGCTATGGTAATAAACGCTCCTTTCGTGGCCAAAGACAGCAGCAGAACCAACAACAACAATATTACTCTGGCTCCAACTGGCCCACCAACCAGGGTAACACCCAGTTCAGTCAAAGAGGCCAACGCCGTGGCAAAGGAAGAGGTCGTGGCTCCAGCCCCAGAGGTTCCACGCCCAATACCAGCAAATGACCCGAAAATTCGGGTCCCCTCCCATGCATCACCGGTCGGGGGCCGGCTAACATCGTTCCTTTCAGCATGGGAGGGAATCACGTCAGACCGTTGGGTATTATCCACCATAGCCCACGGATACTGCATCGAGTTCAACGGTTCCCCGAAGTACAAACCCCCACGGAACCGGCGCATGACACCGCAACACCTCTCCATTCTTCTTCAAGAAGTGGAAGAACTACTGAAGAAAGAAGCTATAGAGCCCGTCCCCCTATCACAGGTAACAGAAGGTATTTATTCAGTGTACTTCCTTGTACCCAAAAAGGACTTAACCATGCGCCCTGTATTAGATCTGCGCCCAGCGAACATATTTGTCAAACCCCAAAAGTTTCGTATGGTGACCTTACAGGAGGTAATCCCACTGTTATCACAAGGGGATTACATGACAACACTGGACATGAAAGATGCATACTTTCATATTTTAATGTTGACATCGCACAGAAAATACCTCAGGTTCAAAATAGAGGACAAACACTACCAGTTCAGAGTACTACCCTTCGGGATAGCATCTGCACCAAGGGTATTCACGAAAGTACTGGCAGTGGCAGCGGCCCACCTGCGCAGATTATCCATCCCGGTATACCCTTACCTCGACGACTGGCTCATAACAGGGGATTCTTACGAAACATGCTTCTCCAATACCCAAAAGACCGTAGACCTTTTGTCCCAACTGGGCTTCTCCATCAACGAAAAGAAGTCCAGCTTAGACCCCAGCCAAACCAAACAATTCCTAGGGGCTCTAATTCGAACAAGGGACGGCCTCGTATTCCCCTCCAACGAGAGGGTCCAAAACATGCTGTTTCAAATTCCCCATTATGTAGCAGGCCGAGAGGTGACGGTACGCAAAGCAATGCGCTTGCTAGGGATGATGGCGTCATGTATTTATTTGGTACCTCACGCGCGCCTGCGCATGCGCCCAATGCAAGAGTGGCTCTACAGCCAGTGGTGTCAGGCCAGCGGACAATGGGACGATCTAGTGGTGGTCTCGCAGGCCTTGGTTCTCTCGCTACGGTGGTGGACAAAAGAAAACCTGTTATTAGGGAAAACTTTTGCCACACCCGCAGTGGAAGCCACTCTAACCACAGACGCATCCCTTACAGGATGGGGGGCTCACCTATCCCATCAAACGGCACACGGAGTGTGGACTCCGAGTTTAGCATCCAAGCATATAAACCTGCTGGAACTACTAGCGGTGTTCAAAGCACTGAAAGCCTTTCAGGAACACTTACAAGGAAAGACAGTGATGGTCCTCACAGACAGCACCACAGCCATGTACTACCTCAACAAGCAAGGGGGCACTCACTCTCCAGGACTGTCCAAGCTGTCCCAGAATATATGGAAGTGGGCTCTCAAACACAACATGTTCCTACTAGCACAACATGTACCAGGGGAACTCAATCTGCTAGCAGACAAACTCAGCAGAGACTTCCCCCTGCCCGAAGAGTACGAATGGCAATTGCACGAAGACATCGTCTTAGACATCTTCACGCAATGGGGATTCCCGGAAATAGACCTGTTCGCAACCCTGGAGAACTCACAATGCCAAAGTTACGCCTCCAGGTACCCCCAGAACCAGTCCAAGGGGAACGGTCTGTTGATTCAATGGTCAGGGAAATTTGGTTACGCCTTTCCCCCGACTCCCCTTCTCAACAAAGTGGTGCACAAGATGCACCAGGAGCAGGTTACCATGATACTAGTGGCCCCAATGTGGGCACGGCAACCTTGGTTCGCTCACTTGATGGAGATGTCCCTATCTCCCCCAGTGAAACTTCCCTGCCCGTACAACATGCTGTCACAAGACAAGGGCAGGACACTGCATCCATGCCCTCAGACCATGAACTTAGCAGCCTGGCTCCTGAGATCATAGAATTTGGACATTTACAACTCCCACAGAGATGTATGGACATCCTCAGGGAAGCCAGAAAACCTAATACTCGACACTGCTATTCTAGCAAATGGAAAAGATTCGTTATCTGGTGTAGAGGTACTAGCATCAACCCAGTTGACTGCTCTCCTACTGACATTATTCTATACTTGACCCATTTACTGGATTCAGGTTTAGTATTCAATTCCATTAAAGTCCACCTAGCGGCACTTTCTGCATACACCACTTCCCAACTTAAAGTGTCGTGGTGGAAGATACCAGTTATCAAAGCCTACATGGAGGGGGTAAAAAGGATACACCCTCCGATAGCTAACCCAGCTCCCGGATGGGACTTAAATGTGGTACTTTCCAGACTCATGGGCCCTCCCTTCGAACCCATGCACAAGGCAACTCTTAAAGATATCACCCTTAAGACTGCTTTCCTAATAGCTATCACCTCCATTAGGAGAGTAAGTGAACTACAGGCTCTTTCTGTACTAGACCCCTTTGTAACAGTTCACAAAAATAAAGTGGTTCTACGCACACACCCAAGGTTTGCACCTAAATTCATCTCGAAATTTCATGTAAACCAAACTATAGAACTACCAACGTTCTTTCAAAACCCTTCCAACTCGGGAGAAAAAAGTCTGCATACACTAGATGTACGCAGAGCTGTCATGTTCTACATGGAAAGAACCAGACCACTGAGAAAGACTAATCAGTTCTTTGTCTCGGTGGCAGCAGGAAGAGAAGGAGATGCGGTCTCAAAATCCACTATATCTAGATGGATTGTTCAATGCATCACTCTCTGTTACACTCTTGCTAAGAGAGAACTACCCTTCAAGCCAAGAGCACATTCCACTCGAGGCACTGGGGCTTCCATAGCATTCATTGCAAATGTTCCCCTTGAGTCCATCTGCAAAGCGGCTACCTGGAGTTCTGTGCACACCTTTACAAAACACTACTGTCTAGATGCACACTCTAGATCTGACTCCCAGGTGGGACAGGCAGTATTAAGACATCTTTTCTCTACTGTTCCTTCTCATAACCCACCGCCAACTCCGGGTACTGCTCGCTAGTCTATGCACAGCATGTGATTCTAAGCAGATTAACAAACATCAGAAGACAATGCATTACTTACCGTAAAAGCATTTCTGATGGTTGTATCTGCTTAGATTCACATGCGCCCACCCTTCCTCCCCGCTCGGATGGAAGGAACATAGACTTCCTTTATATCTCTCTTTTCTGTACTCACTCACGTCTATAAGGCTCCCTCAGGGCAGAAAAATACAAACAGAGGGACCTCGACGCGTGAGGGATTGTGGGTACAACGCACGTCACTATAGGGATAGTGTTACAGACACGCCTTGTCGACGTCCCCTTTTCGACTACGAAAAACAAAATGCAATACTCCGCAGTGACCACTGGATGTCGGACCTATGCACAGCATGTGAATCTAAGCAGATACAACCATCAGAAATGCTTTTACGGTAAGTAATGCATTGTCTTTCTTGCTATCCTCTGTCTCTGCATTGACATGCAGGTGCTCTAACCCATATTAGCCCAGCGCTTAGAACACTAATGTGAAGTTAGCCTTACGACGGTCAGAACGGCAGACAGTGTGCCCAAGCATATCTCATAACAATTCACACACCGCTTTTGCACACTTAGTGGTCCTGAATCTCCGTGTTTTTCACAATTTATTTAAACTCCCCCCCCCCCCCCCCCCCACCCCCCCACCCCTTTTGTGGCTTGTAAAACGGAGTTAAAGGTGGCCGGTATAGATAATTTGTCGTCTGGTTGCCTCCCCCACTATGTTAGTCTTCTTTGAAATAGTGGACAAGGCTTTGTTGCATGGAATGTTTTGCGGTCGTGCATTTTCAATAGTATTAACTACATGCTAAGCTGTCTAGCAACTCCTCACATTGGCCCACTTTGACCAAGAAAACTGGCATTCACTAGCTTTGTTGGACGTGTGCTTTGGCTATTGCCTCGTAGGCCAGTCCGTGTGCTGATCGTTGATATAGCTACTAATTGTGGCCTCTGTGCTAATTGATGCTATCGCAGATGCCGCCTTGATGATTCAGTCTGAATAGGAACGGGCGTATTTACAACAATGGTGATGGCTCTGAAGCTGCAACGTTGACTGTGGCATTTATCATTCCACCTCTGGGCCATGGCGGTACCAGCTGTGGGTTTCAGGCCGATGGGGGCTGAATCCCTGCTAAAAGTTGGACTAAAGTATGCTAGAGTGGCCCAATGCAGAGCCATTTTAAGATGTCCCATGCCACGCTGTAGTACAGATCTACCTGGGAAAACCTGCTTGTTTGTACCCAATTGAATAATTGGTACTCGCTCGGACAGTGAGCCATGGATTTCAAAGGTCGAGTTAGCTTTCCAATTTGCTTCCTGCGAACTAGAACACCCTAGCGAGTGTTCTGTGATTGGTCAATCTGCAGGCTATACACACTGGTATAGCCCGCAGATTGATTCCCGCCCGTATTTCGGGCTGCATGTGTATCTTTCCGTTCCAAAATGCACTTTGGAAAAACGTGTGTACGTAGGCATGCCCAGTGAAATTAACTGGGAAATGAAATGAAAGTAAAGGACTGCAGCGTTAGGTGTAACGTGTGGAAAAGTGTGTTTGTAGGAGTGAAATGAAATGCTGCGCGCACTTCTGGGAGTTCAGTGGCGCAGGGAAGTGTCAATGGAGACGAAGGGCACAGAAAGGTAAGTAAATTGCCTGTCAATGTGATGTGTGCAGATGTAGCTTGCAGGACATGTTTGTGTTGAGTAATTTGTAACATTTGTGTAGTGGGGGGCACACCTAAAGGAAAATTAGAGTAGGGGGCAGGCATACCCACACCTGACTTGTTTATCATGATACTCCTTCCACCCTATTAAAAAAAAAAAAAAAAAAAAAAAAAAAAAAAAAAAAAAATGAAACCGGTTCAATTGAAGTACAAAAAAAAAAAGTCTGCAACAATGATTTACCATTTTGTAATTTTCTGTGCTTCAATTAAACATCTCATTTATTCAACTTTAACAATGAGGGTGTTCTAATAGCTTTATAGACCTGCAGCTTGGGGCGTCTCAGGCTCTGGTGTGCGCCATTGAATGAAAGCTGAGGACCTTCATACATGGACCTGTGGGCTAAGAGCGTTGTTTTAAACGTGGAATAGTTTACAGCATACACCTATGTCCCGTCCCCTTTCCTTTGGGACGGGACCGGAGCACTTTTTAATAGCATTAAAACATTGCATTTTTTTGTCCTTTTATGCGGGGCCACCGCACGTGGCCGCATCCCTGCCTTCCTGAGCTCTGCACCGCCCTTCTGTCCTTTTCTCGTCGGGGCCGGACACACTAGCATCTCTGGGAATATTTTTCTTTTTGTTCTCTTGTCCTTAATTTTCCTGCTCCGGTTCCATGGTCCACTTTCTTGCATCTATACAATAGCGTCTGGGTTTCGTGTTCTGTTCATCGTGCTAACGTCGTTTGTCGAGGGCGGGTCCCCCACTCTTTGCCTGGAGTGCTTAGGGACTTGTGCTTCTACTTCGACTCGCTCTACGTTCGGGCACTCCAGCGTCGGCTTGCCAGGTGGGAGGTGTTCTCGTGGATTCCTCCACATTTACAGCATTTACAGTAGTTCGGTAAAAAAAAAAAGGAGGCAACAGGTTAGTTCCTTTTTAGGGCACCTCAGCCAGGCCACTCCTTCTCATGGTCTGGGAGGGGCTCAAGTAGCTCTGTTACAAGGGATCCAATAGGCACTGCAAAGGGACTGCCGGAGCCGGATCTTCTTCTGGGGTTCCCCTTTGGGAGCTAAATTTGGGCCCAGTACTTCTGGGGTCAGTACCAATGTTTCCACATCTGGAACTAAGTGTACCAAGTCTCAGCTCGAGGTTCCTGTTAAGGTGACAAAACGTACCGGGGTTACCCCTGAGGTTCCCCATCTTGGGGCTATATATATAAGACCAGCAGCAATCAGCAGTCTCTAAGGGGTTGCAGAAATGGCACCGGCTCTGCATAGGTTTCTTGTCACAAGGCTAAAATGGAAAATAAGTCCCCTGATTCCTTTGTGGTGACCACAGCCTCACTGGCACCTGTGACGCAGTTCACCTCAGGTGTTAACAAAATGGCCGCCCCAACCCCTGCGTTCCACGGTGGCCTTTTGGTCTACCTTTCAAACCAAGGTTCACATCGGCTGGTACCGAGGGGGCCTGTCTTTAGCGCTGAGCTGCCCTTTCCATGTTTTGTAGATCACTAGAACCCATTACGGCCTCTGATGGATTGGCGTGCTCAGACTCCGCTCCCACACACGGTCTTGCTCCCTCATACATCCGCGCTATTGGTTCACGTACAACCAGTTGGTGGAGGGACATTTTGGCAACCATACTCTTTGCAATCCTGAGGTATGCCCCTTCTGAGTGGCCTCTGCCTTCTCCAGTGCCTAGAGCTTCTGAGGATGTGTTTTTTGGCAGGTTTCAGACGCTGATGCATTCTGATTCCATGAAGGCATACTTTAAGGATTTATTTAAGGAAAGGATTTATTTAAGGAAATCTATCGTAAGCCACCTGAACCGGCCCCTGCTCCGGCAGTCACTCTGCAGTTACAGGTAGTGCCGCCTCCTCCACAACTTCTGTGGGGCCATTTCCCCTACCTTCACTTTCTCCTGTGGATAAGACTCATGTTGCGCAGTCAACCTTGCCCTCAGTTCCTGAGGCTCCACATGCGGCGGATCAGATTTCTGCTCTCTCCTCACTGGATGGGGATCAAGTGGATCCGGACAGCAACAACTTGCCCTGCTCTATTAGAGCCTTTCATGACTGGTTTGTGGATATGATTGCGTTGCTAGACATCGAAATATCCCAGCCTCCGGCTCCACAAACGGGGAGCCTTTACGCTGTTGACACAGGAGCGAACTGGCCTGTTCCTTCAAAAGGATGTCTTGGCCGAAGCCCGCAAGGTCTGGGGTGAAAAACCTCACTCCAGGCAACACCTAAACAAGAAAATTGACGCTCACTACAAGCTACACACGTCTGAACATATCCTTGTCTGCATGTCCCCTCATCAACGGTAGCAGCAGCTATGCTCCAGTCAAAGCCGACCTATACATCCTCCACTGCAGCGTCTCAGATCCTATCCAAAGAGGACAAGCTTCTTGACGCCACTGGGAAGTTTTTCTACAATTCGGAAATCCCACTGCGACCGGTTAATACTGAGCTTATCCTGGCGGCTGCTATTGTCAAACTGTGGAAGTTTCTCGCTGAGTTTCAGGAATGTATTCCTCCTGATAGGCTAGAAGACTTTAAGGGCGGCGGACCATCATGTTGACACATCCGCTCGAGGCCTTTTGATTGGAGTAGTGTGGCTACATGCTACAAAGTTTTCGAAGGTAGTTCAGGACAAGGTACTTTATCTCCTCTCTGTGGGTAAGGAATTGTTCACCTCTTCCACAGAGTAGGAACTCGCAAAGGCCGAGGCAAGCACTCAAACTGCCAAGTCTTTGTCACCTTTATACTTCGGGGTCTCAAACGAGGTCCTTTCAGGACCTCGGCGCAGATGCTTCAGCTGGTGGCCCTTGCCGTAAACCGCAGGTGGCTGTTTTTTTTCTCTCGGTGAACAGTTTCCTCTTCAGCAACGGGCGGTCGCCCCGCCGATAAAACATCTACATTTTTCCATTGGTCGGACGAGACTCCGTGTAAGGACGAATTTCGTCTCATCGGTAGGCGTGGCAGACCATCACAGAATACGATGGGTTTTGTCCGTCGCCTGGACGGGCTTCTGCCCCTACCCCACCGTCCTCTCCAGCAGACTGGATTTCTCTCCTTCAGAGCAGAGGTACAGAAACTTCTAGCCTCGGAGCAGAGGAACTGGTTAACTTGCGGGAGCAAGAGGAGGGCTATTACATCCTGTCTTTTTACAGTGCCCAAACACAACCAGGCTGGCCTGTAACTATCCTCGACCTCCAAGTTCAATCTCTTTCTACCCCAAGAGAAATTCAAGATGATTACGCCCTGCTAGATAAAGTCCTCTCTCCGGAAGGGCAGTTGCCCAGTGTGGTAGACTTTCAGGATGCCTACATGCATATTCTGATTTGGAGCCCACTTTGAAATGCGGTTCTCCGTAGGATCGGAACACTTTCAGTCACGTGTGCTTCCATTTGGTCTCAGCTCAGCACTGCATGTCTTTCTGAAGATTGGCTCCTCGCAGTCCTTGAGCCAGGCTGCTAGTGCATCTTCAGTCTCTCCTCCAGCTCCTGTTCCATCTTGGGCTCTCGGTGAACTGGAGTAAATTGTCTGACGGTTGCTCAAGACCTGGTTGGGATACTGTCAGTACGGAGTGTTCCTGACAGGTTTGTGGGGCCTTTCAGCCACGTGTCAACTCTTCCTACAGGCCTCCCACATGTCGTCCTTATGGTTCCAGAGACTACTGGGCCTCATAGCCTATAGCTCTACCTCTTGCGTGCCTGAAGATGAGACCCACTCAGCTTTCTCTTCATAGCTGCTGGTCCCAGGCTACAGTTCCGGATTCCAAGATGATTCCATTCGCATCCTGCATGAGGGTGGATCTGCATCGGTGGTCATCCGCCAGCAACATTTCAGTGGGGACCTTCTTCCAGGAGCCCTGCCCACAAGCAATGGTTACTACAGACTCCTCCCTTCTGGCTTGGGGAGCGACACTGCATCACCTCGAGGTGTACGGTTTGTGGACTCCTCAGGACAGGCGGTTCCATATCAATTACCTGGAGCTCCTGGCAGTTTTTCTGGTGCTCAAGGCTTTTCAATCCTCTCACCAACAGTGTGATTTGAATTTGCATGGACTATTCCATAGCAATGTTCTACATCAAACTACGGGGGCACCACCTCTCCCCTCCTGGTGGACCTTGCTATCCAAAATTGGAATTGGGCTTTCTAACACAATGTCTGGCTTCAAGCTATACATGTTCCGGGTCACATCAATGTGGCTGCAGACTTCCTCCGCTGCCAATCAGCAGTGAGTTACGAGTGGGAGATAAACTCTGTTCTCACCAAGGTCTTCCGGCAATGGGGCTCACCTTCGGTGGACCTCTTTTCGACATCGAACCAGAAACTTACTCTTTATGCTTCCAGGCAGGTGCTTTTTGAGTGTCCTGCGGGGGAGGGGGGGCTTACACTTTTCTTCCCTTGCATCTGATTCATCGGTGACTGTAGAAACTCAGGAGTGCATCAAACTGCACTCTATTCTTCATAGCTCCTTGGTGGCCAGTCAGGTTCTGGTTTTCGGAACTGCAGCACCTGTCCGTGTGCTCCCTGATCAGATTGCCTCACATTCCCGACCTTCTTCACAAGAGCAATCTCCAGTTGTGGCACCCCTTCCCACAATCATTCAACTTGGCGGCCTGGTGCCTGAGTTCCGATCATTAGCACAGTTGAACCTCTCTGAGGACAATATGCATATAATTAAAGTGGCACTAAAGCCCAATACAGGAGCAAGTGGCTCAGGTTTTGTCATTGGTGTCTAGCCAAAGAGCTTGATCCCAGACAAGCTTCTTTTGACTATTTTGTCTTCTGTATCTGACCTTGCAGCCTCTAGCATCCATGGCTTGTCATGCAGGATATATTTATCCGCCATCGTGGCTTATCTGTCCAGGCAGTTGCTCTTTTTTTTCACTGGTGACCCCCAGTCATCAAGAGACCTTTTGCAGGTCCTCTACATCTTTTCCCCGCCGGTCTGGGCCCCCATCCCAAATGGGATCCGAATGTGGTCAGCACTGCTTTGTCAGTGGCCTTTTGAACCCATGGCCACTTGCAAGCTTTCTTGCTTTTTTTGATTGCAGTGACCTGAAAGACGAATACGCAAGCTTCAAGCTCTTGTCGAACATCTGTTCCTAACTTTCCACAAGGATATGGTTGTGCTTCGCCCCCACCCTTCTTTCCTTCCCAAGTGGTTTCTGAATTCAATTTAAACCTGTCAATATCTTTACCAGTCTTCTTCCTTAACCTGGTCTCTAATGCAGGGAGTTTTACACAATGTAGACGTCAGACGTGCTTGGGGAGTTCTACCTCAACAGAAGAAGTGAGCTTAGACTTTCTCCACAACTGTTACGTTTGGTGATCCAAAAGGGAAACCGGCCTCGAAAGTTTTTTCTCTCGGGGAATAGCTTCATGTATTTTCGGGGCCTTCAGACCCCAAAGGGCATTGATTCACATCTGGTTGGTGGCAAAGTGGCTGCTGTTGCCTTCCAAAAATACGTCCCTTGGGATTCCATAGCCAAGGCTGCTACATGGGCTTCCCCATCAGCTTTTTCAAGACATTACTGTCTTGACCTGAGCTCCTGGGCTGATGCCCAATTCGGCCAGGCAGTTCCTAAAAATGTGTTCCAATAAGGGGGTTTCCATCCACCGTAGTTCCTATGCTCAGTGCTCTGGAATCTCCCACAAGGATGGAAGAAAGGGGATGTGCTGTAGGAGTATGAACGTTGGTCACCGTAGTGACTACCTTACTCCTAGTCCATAGTCCCCTTTCCTCCAAATGCCCACCCGCCATGCCCTCTAATGGGTATCCTCTATTGTTGCTAAATGGTCCTGGACCTGGCGATAGAAAAGGACACGAGGGCAAGGTGCGGGGCTGAGCTTAGGAAGGCGGGGCACCCCTCTTTCAAATGAAGTCCTTTCGGCATGGTCCCTGTCTCTCAAGGTCAAAAAACAATAGAACCTTATACTACCAGTGCAAGTCGTGGGACTCTCCAGCCCGCCAGCAAAAAATGAAAGCTGCTGACCTTCACTCTGCATGAGCATACATTCTTACTTTGCAACATCCCGTGTAAAGCCATCTGTGAGAACTTGAATTTTTGACTCCATCTTTGTACTAGGCCTCACTGTGCTAATGCAAACTGGGTTCTCCCATCTGCAACGCCTCGCTTGGTGCGTTCCAAGGCCCCCAAGTTTGTCCTCGTTGTCCGCAAGCTTTGCAGCCCTAGAGAACCATAACTATGGAGACATTGACTTTTTGGGGGAAGGTGAGGAAAAGTATAAAGTACCTGAGGAGTTGAGTTGAAAGTGAGATTCATTGTTTTTATTATTTGTAATGCGCAAGCCTCCCCTCAGGTAACGGTGCGCAGCATTTACATGAGATTGCGAAGCTTAGTTACAACAACAAAAATATATACATACATATTGACCAGGTCAGCGATATGAGGTGAATAACGAGATGTCAAAGATGACACGCAGGTTGTTCGTCACCCAGGATGGTAACGGGAGGGGTTAGGGTTAGCATAATTTGTATGTACACTGTACAATAACATTTTTTTCAAAAAAACAATCAGATTATGATTTAAACCGGGATTTGTACTTCTCAAATAGCTGTTCTTTGGGTGGACATGGCACAGTGGCAATGTTTGGTGGCAATGTATGTGTGCTCTGCACAGAATCGCTCAAAATTCCATGTGTGTGCTTCCCTAGTACATGAACCATAAGGCCTTTAACAAAGCCGAACTCCATTTCCTCCTATACTGGTTTGACCACCCATTTCTTACCATTTTTTACAAAGGCCGTAGTGTAGCGGAGCATCCCTACATTTCCCGTAGTCCTAGATTGTTCACGGCACACATTCTCATTATGGGCCAAGACCGCTAGTAGAGTCCTAGGTTTCATGCCCTGTATCCCGAAATGTAATTGTTTTGGCTTGTACTTTAGGCACATATTGTGGAAAACCTCCTGTGTGACAGAATTCTGTCAGTCCCCTCAAATATCTTGATAGTTTTATCAAAAACAATCCTCTCAATGGCTTTGTGTGTAGGTGAAGATGGAATCAACCACTTCTTCTTCCATGCCTCCTCTGGGGATAAATGGCCATGTTCACATTGGTGGAAATGTTGGTTTCTGTCCAGCGGTGAACGTTGGTACAGTGGTGCATCAGTGACCTCCATTTTTCAAGTAGGATTTCCACTGACCCTTCACAAGTTTTGGAGCTCCACCACAGATGGTTGCTGATAGACTGGGACCACTGTGAAATACTTTCCAAACCTTTTTTTTTTTATTTCCCTGTCGCCGAGATTTTCTTATTGATTTAGCAAGATGCCATACGTCAAATTGATGTTTAAAATGTGGGAACTGCTCTCTCATTGTCTTGGCTATTGAAACTGGTCTGTCCGTGGCTATGAGGTCGATGTGCATTCCCCTCGATTGTAGATATTCCAATGATTTTATAAATCCTAGTTTCTCCATGGCCACTGAGGATTTACATTGGGACACCTGCACGACCTCGAACTCACAATTTTCTTAATATCCATATCCTGAAAGTGGTAGGTGCAGTACTTGGCAGAAAATCGAGGGCTGTCGCACTGTCCATCGCCAGCTAGCCTGAATCGTTTGCCTTCGAATGTACTTTCTAGAGACAATTGTTCAATTTTCCAAGCATCACTAATGGCCGGAAATAGATAATCATGTTGGAATTTGTAGTACTGCGTTTTAGAAATGAAATGGAGTCCCACAAACTGAAAGAAACACTAACTTTTTAAAACTGGACCCACTAAAAAGTGAGACAGCTGCACACAGATTGCCTGCTGGCAGTTTCCCCAGCATCGGTTGTGCAGACCATGAGAACCTATGATGTAATGTACAGGCGGCATGTATTTTGACGTTACTGCCTTGTGTTTGACGAGTCGCATGAATCAATGTCTTCCCACATACTTCCCCTCTAACTGAATGCCCACATTTCAGCATACTTATAATATCCATCAAACAACTGTCGAATACTGTGCATTTGCCCACTTTCATTTGACTGTTATCCTGCATCACAGTTGTTTCGGACTGTATCGTGTACATATCACCAGAATTGAAACTAATATTGCTGATATCATGTTCTGATGCGTCTGTGAATAGTGCTGCTGGTTCATTCTGTAATTTCAACATCTGTTACTTGAACATTGATGGGAGAACACAACAATGTCGACATCTTTTTGGGTGGCATTTTTTTTGCTGGTGTAGATTGTGTGAATTGATCTGCGACTACTTCAGAGCTATCGTGAATACATCCAGTATCCTCTTGTGGTGGTGCAGTCGCACTGTAGCAATGGTCCAATAAAACTTTGGATTCTCTGGACACATTCAATTCAAGTTCTGGCCATTGGACAATCGCATCTCGAGTGTGAACACGCCACGCCTGAATTAATAGTTCCTCCAAAGTGTAAATGGTCTGGCAAGCAACATCTCTCATTTGCTTCACTGTCTGTGTATGTATAGTTCGTACACCCACGGGTAACTAGAGGACAGATTGGAAAAGGGATGATCAGTTTAAACACAAGATAAAGTATAGTCCAATTGACAGAAAAAAAACTTAATATAGTCCCCAGCACAAAACGATTTCTAAAAATATGAACTGTTGTAACCTTATTTTTGTTGCTTTTCTTTGCAACCTTCTTGACTCGAACTTCAACATCTGCACGCTGTTGCTCTGATTAGTTTCCGCATGTCTTCACTTCCTCTTGCGCTGCAACGACTATTTTCTGGATCCGCATAGACCGCACGGAATGATGCTCCATCGACTCCCTGAAACTTAGTACTTTCATTACTATGTATCACAATATTGAAAACTTAAAGCACACGTGAGGACGACCACACAGTACATCTCAATAGCTAAACATGAATTAAACATTGTGTAGAACAATCAAACGACAAGTATTCGAGCTCTGATGATCTAGTTTGATGGAACTGTCAGTAGACATACCTCTTGCTCTGCAAAGACTGCCATGAATGATTTTATTGGAGAGGACTCCTCAGCAACTCCCTGAAACACAGCACTTGCATTAGTATGGTTTTCAATATTGTAAACAACACACTTGGGGTCGACGGCACAGGTACATATAAAGAGCTAACCACAAATGATGCATGGTCTAAAAGAATCAATGGATATCTAAATATGATCCGATTTATTTACATCTGCATCAACTACAAGGGATGTTGTGATTGTAGAGGAAGCTCTGTCGTCTCCCTGAAACAGAGTACTTGCGTTAATAAGGAAGAAATTATAGCAAATGGAATTGTGTTATGATCACGCTCGATGGAACTGTCAGTATCCATACCTCGTGCTGCCGAAGAATATCTATGGATGGTGTAAATGTAGTGCGCACTTCCGAAAGCTGTTGCACCGCTTCCACTTCCCCTGGAATGACTTGAATGTCAGGCTCTGCATCAAGTGCAGGGGTTGACGCTCCATCTACCGCCTGAAACGTAGTACTTGCATTAGTGAGGATTACAATATTGAAAACATAACACACTTGGGGTCGACCACACAGGTACATATCAATGGCTAACCACTAATGAAACATTGTGTAGAACAATCACACTACAAGTATACAAGATCTGATGATCTTGTTCGATGGAACTGTCAGTATCCATACCTCGTGCTGCTGAAGAACATCTAGGGATGTTCTCAATGTGGTGGACGCTTCAGCATCTCCCTGAAAGACAGTACTTGCATTAGTATGGATAACACTAATTATAACTGAAAAGAAACACTAGGGGATGACAACTAAGGTGTATATTTAATGGAAAGCACTAACCAAACATTCGGTAAAATCATTACACGATACATAAAAACTATTACTTGACATGCATAAAACAAGTCTGTAGCCTAATAGCTAAGTAAGATTACCTGATGCGCTAGAAGTGGTTGATAACTGCGGGCACGTCACGGATGTAGAATGTTCTTGCTTCAGATTCAGTGGATAGTCAAGCAGTTGCAAAGGTAAATTATTGTTTGATAATGAAATGCCAATATTAAAAATTGTCATGTAAGGTGACAGAATACTTGAATAATGCTATTGAAAATGCGCAATATAGCACAGTTCCCTGTGGCCATAAATAGATTTCCTTTGAGGGTTATAAAATCGAAAAATTATTTATTGCTAAATGTCATTATTCAAAAAGCTATACACTCGTATCAATATTGAAAGTATTACAAGGGACACAACACCTAAAAATCAATTAATCCATTCGGCTACCTACACACTACCGCAAGGCCTAAAGCTAAATCCGGACACTTGACTCCCAAGTGGCGGAATGTGGACGAATAGAGTGGGAATAGCATTTGCAAGCAATTTTCGTGTCGTTCGCCGTTTATTCTTAGTTACCCAAGATGTGGCGTACATGTTTGAGGGAAAGTGCCAGCTGCAGATGCGTTATCGATCACCGCTCTTGTCCTCAAAGAATTGTTGGACACTACTTTCAAGCTCTTCCGGTGGATATCCGCAATGTCTGACCCATTCTCTTATTCGATCAACAGTTTTAGGGAATACATGCATTGTAGTGCCTTCAGATTTAGCATGGGTCTTCGAAGGGCAACCGCTAATCGAACAGGCAGGCATTGTTGAAGTAAATATCAAGGTTATTATAAAATCTTGATGAATAAAAATGTCAAGTAAATGAACCATACAATGTTCAATGCAAGGTTTATTTTGGTCGCCGAAACTATACCAGTTCATGAAGTGCGGCTTAGTATTTGCATTACTTTCACAAATTAAAGGATGGAACTAAACTCTGAACATGTGACTCGTCCCTTGGATGTATTGTCTTGCACGAGAAGGAAACATGCTTACATTATAGACAGGACCCGCGAAGGATGCAATTCGATGACAATTGACACAGATGAAAATAAATGGATCTATTGATAGCATAACAATTGCAACTCAAGTCAATAGCAATGAGACCAATGAACATAGCACTATTGAGTAATCTACTCGCAAATAGACATTTAAAAATGACTGAAAAATTACTGTGATACATGGCCTTACTTTGACCAACAAACAGTTAGATTCAGCAAGCCCAGTAGTTTGTGGCAGGAGAAACAGGTACATGGCTACAGCTAGTTTGCTCGAAGCGGTCACAGAGTTCAGATAGCACGACGACGAGCAGATTAGCATCGATCTCAGTGGTTCTCAGGTAGCGCGTTCAGGAGTTGACTTGCAAAGCACAAAGATGTTCTCATGAAACATATCAAGTGGTTTATAAAGTATTAGAAACAGGGGTGTGTTTGTGAATGAATGATGTGTATATGTCGTGGTATTATGTGGTTTGCCGGGGGCGGCCAGCGTGAGAGTGGGAGTGGGGGATCCTGGCCGAAGACACGGGGTCTGAGCAGGCCATGTGAGCAACGGCCCCTGGGCGTGGGATACCTTTTGAAGTGTACATGCTGTTTGGCACCTTGGCCGTTTGCGCCCCTGACAGCCACCCATGACAGCGCGCATACACTGGCTCAAACCGCCTTTGAGGGTGGTGGGATGGATGGGCCTGGGGCGTGCAGACCAGGCACAGGAAGACTCTTGAATGGAGACGCACTTTTTCATTTAAAAAATCGAAACAACCGTTAAAATATGTGGCGTTTTATTTTGTTGCTTATTTCGATGGCACAAAAATACAAAACTCAACACATTGTACAGGTCAGGTTGCAGCACAGCGAGGGGAAAATCCCCTGTACTGACCGCTGTCACTGGGGAAAGTGTGTCTTATGGCACGAACGGCACAGGCAGGCATTACTCTTCAAACAGTGTCCAAGCTTCCCATGAAGCCACCATGTAAAGGAACGAAAGGCCACCAGCCTGTACCACCGGTGAAAATGAATGATACAAACTGTTTTTAAATGACCAAGATAAGTTTATTAAACCTTTGTTGTCAATTCTTGTAACTAATGGCATTGTGCTCGGACAAATGCTATCTAGAAACTGCACACTATTGAACTACTTTCATGCGTTACGATATGTAGATGTAATTTTGAATATGGGAGACTATGAAATAGTAGTGGCATCACAACCAGAGTATACTTACTCGTTGCTCGGATTACGAGGACGAACAGTTGTGCGAAATTCGTGCATAAGCACCATCACTATCCTCAACACGGACTGTGTGAGGCAGGCTGCCCTGAAGTCTGGCAGCTCGGTGATGCATTGCGGTCATGGCTCGCCTTCCGAAATGTAGGCCACGCATCGAGTTTTCACAGCAGCAGTTCTCGTCCTCGGTTGGCATTAGCTCGCACCGATTGCATGTGCACCAGGTGGAAACACTGTCCATGCGATTTAGGTCCAGTGTCTTCATCCGTTGATTCTTCCTGCCAACTGCCATCCGAAGCCCCATCGTTTTCGCATGTTTCCCTTTCCAGTAGTTTCTCCTCGGTATACTCGACATTTAGGGCATTATTGTAGCCATTGTGTGGTAAACAAACTCAAATAATTTATAGCGATGTTACTGGTATCTGTTCACACGGGCTACAAGTGGCGAAGGTAGCTGACCAGAGCACAGAAACGAGTCACAGAATACTCAAAGTAATACAGAGAGGAGTGGAATCAAATCTGCTGCTGTGTGTTGTCAAACGGTCTGTTTATACTTATTGAGTAAAGAGGCGTCCTGCCATTTCCATGGCGACGGTTCATTAGCTGAAGCGCAGCGAATGTTGACACGAGACATGCTTTGGCGGCGTGAAATGGGCAGTACGCGTCTGCTGATGACCGGCTCAGGGACGGGGGCTATGATTTAGTGCCGCAAAAGCGGGTCACACAGGGCGATGCGGCATGTGATAAGATTATCACAAAATGGCGGCGCCCTACTGCCTGTTTTCGCGTGTTTAATGGACGAAAACTCGGGTAATGTCCATAGGAAATGTTTCTAATATCGACCGATTTAGGCTTAAAAACACATGGCCGACCCGTAGGGACAATATTTTTGACCGAACCATTCCTTTAAAATAGCCAGTTTGTATGCTCCACTGTCAGGGCAGTTCATGGGTTTTTACAGAGTCAACAACACTGGTCTTCCTTAAGAATCTTGTTGACAATGCCCGTAACAGACAAGGTGGGAAGTTGTGCCAATCTCATTAATAGTGTGAAATGCTTAAGTCTCTTAGAGGGGCAGAGGTTAAGGTAGTAATGAGGCTTCTGCAATTTTTATAGCACATATGGCACTTTTTTATTTTCTTTAAATCATTCAGGTGAGTATAGTTCTCTAGCCAACCCGATCAATTTGAATTGTGTAACTAGATTTTTTTTTTTTCCGACAGTAGTCCTACGAGGAGGAGGGGCGGAACAATGAGGATGACCAGAACCGGTAAGCAAACTTGGCGATCTAGTGTTTAGAAAGTGTTGCTGGAAGTTTAAAATGCACTCAGCCGAACAGAATAAGGGTGAGAGGCAGGGACTGCAGAGGAATTCAGTTTTTGTCGATCCTGGTTAATACGTCGGAGGCAAGCGCACTGTGGAAGGCAGCATAGAGGCTGGTGAGAATGGTGTGCGTGGAGACCACTTTTTTGCTACAGCAGCTGGAGCAGTCAGAAGTAAAGGAAGATGAAACGGGATCCAATTGGCTAACTGGAAACACCCCCATCAGCAAACAAAAGACAGAAGGATGCATGGAGAGAGAGAGAGAGAGAGAGAGAGAGAGAGAGATTAACAGCGCTAGAGAGCCCAATTCGAGTAATTGGAGGAACTGATACAAGTGCGAACAGTGTTTAGAGTTGGTGACCCGTATCTTGGAAAGAAGACTTTAAGAGAAAGCATCAGTGACCCAATGCTTGGTAGAGGGCATTGACAAGAATACGACCAGTGTTGAGAGGTCAGTGACCCAATACTTGAAGAGGAGCAGATACCAAAAATCACTGCTGAAAAAGGGTCAGTGTCCAAATACTGCAAAAACATTATTTCTTGGATGAAAGAGTGCATGGGGAACGGAAGAGCCCTGGCCAGGATAGTGAACCAGGGACTCATACCCATGAAAGAATATAAAGCACTGGCAGGAGAAGTAAACGAGGAGTGAGACGCGAATTAAACCTGGAACAGTGAGCACTAGTACAAAAAGGAAGACCATACCCCTTTTAAACATACCCCTTTTAAACATACCCCTTTTAAGGATAAGTAACAGTCGCAGTTTCTTGGCAGGAGTGTACACCAGTGGCAAAAAGAAACCATTAAAGGAAAAGAGAATAACCGTACCCCTTTAAGGTTAATTGAGTGAGAGAAACTGAAAATTCAAGAAAATGGTGTGTCCAGCCTACCAGTTAATGTGCGTATCTTGCCCTTTTACGCATGTAAATATGGCAAATACGGACCATTTAATTTTGTACTGCGTACCATGTACGCTTTCATTTATTCATTAAAAAAACATACTTTCCACCACTAGATGGCAATGTAGCATTTCTTTTGTCCGCAGCATAGCCTTCTTATGCATGATGGTGAATTTCCAACTGAAAGACCAAATCTGTGACAGCTAAGCGAGCAACACAATGAAGCACGCACCCTTTTAAAATGTGTTCATACCCATAACGTATGTGTTGGATAGGTTTTACTCTCTTGAAATTGCATTTACGCTCTAATTTGAAAAATCATGCGTAAAATACTCCCACCTCAGAATCTTATCTGGAGCACTGGGTGTGTCGACATTGATGGGATGGTTTATCCCCCTTGAAATAACCTTGGACTGTATTTATATATTGGATGGTGAATAATAGGAGGAACAAAGGTTAGGAGTCATGTTCCTTAACTGTGGAAGGCCTTATAAGTGGAGAAACTGTTAGCAGGGCGCCCCTATTACGATTAAGGATAGATGGGATTTCTCCCAAACCCTATTTTGTGATAAGTCTATAACCAGCATTTAACATGCCTCTGTGTCGTGAGTCTTACTCTTGATCCCGTGAGAGCAGCATTGCTATCCAACAATATCTCCATTTCCCTGGCTAATGTTTTGTGCACATCCAAGCAGCCATAATTTGCTATATTCAGTCGCTTCAGAGCTAGCAGATATTTAATGACACTAAAACCTGCCTTCCCACATTGAAAAATGTCAGTGGTGAAGGGGATCATTGCAAACAAATGCAAACTTTCAAATGTGCTGCACAAATTTACAAATGTAGGGAAGCCTGTAACTAGAACAAACTGACGTGTCTTCATTTGAATTGGTAGACTGGATTAAACAATGTCTGTTTTGGTGTATCCAATGCCTACATTCACTAATTTGATTCTGCAAGATCTGGTTTTCTGTAAGAGCACCAGAGAAAACACTTGATGAGTCAATTGCTTGTTTCCTTGATACCCATGTGCTCCTATTTTCATATAATTGGGTGGTGGATAAGTCAATTTGGTTTTGCTCTTGGAGGATGCATTTCTGGTGGCTTTCTTTGTAGATCTGAGGAGACATTTTGCTGGCCCAAAGCGTTCACCACTTACCTGGTTTCTCCATGTCTAGCATGTCATTTTCCCTGGACTCTTAGCAGGCACCCAAGAGCTCATAAACATATTTTGTTTAATCTGTAGAGGTTTACACGGTTTAGTCCCAGGCAGATCGTCCGCCTGGAAAGCTCTGTAGTAACAGCATTAGTTAGGTGTTTCTTGGGTAAGCCATCATAAATGTTGCAGTGTGCAGTTCTAGTGAAGGGATTGGGTACTTTACGTTCCTTGCATGGTTCAATTGTTGGGAGCTATTTGGCTTCTGGTTATAGGCTAGGAGAGCCTGGTTTGCTTGACATAAGGAGCTACTATTGGCTCCTGGTGACTGGTGCAGTACAACTATATCTATCTGACATTTACTTGGTGTCTGGGATTTTGTATAAAATCTGTATTGGGAAACCTCTCAGACATTCAAAGCATGAAGCGTTCTATTTCGGATCTCATGTGAAAGTTGGATTTGTAACCTGCTATGTTGGTTCCTCATTCTGCCAGGAAGTCGAGAGAAAGGGATGAATGAGCATGGTGGCTTTGCAGAAAAGCTGAGGCCACAGGGATCAATATGTTGTGGCAATAAAGGAACGGCAACAGACTGATGCCGTAACGAATGCAGTGGCAGAGATTTGGATGTACTGGCAAAGATAGCTAATGACTAAATGAGAGGTATAGCAGCCTGACAGAAGAAATAACAGGAAATAAATGTAAAAGGAAATCTGAGAAGGCAATGCACTGGGGGGAAGGCAAGAGGCAAAATAATCAGTCAGCAGTGGAACGTATTACAGAGACACAAAGCAGTAGTAAGAGGGGTTTACGGTGTGTGGATTTTTTTGTGCATGCCACAATGTCGGGAAGAAAAGCAAATCCCACAATCTGCCAGGAACTTAAAATTAGCTTTTCTGTTAGGCGCATCTCTCAATGTTCAATCGCCATACCGTTTCCCACCTGCCCCCTGTGTCTGCATTTCTTTTAGTCTTATTCACGCTTTTATTTTGAAGTTCTCCGTATTTAAACGTCAACTGTCCTTAAATTTTATTCATGAGGCATTAATATCTCCTATGCCTCGATGGTTTGTGGTTGGAGGAAAATCCTGACATCCAGGAGCTACTTACAACTTTCCCCATAAATTATAATTTCAATCCGCGCCATGCCTGCCTATTTAATCAATCGGCCCTAACTGGGCGATTGTGCAGGGCAAGCTATTTAAGGGCCTTCAAATGTGTGATCTTTGTGTAGATATTGTTGACTTTGTTGGTTTCATTGGTAGGAGGAGGAGTACTCTCTTACAAATGCTTGACTATTAATACCCCTCATCTGTGCTGTTTGCTTGTGATTTGTACTGCACACTGCTGCCATTTTCATGGTGAAAGGGGTTGGTATGCTAGTGCATTGAGGGAGAGCGTACGTTTTGCTGTTTGGTAGATTGCGTTTTGAAAAGTCTTGCTGGGGTTTGCTTGTAGGTGGGTTGGGTTGATGGGTGTTTGAGTCTATGGAGGCTTGTATGCCTGCAGTGAGGCTGTGGCTCTGAATTATTAGAGGTGTGGCTGTTGCTGTTGTCATTGTGAGAGGTGGTAGTAGTGTATGGTGTTGTATTGTGGTCGGTGAGTGGTGCCTGCAGGAGTGAGGAGAATTTTAGTGGTTTAGTTTTGAGTGGTGATACTTGTGCCATTCTTGCCTTGATTGCTTGGTGTTTGTCGTGGGTCAATTGGTGTGGTAGGGTTAGCGATGCTAGTGCTTTCCTTCACTTGAAAACCTTAGCAGGCACCTGTTCTTTGTTACCTTTTTCCATTGAGGTTGTCCTTTTTCTCTTAGACCACGGCTTCGCTTTTTAGGACTAGATCTGCCATAATTGCAATGCTTTCCGTTTTGCTATACTTTGTATATTATTTTGGGTAGTGTGTTAGAGACTTGTTGAAATACTGGGGGCTTTGCCTTTCATGCATCTACTTTGAGTGTTTGTGTTACGGGCGTACTTTGTTATTGGATCCCTGGAGATGTTTTGATCTATATAAGGAGAATCTGTGGGCAATGCAGTGTATCCTTCTCTTGACTGGTAGCCATTATAGCGATGGTGGTGCTGGTGTGATACGTTCTCACCTGCCAAGTCTGAGTGGTCTTGCTGCTGCTTTTGTATCCTTTGCATTTTAGGGGTAATATAGTCAGCTTTCCAAAGTAGATGCTGTTGGTATAGTCTCTTCTTAACATGACGAAGTGTTCTGTGTGGATAGGTAAGAATGGGCTACATTTGCTTTATGGTGCATAAATGGAAGCATTTGTTCGCTACTGTGTTGTCTTGGGGGTTCTAGAGCTGGGGCTTGTTCATCATTGTTCATCATAATTCTGAGATTTGTAACTACTTTTGATGTTTCTGTTATGTTTCCTTTTAGGTGGGCCATGGTATATATGCTGTTATATGTGGAGTTTATTTACTGCATAGTTGTAGTGTGAGTTCATGTCCTTTGAGCTTTGTGCATGGGATCATGTACATGTTGAAAGGTTGTGGTGAGGGATGAATCATGCGGAACCCCACAAGATGGTGTGCAAAGTGAGCTGAAGGCTGGTAGGGAGGCGGCCTCTGCGCTTTGTGTCAGGAAGGATTTTGTCTATTCGTGTGCAGTGCTGCTTATTTAGATTTCTTGCATCCTTTTAATGAGCGCTGCATGGTCGACTGTGTCAAAGGATGCAGAAAGGTATAGTAATATCAGTACGGGAGTAATGTGGGAGTCGGAGTACATTTTAAGGTCATCCCAGATGGAAAGCAGTGCTAATTCAGTTCCTCTTAAAAACCTGAAGCTGACTTGTGCCTCATTCATTAGGTGGTTGGTTTTCACATGTCCGGATTTATTCATATACCTAGGTTTCTAGGAATTTGGCTAGGTAAGGGATGTTGGATATAGGTTGGTGGCTTGTGTGCTGGTATGAAAAGTGGTTTGATGTGGGCAGCTTCGAGGCTACTAGATATGCTTCCTGTTACCAGCGAGTGTTTCATGTGATGCTGTAGTATTCTGTAGGTGTCTTTGCTGAGGATGATTTGTACTAGTTTAGCAAAGTCTTGTAGAGCTACGTGGGAAGTAGTTCAATTTTGTGGTTGCCTCTGGGGTTGGGCTGTTAATAATATTTTTGCTTTTGTCCTTGGGCAAAGTGTTGATGACTTGTTGGATGTTATAACAATTTTTAAAGTGGCTTTCAATGTTATTAGTTTCTGTGAGTGGGTGTTATTTCAAGCTGTCGGGCTTCTTATCATTGACTTTGTTGAACATCTTTATTCCCTGCTTTTGAGATGCGTTTTGTATCATTTTTAATTTTTTTACTTTCAGGATTTCTGCATGATCAATCCATATTTGATTTTGGTGTGATATTCACAAGCTTCTTTAAGTTTCCTTTGTTCACACCCCACCTCAGAGATATGAAGTAAACAATCTTGCAGCCATTTTCTTCTGTAAGGTAGTGAAGCGTTTCATTGTAGTCATCTAGTGTATATGTAATCCATTTTTGGATGGTCTTCCCTCTTCTGTTTGAAGTGAGTTCAGGAGATCATTTGGTGGTTTTGTGGATTCCAGTCTGGTTTGAAAGTTTTTTTAAATTATGGGATTGATTTACTCTAGTCATGGATCACAAAGGATATTGTGTGGCGGTTGCTCCAGCAAATGTGTATTGGGAGTGCAATTGTAGCAAAGTTTTATTTTTAGACTTTTTTTTGTGTGCTTTATTTTGCAGACGATTGCGTCCAAAGTGTCTGGCAGCGTACATTGCTCCTTTTTAATCAATTGTTGTAAGCGCATGGTGGATATTTGTGAGGTCAGTGATTTTGCAGAGTTGGTGTTTTACTTTCCCTCAGTATGATCAGGCGATATGTTCTAAAGTGATTGTTATGATGTCTGCAACTGTAATGGATGTGCCATACCTGGGTGTTCTGTATGTGTAGGAATGAAAGGTTGGTTTGATGGCCTTGGGTTAATTGGGGTAAGAGTGATTCCCCCCCCCCCCTAATTGGCATGCTTGAGTTTGAAGTTGTTGGATAACGAGTCGATGTGTAACTACCTTGAAGTCCTCCATTAGTCAGGTTTCTATGAGGAAAAGGACATAGATTCCACCTTCACTGACGTGGATCAGGTTGCAGTCCTACTGAATTGCATAGTGGGTTATCAGTTTGCTATGGGAGTTGCTGCTGATAGGTTTGGTATCGTTCTGCTCGACTGTTCCAGTGGCTTTGGCCGTCACAACAGCTGAGTGTGCAGAATTCTAATTGGTGCAGGGAGTGCTGCTCCTGCATTTCAGGTATGATAGTGAAATGTAACTTTAATCTGATCTACAAGCCTGTTATAGCAGTGTGCTTGTGAAATCCAGTGTTTATGCTTTCAAGCTTGGTTACACCATTGGTTGCCAAACATTTGTACAACAAAACCCCATCCTCCATCAAATTTGTCTGACCCCTCCACCAGTGCTCAGACTGCTGAAGTTTTCTATTAAAAGCAGTCAACTTCGGTTGATTTGTGTATCAACAACCTTTATCCCTTCATTAATTTACACTAGGACTTCTCCACACTCAAACGCCATATAGTTTCCAAATGCAGCTGAAAATGCTTATTTCAGTAACCTAAAAGCTATCCTTTTAAGGCGAGAGTTTACTAGGGATATCCATGCTCCAGATCTGTCAAATTCCTTTTATGGCTAATGATGGGCATGGCTCATTGCCTTCAATGTAAACACTTTCAAGAAGACAATCCCTCAAACGGTGTTCTAGTAATTTGAGGGTAATGACAAAATGGCGACTAGAGGGAATGGATACAATCATATGCCTTGGTTGCAAATGCTACATACCTTTTTCTATAAAAGTATAGAAGCAAAGACCCTTAACACATAAAAAGCTTGTATTCGTAAAAATGTATAGATGAAACATCAAAGATGTTAAGGTAGGGTGTCCCATCAGAGCTCTGCTCTCTGATTTTCGTTTGCATACAAAAGAAATTCGTATGCTTTCAGGGCCTTATCTCCAACTATAGTTTAAACATAATCGCTACCTTTGCTCCCACATCCTCGCTGTCTCCTGGATTTCCCTCCCCTCCTGCCCCAGGCAGCCTGATTTGTGCTTTGCTGAATAGCCACAGACCTCACACCTCATCAGTGACTGAGGGCAGCCTGTAGCAGCTCTCTGTACCCAGGATCACCCAGCTACCACTGAAACAAGTAATAATAACCGGGTCACTGCCTAAGGTGAACTAAGAACCAGTCTACTTCACATTTCCGACTGCCATACCCACTTCCTTCGCGTAGCATCCGCCAGCACCTCGCATAGGCCGCCTGCCCATAGAGGAAAACCAGAACCTAAACCACTAATTGGACAACCACCCATAAAGGACATCCAGCTCTCACATCGCAAGAGAACAAGGCTGGAAAACATCCAAACCGCTCAAAACCCTCCAGCCGGGCTTCTGCCCCTGTAACCTCACCAGCCTAAATGTCCTAATCACCATACCAAGAAGGACCACAAAATGCCTCGAAACAGCGACAAAGAGAATTGGAACGGAGAACACACCAAATGGATCCACACCCTCATCCGCCTACAGTAGAAACTCCAACGTACACCACAGCCAAAAGAATAAAAACATTGTGAGAAGAGAAAAATCCCTTCATCTTACAACGTCCCTCGCAACAACAGGGACACCCCAACAGACCCAGACATGCTGACAACCAACTGAAACCTTCTCCCCCGCTCCCCCAAAAAGAGTTGTCCCCAGAAGAGAAAGGTACGAAACCAAAGCACTCACTCCGTACATCACCAAAGAACAAGGGCACTGGCAGCAACCCTATCAAGAGACCATGAAGCAGAAGAATTCGACCCAACCATCAACCACCTTAATGACTAAGCAGACTCATAGATCAACTGATCTACAGAGAAGCAACCCAACTAAACATGACAAAACGGATATAAAAAAGCAAACCCAACTACGTCAAAGAAATCCTTTGCAACCTAATCAACGCCAGATCAATGTCCAAGCATGCAACAGAGATTTGCGACCTCCTGTGTGACTGAAGTATCGACATCTTATTCATAACCGAAACATGGCTAGGTGAGTGCAAAAAAAATGCACTCATAACTGCCTCCCTGACAACTTCAAGTGCTCACAAGCAAACCGAAGAAACAAGAGGACTGGCGTTCGCATACAAAGAACCCCTGAAATTTGAAACTGAAGAAGCACCAAACATCAAACTGCGAATCCTTTATCCTTCGCCTGACAGCCAAAACCAAACCTCAAATTCATCATAGTATATAGACGAACATGACTCCTTCACTGAATCCATCACCAACCTTGCCATAGACCAGGAAAACCCGATAAACCTTGGAGACTTCAACATCGCTACCCGCACTGAGAACAAAAACCACATCCGCTTCTCAAAGGAGCAACTCGTACAGCGGGACATACACTAGACGCAATATTTTCCAACAATAACCTCACCATTACCATAGCGCCACAAATAAAGATCCTCTGGAGCGACCACCTTTGCCACATCAACAAACAACCCGACAAACTGCTGTCTATCATGAAAAGAAACTGGAGGACCGTAAAAAAAAAAAGCAAAACTGTTGGAACTTCTTGAAATAAACCACCGGCAACGACCCTGGATGGAGCTGACCTTGACACAATAACAGTACTACTTCACAAATGGATCTCCAGAACAATATAGATCTCAAAGGGAAATCCTTTCAACCCATTGCGTAAAAGAGCAATCGTAAAATGGTTCATCCCTCTACTCTGCACCATGAAAAGAAAAAACGGGCAGCTTGAGCTAGAATGGAGAATGACCTGGTGAAGAAATTGCAACAATACCACTCATACAAAAAAGGAAATTCATAAAGCCAAAAAGAAATACGTCGCCAAAATCACCAAAGCCGCCAACACCAAAAAGGAACTGTTTGTAAAATCAAACGAAATGAGAACCCCCCCCCTAGCCACACCGCCAGACGCAACACACCAATACCTACACTGAAATTATGTATCAACTTTGCAGACCACTTCAAAGACAATCGGCACCATCCAACAAATCATTCAAAGCAGACTAAGCAACTACAACATGCAACCTACCCAACCACCCGAGAATCTCCAGAACAAAATCTAAAGCTTCCCCCCCAAATATCCGCCGAGACATTCGTCAAGCTGATCTGCTACAGCAACAAAGCTGGCTTCCCCAAGGCTCTTTGCCCCCCGATATACACAAATAAATTCACAAATCCTCGCACAAGGAACACCGATGGAATACTACAGAAACCTTTTCAACCAATCACTCTTGGCACAGAGTACCAAGATCATTCAAATCGGCATACATCAAGTCGCTCCTCAAGGACACAGCAGGAAACGTAGAGGACCTCCAACTACAGACCCATCTCAAACATCCCGTCCCCAACAAAACTACTTGAAACGTATGCCTATAGAATCACACAATTTGTAGAAGGACACAGACTGCTTGATCAAGCTCATGTAGGCTTCAGACCAATGAGAGGAACGGAAACTGCACTGCTGGGCAATAAAGAAGGAATTGCTCTATCGGCAGTTCACTTAGTCGGAGAGCAGAACATTTCCACTGACGCTGTGAGCAGGCAGAGCAGTCTCCCACGTGAGGGCACTAACTCAGGAAGTCCTTCAAGAGATCTTCGCCCTTTGGGGGAACTTTTCAAGTGGATCTGTTCGCGGCCGGGGCCAACCGGAAGTGCAAACTGTACTCCTACAGGAGCTCTAGAAGACAGGTTTGTAGTAGTGTACTGGTAGTTTGCACTCCTGTACGAGTTTCCTCCAGTCCCCGTCGTTCCTCACTTATTCAGGAGGTTGAGAAATTTCAGGAAACCCATGATCCTAATTGCTCCAGATTGGGCCAGGAGGACGTGGTACCTGGACCTTCTGGACATGCCCATGTGCCCTCGAATAAGTAGTCTTGTACAAAGAGAAGACACTCAACCTTCATACGTGGTTTCTGAGGTTGAGATAAGGATTGGGATGTCCCGGACAACGTAATGGAGATTTTTCTTTGGGCCAGAAGGCCAGCAACGAAGTCCTTGTACCGTTGCCGTTGAAACAATTTGGTGCAGGGATAAGAATGTGGACCCTTCTACATGCAGCAGTACACCTATGGTTTTATCACCTGGCTAATGTGGGGCTCCAGGTTGGTACAATGTGGCAGCGCTGTCTATTTTTAAGTGCTCCTCTGAAGAGGTATCTTTCGTCAAGATGCCACTGGTTATACAGATCTTGAAAGGATTGACAAATGGCTTGCCTCCAGTCCCTTTTCAAGTCCTGGTTTGGGACCTCAACCTAGTTCTAAAATTCCTGATGTGTGCTCCATTCGACCCTATCCACTCCTGTCCAGTAAGATTGTTGACTTTAAAGACCATTCTGTTAGTAGCCTTTACATTAGCCCGTAGGGAGAGTGAACTGTGAGCCTTGTCCTATTCGAACAGAGGTATGTCTATTTCCTCTGCCTTACAAGCGAGTGGGGGAGTCCCAAAGCAGGATATTGGTGCTGCAGCCACGTGGTCCTCAATCCACCCATTCACTAAGCACTATAGTCTGGACTCTTCCTCAGACTGGAAGGTGGTTTTGGGAAGGAAGTGCTGCGTTCTGTACACACCGGTCAATAGGAACACCCAAAGTCTAATTTGAAACTGAAAATTCTCACTCCCACCTCTTTCATGGGAGGACACAACCCGTTCGAAGAACAAGTTACTTACCTGTGGTAAGTGTTACGACTGGATATTCCTCCCACATATTCCTCATAGCCCCTCCTAGACTACCCTGCAGTTTAATTTCCAGGTTATTGTAGTTTACACTCTTTCTGGGTGAGTAGCTGTCAGGCGTAGGATAAACGAATGCACGTAAAAATTGGAACTGAAGCCAACGGTCGCTGCGCGCCCTATATGCCATCGATGACGGAGGCCTTCCGGACATTAAGATGACTGGCATCGACGCACAGCGCCCCCTGCCGGAATCTTTTTTTAAAGCTGGATATGGAGATATCCTAAGATGAATACATGGGAGGAACATCCATTTAAAAGAACGTTACCACGGGTAAGTAACTAGTTCTTCTCCAGCATTGGATCTTTCATAAAATTAACATGCAGTGACTATTCCCAGTCGTCGGGCTTGGAGTCCCCAGTTACCTAGATCGTAATGTATTTCCTTAAGTCATTTTTCAAAACACCTTGAGTTTCTCATCCACATCGCTGTCTGTGCTTTTGGTCCCTACCAATGGGACATAGTTTATAGCTCTGCCCCAGTAGCTTCCCCTCAGATATCAAGTCTTCTTTGCTGGTAGGAATCATTGTGCTCATCTCTCTAGAGAAATTCTTTCAACCTACAAATATCGCCCTGATTCTAAAAAATATCTGGTTAATTAAGGTTTTTTCACCCTAACACACAGTGACGACAAAGATGGAAACGTCTAAAATAGTTATTTAAGACCTGTTGAACTCGCGGCCTAAACTACTGCTTATACCCCCAATCATTCATCGGAGGACTTTGAAACGTGCCAGGTTTTTTCACAGAAAACCCTCAAGGACCGTATGCGCCACCTTATCTAGCGAAATGAAGGTACCTATCCTGCCTCACAAGCGGGTTCCACTACAACGAACACTCCTGAGAACTATTCACCTTCTGGCCACCGACCTGTCAAAAGGCAAAAAGCACAAGACAAAATGTCCCAAAAAGGTGAGCCCTCCAATACGCCAAAGCAAGCTGCGAAGTCGACGGGGCCACACAGTCCATCTTTCTTCATCTCCCTCACAAACAAACGCCAGTTGGCCCAAAGAGCACAGTCCAGTACCAAGCTGTCATCGGGCGAAAAGACGGCGAAATTTAGTGATAATAAAAATCTTTCCTAGCGGGAAGTTGATGGTTGTTGGATCGTCCACATGTCAAGGGCTCCGGTCAACCGACTGTTGTCGTCCAAATCGAACTCGCCAACAAGGGAAAAACACAAAGGCCAGTAGTCTATGGCAGAGTTTGTTGACTAAACACAAACCAACATTGGTCGACCTCTTACTCGTCCAGTAAGGGGAGACACCACTCATTAGGACACAAATCGTCTCTAGCACACATCGTCGAAGTCTGCATCCGGAGAAAAGGGCTCAACACGTTCCAAGCCAAAGGATTCCATCCTGTCCACTGTGCAATCTTCACGCTGGACGATTAGTGACCCTATATAATCTACAACACAGCAGGTTCTTCAAACTGGGCCACATTAACCAGATGCCATCTCTAAAGGAAGCCATAGATCCTCAAGGCATAACCTAACTGGGCCTAAGGAGCACCCCACAGGTCTATTACCCATCACGGAAATCCTCCTACATGATCACGTTGGATTTTGAGGCACCAATTGACAACTCTCCAGTGAATACAGATTTGGACAAGTGTCGTGGTCCACCCACCGTCGCAGACCCCAGTCTCCCACAACCGAGAAGGATGTATGCCAGGGCTACTACAGGCCACGTGGACTCACACAGGGCAAGCAGGACCCTCAACAGCCAGTTGGACTAGGCAGTAGGGCGTACAACCAACATACCCCTTAAACACACAATCGCTGCTGTCACTTCAAGTGTTTTCAACATTACAAGAATTTTTAGGACTGCTCAACTCTGGGCTACTTCCTCTGAAATCGGGGCCTATTACAGGAGCTCCATCAGGCAGCAACACACGGGCAGAGACCACACCCTCCTCAAAGAAAGGGCAGACATCCCGCCCTCTGGAGGGAGCAAAGCGACCTTGCACACCACATAGGTCAGCATCTCTGCCTAGAACTCCACCTCCACGCAAAGCAAGCTGACTGCATGAGCAAGGAGGAGAGTTAACTTGACACTGACCCTAGGGATACCAACTCCACCACAACGCAATCGGATCATGGTGATACCTGGGATACTGATTGTGTGGATTACCCAGACCCACAAGGTAGCCCAGCACAGCCGTCGCCACCAGAGGACCTAGAAGCTTTTCACTCTGTTTTATCAAAAGCTTAAGAATTTGGTTCAACACTGATAGAAGAAAATGAAAATACTTTTCTTTTCGACCACATGGGAAAGCGCCACAGCCATGTTCTCATACCTGTTCTTGCACATGATTTTCACGAAGGGCTACAAACCCTAAAGCGCCCTTTTACCGAACCAGCAATCAATGGGCGGCTGGACAAATAAAATTCAAGGCCACTGACACTATGCCAAAATGCCTCTCATCCCAACCCTCGTCAGAATCAGTAGTCTCTGCAGCAGCAAGTCGATAAGCACATTCACAAAAATGTCCCACTCCTCCGAGGAGTGAAGGGAGATAACTAGATGCTTTCAGTAAGAAGGTTCTTGCCATTGGGGCAACAGTGGTCAAGGCTGCCAACTCCCTTGCCATTGTGGCCCGCTAAGATCGCGAAATATGATACAGGCTGGCTCCCAGTATCACATCTACCCGATGACCACCGGAAAGAACCATACCTATCTTTCGGGAAAGCGAGGCAGCATCAAACCACAGCATCAACGTTGAGTTGAAGCCATTTTTAGTGACGTCTAACAGATCGGTATTGGGGTGGTGCTGAGGAGACCAGGCCGGTTGTGCTGTACAGACTTCAGGCAAGAAGTCAGGCACAAAGTTATACACTTGCTTTTTGAAGGCAACAAAGCCTTCGAAGACAAAATAGATGAGGCCCTTAAAGCGGATTCCGAGACCGCACGATCCCTGACTCCACTACAGTGGAGAATGTTTTTTCATCCATCTTGGGGAGTGCCCAGACAATCTAGATGGTCTTCTACAAGGGGCTCAAAGGTTACAAGGGGCTCCAAAGGTTACTCCAGATCCCAGGGCTACAAGTGGAACTACCAGTCGTTCCCAATCTGCCTGTACAGATGCATTCACTGTCGGCGGTCCAACGTGTTCTTAAGTGGGCTCCCCATGCTCTGACATAAAGTTCTGTACTTGTCGCTGTTAAAATAGTAAAACTTTGTAAGCCTATCTACTGCCTCCTACGTCTGGTTCTGCATGGTTTGAGACCTTGTTTTTCATTGTACATTTGGTCGACACTTTAATTGACCACAGCCGACGTTACTTTTTTGGTCATGGGGGCTGATTGCAGCTGGGAGCCAGAGTGTCTCTGAACACATACACAGATAAATAATAGTTTTAGCGCTTTGAAGTGATGGGGCATATGTGCGGAGGGACCCTCATAACAAACAAAATCGACCATGGGCAAGTAAATATTTATACCAGGGTCATTGTAACCATGGCATTTCCTTTCAGCTGTTTCTTTGGCCTGTTTTTGTATTTAAGATATTTATTGAGCACAAACCTAGCTTCGGGAAGCAATGGTGCACTTTACAGTCCTAGGGGTTTGGGTGGACAACTAGTAGCAAGGGATATGCAAGCAACCAGGGGAGATCAGAGTGGGTTAGCAGATCACTCATTCTTGGGTAGGCTTGGGTGTGGAGGGGGTGTGGACCTACGTGTTTGGGAGGAGCATTCTCTGAAGAGAAGGGTCTTCAGCTCTGTCCTGAACTGTACAACTGAAGGGGAGAATCTGATGTTGGTGCGGAGGTACCAGACACTTGGAACATAGTTGGAAAAGGCATGTCTTCTGATCCTTTCCGAACCGGCTGAGTTAGTCTGCGCAAGTGTGATGAATTGGATTCTGCTCTGCTTGAGTAGTAGTGAAAATGCCCACTCAACCGTCACTTTTACAAACCAAGATCCAACGCAGTCATAAATGTAAAAAGGGCACAGTTATAAGGTATACCTCCTTTTCATTGTGTGTTAACATGGGCAGAGGGAAGGCTGTGGTATTACTAGTATGAATGTGATCCAGTAGTGAACAAAAACCACACATTAATACTGTCCAAAATAAAGGCAATGTCAATCAACATTTTATAAAAAATGTACTTTAATCATACACACCGCAATAGACATCTAGAAAACACTGTACAAATCCCACCCCTATGGAGAAAGGAGAAGATGTAACTGATAAAAGAATTTAGCACATAAAATGTATTTACCCCAACAAGGATGCCTTTGGATGATAAAAGGTGCACAAGTGACCTAACCAGCCTCTAGGGCCAAAATGGACCAAGGAGGCAGTTATTGGTCAATATTACCTTGTGTCGGTTCTTGTGTGGTTCAAAGTAATCGAACCTCAGCTTCGAGCAATAGTGCGAGCGGATCAATCAATGTTCGGGTGCAGTGGATAGAGGATGTGCAATCTGACGTTGAGTTGGTCCAAATACGGTAGCTCGGTGCGCCTCAAAGGTGGCTTTCAGCAGTGCAGATCAGGACACTCAATAGATTGTCTGTCCATGTTGTCTGGTAGTAACCACCAGGAAGTGTTGAATGGGGATCCCGTTGCTCCGATGTGTGGTTCATCAAAGCTGCAGTAAGAGGTAGTCCTGCCTAATCGTGGTGAAACCCTGATTAGTTGGCTAGCGACCCTGTAGTGGCTCACTAGCAGTTTGAGTTGTGTCCCAGTGATGCACATTAGATTCAAGCCTAGTAGGTGACTGGCTCAACAAGGGCACGATGCAGTTTCGAGCAGGCTCAATTTGCAACCAATTGTTTACCGGTTCAGAGGAGGTCCAGAAAGTAGCATCGGTGGGATCCTGCAGTATTGACGGCAGTCCAACCGGTTTCAAGCTGGTAGCAACAGGGAGCCATAGCAGACCTGGTAGTCCAGATGCTGCAAGACTCAGTTTAGGGGCTTGAGGCAATTGAGTCCTTTCTGGGTCTGTACTCGCAGCCACGGTAGATTCTTGTGCTGCTCCTGGCCCACAGCAAGCATCGCCCTCGATGTGCCCTTAGCGTGGTAGGGGGCAGATCTCTCCAGCCTTGGACTGCCCCTTCACCTGTGGTCGTGGTTAAGGGCTTTGGAAACTGCAACTCTCCCAAAAGAGGACCAATGAATCCTCGGCTGGTGTTCCAGAGCGAATCAAAGAAGTGGTGTGAGACGCCTTCTTGTAAAGGTAACGGTCCACAGGTGATTCCTGCTTTAGTGATCCAATCCCTGTTCTTGAAAGATGTGGACTTTGCCCTTTCATCCCATCCATAGTACTTTGCTCCAACGGAAGTGGAGCGGACAGGAAAGAGGCAGACACAAGATGGTTGAAGTATTCTTCCACTGTATGGAACCCTGCTGGCTACCCTTATTGCTTCCTTTCTCACTAGAAACAAAGGCCTTAAGAAATGCAGCACCCTGGTGTGAGGCTACTCTGTAACAATGGGTGTACTATTTTGATGCCTGGGCCAAGGGCAGCTGCCTGGTGCATGGCTGTCTCTGCCAGAGGGCGTTAACCTACCCTTACAAAGGGATCCAAGAGGGAAGGCCATTCAGCTTCCTGTGATTTGGCAGGCTTAGCCTGTCTGGCACAAATGCACATCACTGCCAATGGCAGAGCAGGTTCTGCAAATCTGAATACTGGTGCAGCAGAGCACATTATGCTTTTGGCTTGGACCTTCTGAAAGGGGAATCTGATTAGCGGATCACCCTTTCAGAGATGTGATTATCTGTATCATTTTATTTATTGATCAAAAAAGATGGGGCTCTCGCACCCATGCCAGATGGCAATTCATCTTAAGTCATTACTTTTGGTGGATTGTAGGCCACCGGAGATGGTGAGTTCCTCAAGGAGTTTGTGTGGGGACTTCTGGGTGACAGCCTTGTAGATGATGCACATGATTTGAAGATATGAGGGGTGGGGGGGTTGTAGCGGGACGCTGTGTCGTTTCAGGAGGGTCAGGGTGATGTCAAATTTTCAGAGTCCTTTGAGTCGTGCTGCCACATGCAGGACCTATTTATGAGATATCAAGGTAGTCCCTGGAAGGGCTTTAAAAAGGGCATTGCCACCATCCAGGTGGGAGTGGAGCAACGCTTGGGTTTTTTATTTTTATTTCTCCTGCGATGAAGGGTTTGACTTTCCTCATTAGATAAAATTGGTACCAAGCAGTTTGTCTTCCTTGTGTAGCCCCTGGTTTCCTGGTCCGTGCAAGGGTGTGCTCTCCCCTTCCCTGGAGCAGAGACCGTTCCCATGAATACCATCCCAAGCCTGCTGAGAAGGGAGGGGCGTTGCACCTGCCAAATAAAACGGCTGTAAACAGGAGATGGGTTATACCCTGATTTCTTTGGTGATTAACAGACACCAGAGTGAACTTTTATAGGGATCCCAATGAGGACCCCTCTTTATTAAACATACCCATTCTTAAAATCTAGACCCTAGGATTTCCCCGTTGTGAGCTCCAGCTACGTCAAGCTCACCCTTTCTTGTAGTGTTCTCGGGAACCCCAAGAATGAGCGTGATTGCACCCAATCCCCTTCCTAATCTCCAGTACCATCCACATGAAGTGAGGCCAGAGGATGTCCTCTGAGTGGTCCCATCTTGCAAGGTGGCCTCAGGCAGGCTGCCAACCTATCCCTCTAACCCACGCCAGGCTATCTCCCCTCTACCCCATTAATACCAATGGCCATTTACATGATATCCTATCCATCCCTACTCAGCAGTTGCCCTAATTAACATTACCCTAATACTCCAACTCTACTTCCCCTACTTATCAATTAGCCTACATAACATTATTTACATGTACACAACTACTCATACATGGATTCACAACATATATACAGCATAAAACAATATATTGAAATGGCGTGACTGCTGCAGTCATTCACCCCTTAACAGTACCTTGTGGTCTGTCCTGGGGAGCTGGCTCAATGTGTGGATGCAAGGCTGCTCCTGAGGGGCAGTGCTGCTGATATTATGTAAATTAGGCTTGGCCCTACAGGTGATGCCTGGGGCCAGGCCCCTTCCTCGTCTTCCAAGGTGGCCTGGTCACCACGTGGGGCTACCGCACAACTTGCGCCCTTTATATCCTGGGTGGCCCCTATGCACCTAAGGACTGCCCACACTCAATGCCGCGGTGTATATAGCTTAATTTTGGGTATGCAGCATTGGCTGGCGGACCCACCCGAGATCACTGCCACAGCCTAAATATTATAGAGTGGCACCTGAAATTGCTGCCGTGGCCCGTGCACCATTTCCGCCTCAGATGTCTGTTGCCATGAGTGGTGTGGGCTATATAGGGGGGGACTGTACTAGACACAGGAGCGCACACGCCAACAATAATCCAGGGAGACAGGAGAAAGAGGGCGGAGGCAGCTGATCCCATCCAGAGTGCAGAGGCCAGGGCCTTGGCTAGCTGATCCCATCAGGAGAGGGCAGAGACCAGACCCTTGCTTAGTTGTCCAGAATCTCATCCAGGAGAGCAGTGACCAGATCCCTTGCCGTAGCTGTCCAGAGTGACCCGAGATCCCGCTGGCGGTCCAGAATCCCAGACCCAGGCTTACTTTGTAAGTAGCAGATAACCCCAGTCGAAAATTGCATAACCCTCTTTTGTAAACTCAATCCCATAGAAAATCGAATTGAAAATCCCATTGAAAGTCCAAATTGGCAGTATAATCCATTCACCTTTCCATTGAAGAATCTGTATTACCCTGTGTATGTTGGCGCATTCCTTTGACAAATCTTTCAGTTGGCTGTATAAATCCTTAGCATTATTTGGAAGTAAATCAATTAATTCCCCTTTGAAATTCACGTTCAATAATTGTGGAGTGTTTTTACGAACTATAGTCATTAAAGTATGGCCTCAACAGAATTATTCCTTGTCAATGAACACTGAAATTTTCTGTGTATTCATCTTCCTTCAAATTCTTAATCTGCATCTATTCCATTGAAAAACCCAAACCATAGTCCCATTGAGAGCAATCCCTTTCTGTTAGAATACTATCTGTTCTGTGCCTCTGTCTTTGTCGTTAAAAACGGATTTCTGATCCCTTTTCTTAGCTACCCGTCATCCCAAATCCTGTGTAAAAACGAAATTCTCTTGCAGTGTGCATTTTTCTTTTGCATTTGCTTTATTCTCCAAAATCGATTTTCCTACCTTGCTTTCATGATGCCCTGGTGTGCATAGTAGTAGTCTTTAGGATTCCTTATCTCCTAAAGTGTAGCAACACCAATTTCATTTCTAGCTGTCCCACCGCCTTTGTGAGCTGCTGTGCGACTAACGAGCAACTCTGATTCTTTCGTTTTGCTCTCAAATCGGGTTTTCATTTTCTTTACTGACTTCCCATTCTGGGTTGGTGGACTGTCCAAAATCTGAATGTTTTTTGGGTTTTTCTTTTTTTCCCCTCTTTTTCCTTAATCCTTGTCACTGCCTTCCATTCAAAGGGAATTAAGTTAGCTGATAATTGGGAGTGAGTGTTGGAGGGGAGATTGCTTAACTTTGTTGCAATCACATGCTTTAAAACGATTTTTCCTGTTTGCCATTAAAGATTCCAGTTCTGTAGGAAACATTGTATTGTGTGCTATGACATTGGTGGCTGTCGTCAAATTGTTTGATTTTGCTTTTTCTATTGAAAAATAAATCTTATTGGTATACAGCGGCCTGATTCCTAGTCCGTTGTGACACGGGGTGTTTGTAAAGGTGGGTGTGAGATGGGTTGGCGGCCTACTCAAATAAAGGAACCCATGGGATATTCAAGATAAAAAGCATTTTTATTGTGCGCTACCTTCATTGTCGGGGGGGGGAAGGTGTCCCTGGCTGGAGTGTGCCGTGTTCTAAAACCGTGAGAGGGGCAAGAAAAGGGGATTAAGGGATTGGGTAAAAGGGGATAAAGGGATTGGATGTAAAGGGCTTAGACTCTAAATGGAACGGGGAAAGGGATACAAGTGACTGGGGCAAAAAAAGGGCTTAATGGGCAGGAAAGGATATCAAAAGGGGCAAGACATGGAATTTGGTAAAGGGTTAAAAGGGGCAAGGAAAGGGGGTTACAAGGGCAACAAAATGGACTGAGAAGGGCAAGAAATTGGGCTAAAATACATGGGCAAGAAATGGGGCTAAAGGGTGCTGAGGCAAGAAAAGAGGCTTGGGACAAGTGTGTAGGGACAACGCTGGTGTTTTGGGGGAGGGGGCAGGGAAGAGAGGATGATGGCATTTTTGCGGGCTTGGGATGTGGACCGAGTGTTGGAGCAGCACTAAGAGTTGGTAGCACTCTGTGCTCGCTTAACTTTTGAAATCTCCACTAGCTGCTGTACGGTCGTGCTGGGAAGCACTCCTGTCCCAGCCAATTGAGTGGCTGGGGAGTGGGGACCGGAAGTAAGGTGGCAGAAACCGGAATCGGGTGGGAGTTGTTTTTTTTTATTTTATTTTTATTCCTGGAATGGGGGCATCCTGCGGGGGTCGTGGCCGGCCCCTACTTTAGGCAGGCATTGACCCAAAAGGGAGGTCAGACTAAGAGCCCAAGCTGTGACTCGTGACTGCTTGAGGGACGTGGGGGGGGGGGGGGGTGCACCCTGCTCCAGTCCGTGGTCTGCTGTGTCGAATGCTACTGAGGTGAAGGAGAACCTGTCTGCAATCCAAGATTTTAAGGCTATTGTCTTATCACCTTGATGGTAGCAGTTTCTGTGCTGCATCTGGGTTTGAAACCAGTTTGGCATGACTGAAGGAGGTTGTTGGCTTTGTTGTTTTTTGAAATTGGGTGGTTGCTGCTTTCGAGAGCATCTTACCTAGAAGATGTGTGATGGGGTGGTAGTTGAGGAGGGCGTCTGGGTGTTTAATTTTTTTTATATATAGAAGTGGGGGGGGATTTAGTCGTAGGAGCTGTTCCTTGTCCAGTAAGGGGAGGAGCGCTTCTGTCGGAAGGGTCGGAAGCAATGGAGAATGTCGTCCACGTACAATGTGGCAAAGGTGGCATATCCTGTATGAACGTAACTGTTGTCTGCTTTTCTTTCTTTTTAGTATGGAATTATACAATTATAAGAAAAGGCATTGTTGGACATCTGGCCTAGATTAGAGTGCTGCCTTTATTGCAGTGATTAAAGATAGCTGCGTCTTTTGAGCTGCGTTTTGTGCTGTTTAGCTAACGCAATGATTCGATCTGGGTAGAGTGGCCAGCCCATCATGTTGCTCTGAACACGGGCTTTCCGAAATTCTAAAGCCAGTGTTCTCATGTAAGCAAGCAGCCCCACTGCCTCAGACTATCGTTTGCCTTACCCTAGACTACACTGGCCACGCACCCATCTCCTTCATACTCTGCCCCCACCCACCCCAACTTACCATGGAACTGGTTCTCTTGTAGATGCTGCTATTGACTTAGAAAAGTCTCTATCCATGATGTCAATCTTTAGTAATTTCGTTTAATGGAATTTGGGGCATGCGCTCAAGAGGCCATTGCCATCTTGTAATGTTCTAGGGTCCATGTTAAGGCCCGAACAACTTTTGGGACCAAGATCCTTTACAAGATGGTAATGGCCTCACCACCTGGTGTATTTTTCTTAATTATGGATGCATGACTGGTGCCTTTTTATAGTTAGGATTTTTATTTTTTTGCGCGAGTGTAGTATCCGACGTGTTAACTTTCCCAACCTTGAGCAGAACCGCTGGAAGTTTGTTTGCCACTTAATGAGGATTAACTAATTGGAGTTCTTTTTAATATTTTATCTGTATAACTACAGAAAACATGTTTGAAGTAAGTTGTTTTTTATATACAGATATCCGTTTGCTGTGCAGCATGTGCTTGATGGGTTTACAGTGAACGAATATGCTAATGTTTAGAGGGCTCAAAGTTTATACACGACACTAGCTATTGGCTAGGGATTTTGCAGTTTTGGCGGGTAAGAAATGGTGTGCTGTGCGCATCTGAGGCGTTGAGATAGCGAGCGACTCTAGATCTGGCTAGTAATGATAATGATGCGCTATTTATATAGCGCCTTAATCCAAAGTGCTTTACAAAGCACATATTTACATACACTATCACCCAACCGAAATTGGTACTCATTTATCGACCTCGGAAGGATGAAAGGCTGAGTTGCCCTCGCTGGGTTTTGGACCTGCGACCTGCAGATTACGCTCGATTGGCAGCAGCGAGCGCTCAACCCACTGAGCTATCTTACCAGTTTACCTGCTAGTAGATTGCAACTTGACATGTTTTCCCCTTAGTTTAGATTTGAAATTCGTCCCAAAGAGGAATCGGGGGCAGAAGAGTTTTCCAACTACCTTTTTAGGATTGCTGATGCCCTTCCCAGCTTATTTACGTTAGCGATTGTAAGCATTTAGCAGCTAGGTCAGTGAAGGCACTATGTAGGTTTGTCGAGCATTTTTAAACATTGTATTGGTGTCTTTCATTTGTACTGATGTATTCACTGAAATGTATATAGTTGTCAATTGGTTGATATATTTGAACTTAAAATATGTGATTCATAGTTTTAAGGCTGTTTCATGTGCATTAATGGACCGAAGTTGAACTAATGGATACGGGTAACGTGCATTTTATTTTTCTGGGGATAGTAAACCTTTTCTTTTTGCACTAGAAAACGAAGGTTTGCAATTTTGATTATTACGTAGAATGTTTGTCTAGCTTATCAGTCCATCAATGCATCAACTTTTTGTTTGAAAATGCGGCTGCTTGCGGCAGCTTGCAATCATTCATAGCATTAATCTGCTGCCATCAATTGAAAAAAATGAATCCTAATGTTTGGCCCCACCAGTCTGGCGAGGTTCCATAAATGTATTCCTGAAGATGTTTATATATCTCTCAATTTGGAGCTAAGCCACTGAATGGAATGCCACGAGGATGATTTTAAAGAGCGCTAGGATGTTGGTGACGATCTGTCAAGTAGTTATTTAAAAAAAAAAAAAAAACTATGAAGTGGGGTGTCTTTGTCCCATAATGCATTGCAGGCGTCAAACTGCCATTTTAAATGCACTTTTTTTCCCTTCATTTGAAGAGCCAGTCTTTTTCTAAGGGCTTAAATGGTAGATTGGGTTGAGGTGGCCTTTCCAGAGTGATGTTTGATGGTGGTGTTGCTGAGGGGTACTAAGTAAAGTGGGTTAGTTTGGACTGGAATTTGTGGCTGCCCTAGAGAACTTTTTTCGAGTTTTTCTGAAGCCATGCCGTTTGAGCGTTAAAAAGCATAAACAAAGATGGATTATTAAGGAATGTTAACAAAGGCAGACATTGGTGGGTAATCGATAGTTGGAAAAATATTTATGTTGTCTTTACTTTTGAATGAGGATTACTTTATATTACAACAGTTGTGGTTTTTCTTGTTTTTTTTAGATTATTGTGGGCATTGAGGTGTCGTGGAGCTGAGCACTATAGCCAAAAGAAAAAAAAATGGGTTTGGTTTTAATGTATGCATATGCCACAGAGGCACGATTGCATCCACCATGGTTCTTTTTTCCTTAGGAGTAATTTGAAATGGCTGTGTTTCGCGACTTGTACCCTGGGATGTAAGTATCGCAGGGAGATGAGTACTCTTCCCAAATACCGTTCAGTTTAAGAAATAACTGAGATGGTTGAGGGGTATGTGGTAAATGACAATCTAGAGTAGTGTGGTTAATGACTGAAGTGGAAACAACGAAAGAGAATGCGCTAGTGGGTGGACACTGACAGGAACGTATCCTTGAAAGTTCACATTGTTCCTGACACCAAACAAACTTCGTTGTAGTGACTTGCATGACATGGTTTTTACACTTTTACAGTTAATCCACAATCCTAGGTATGCCCTAGATGTCGTCATTGTAGTCATGTGATGAGAACTGCGATGTGTGCTCTACTTTGAAGGATTGTCATAATTTCCAGGATTGGATTAAATTGTCATATATATATGGTCCTAGGCAGTGATTTCCACATAGTGGTCAAGGGCAGCGCAAACGGGTGTGGGGCGGCTCTTTAGGTTGCGTAGCTTCCAAGGCATGCCCATCTCTGTTAAACCAGTACGTGCATCGCTCCAGCTCAGGTTTCACTACTGAATTTTAAGGGTTTTGCTTAATCGTGTTTTTGCTTCGCTCTTAAGCAAAGACATTTTTTTACTTGAATGTTTTGTTATGTATGTGTATCTGCTGTTTACTGACCGCGGTCGTAGAAAGGGCGTGCAGCTCCCTCACTGCAAACCAGGCACACCCTCCCCGACCCCTCCCCGCCCCCCCCGCCCGCTGGATAGGAGGGGTGCTGCATCTTACAATAAAATTGCTGATAACGGGTGATGGTGATCTAAGAACTCAGGATTTAGCCTAAGCCTAAGCCACACACACAACCCAGAGTGAATTATTTGAGTATCCCAACGGGGACCCTTCATTATTAAGCACTCTAACTTTTAATAGTCCCTAGGATTCCCCTGGTGTGAGCTCAATCTAAATGGGGACCTGCTACGTTGGCGGCTCACCCTTTCTTGGAGGAGTCTCGGGGGACCCTTGGAATGAGTCTAGCGCAACAGATCCACCTACCCAAACTCTGGTATCGCCTACATTGAGTGTGAGGCCAAAGGATGGCCTGGTCTGTGGTCCCATCTCGGTAAGCCGCCTCATGCAGGCCGCCACTTTATCGGAATACCTCACGAAAGGGTACCTCTCCTCTGCCCCCTTCTTTAATTGGATATAATGTCCCCCAGTACTTCTCCACCAGCAGTGCACACCCACACGTCATGATGTCGTACCTTCTCCTCAACGGGGGGGGCCCTTTCCACGACGCCAGGCAGGTGAGGCTGATATCCTATAGTCTCCTGGGGGTGGTTCTCATGGGGAGGTATTCCCCTGCCATAAAACGGTAGTGCTAGTAGTCATTTGTGCTTTTGTATTGCAAGTAGGGAAGGAGAGCTCCTCCATGCAGTCTCTGGGGGTTGGTCTGCACCTCTTCAAAGGAGATTTAAAATTGTTGCATCCTTTCTGAGAGCCAAGATATGTCGGCAAATAATAGTCCCATTTGCGGCCAAACAAAACGTTTGGATCACTTTGGAGAAATTGTTAACATGGAGTTGAATCTTGAGTAATGAAGCAGGATCGTAGACCATTGGAGAGGTTGTCGATGTGTGAGAGCCTACATGGCTGTGCATTTGCAATAGTCCTGGGCCTCCATTGAGCTTTGCTTTTATAAATTGAAAAGGTAGCCAATGGATGCGAGACCCGTAGAGGGGCTTTCAGGATAGGGAGGTAGTCTGGGAAAGGTTGGGTGTTTCCGCGCTGCTTTGAGGGCTGCCGTTATTTTTAAATGTTGCGAGTTGTTTTTTTAGCTAAGGGTACGAAGACTGCCTTTCCCTTGAGCACGTTCTTACATCCTAAGCCACCGTCGGTGTCCTATTGCCATGGTAACAAGGACCACTATCAGTGCCCAGCCATTAGTCTTCCCTCTGCCTGGTTCCTTTCGGCTGACTGCAAAAACTGTTTGTGATCTTTAGTGTGTGTGTGTGAGAGCCGGGGAAACGCACACAAAACACATTTCGCAAAATACATGATTTTTATTTGTCTTCTGCTCCTAGGGTGCTATGAAGGTGCTTGGGTGGCCGGATTGCAAGACCACGCTTGAACTAACTCTGTTGTGGCCTTTTTAATACCTTTCTGTCAATTGTGGGAGGCTGCTTGGGGGATGGAAAGGTTTAGTGAAGGGAGACTCAAGGTGCCTCTGAGGTATTTATGTGCAACAGTGAATTTGCTTCCTCTGTTGAGCTTCTAGGTATCCCCTACATTTTATCTCGCAGGGTGAGTGGAATGGTTGGCTTCTGGCAACAATCGTCCACCTGAGACGCCAACCCCAAATGAGGCCTTTCTGGTTGGGTATGGTGCGTGTAGTGGCTATGGTAAAGCAAGAGCTAAAAGAAACCACTAAAAACAGGTTTTGAGAACCCTTTAAATTTGCCCCAGGCCAGCAATGTTTCACAATGGAACCACTCCTCCATCCCAGACCAGCTGTTCGGTGAGGCGCTGAGCAACCTGCGATTTAAATATGTTGGTACATTTGATGGGCCTCAATCCTGGGTTCCTCATATTAAATGAGACCGCACACTAGATGGGGCGTTTTATGAACCTTGTGGGCAGTTCTATTACAAAAACATAAAACATGCTTGAACATTCCATCTGTTTGCCCCTTCTGTGGCTTCGATTTATTGTTACTCTATGCAGGGTAAAAGCTACCCATCTGAACAAACCCCTCTTCATGGAAACCTGCAAGCAGGTTCTCCAATCTCAAACTTTCCATTCCTCATTTCACCATATCCCACTTAATTCAATACACATTTCAAATGGATTGTGTCCTCCCATGTATTATTCATCTTTGATATTCAATATCTGCTGCTGCTTCAGAAAATAAATTCTGCAGAGGGCGCTGTGCATTGATGCAGTCGACTCTGTCCCTCGACGGGCTCCGTCTCGAGGATGTTATTGAAGGCCAATAGAGCACGTGCAGTGCCAGTTTGCTTCGGTTCAGGATTTCCTTCGTGAAATATACAAAAATGTTAGTCTTCGACACGACGACCCCAAAGACGGGTATAAAAGTGTCAAGACTACGATGTCGAGATGTCGCTGACCGATCTGCATCGAGAATGCTTGTGGTGTCTCGGTGTGGAGCACAAGACCTCAGCGTGTTCAAAATGTCAATCGATGACTTGAAAAGGGGAAATTGGTGGTAGGTAGATTCCCTAGGAAATCCTGATAAACTGCCTTTTCGAAGGAGTGGCTCCCACCACTCGAGGCGCCATAAATCGCCTATTTCAATGTCTTCGTCCCACGCCTCTCCTGCGAGAGCTACATCCTGTCCCACTAAGGCCTTCAGTCCTGCCTAATGGAAAGCTCAAAATATTTGTAAACCTGTCCGGTTCCTGTGTTCTGGAGGCTTAATTTCTGTAGTTTACAATATTTTCCTTGAGCTTCACATTTGCCAGCTGTATTTCTCCCAGTTCAAGATGGCGAACTTCCTGCTCAGCAATGATTGGCTATAGACTATTCTGATGCAGTTTGGAACCTCTGAAAGGGTTCTAAACTGCCTTTCATTCAAGATCTATGGAGAGGTCACAGCGCTCAAGAGCTTTCAAGTTTACTACAGAATCAAGGAAACATCCAGCCAAGAGGAAAAGACTGCAGAAAGTACCAGAGAATCACACGCAGATAAGTGACTGAAGAAATGTTGTCAATATCATTAGTAAGAGGTTTACTACGTGTGCATAGTTTTTAGAGAGTTCTGGAAAAAGTCAGCTGTTTTAAGAATCTTCATAAATTAATGGGAACAGCATAGACTGTATATATTTAAGTGTAAATATTTCTGTTGGACAAAAGTGATGTGTGCGCGCGCATGTAAGCAGTAATAGATTTAAAAGCGACTGAGTCGGCGCTGTGTTAAGACAAGCTCATTAGAAGAAGGAACCTAGCGCCGTGGTTCCAGCATTGTATGAGGGGGATCTGATCGTATCGTGATACAAACTAACCGCCGGTGTTAGCTGTGTGGCGCGGCTTGAAGGTAGCTGTTGAGACCGTTCGATGCGGTACAAGTAAATAATTTGTGCGCGTAAAGGAGAGAGCAGCAGCTGTAAGAGAAGTCGTATCGAAAGGAAGTTCATTTTAGCTTCAGAAGTTTGCGCTTCCACTGAAGAAGTCAATACAACAGAGTACAAGTGAGCGAGAAGTAGTAGTTAAATGTTAAAGGTATTTGTACCGCGCACCGTCACCAACAGAGTTGGTCCCCAGGCGCTCTGCCGGATCTGCAAATAAGGTGGGATGGGTTAGTAGGTGAAGCGGGAGGAGGATAGTGAGGAGTGGTGTTCTGTTGGCAGCTTCAGCTCGGTGTACACTGGGTGCTGAGGTTTGGTGCGAGTATCTGATCGATGTCAGTCCTCGTGTGCTGTTGGTGTTGCTTATGTGTTGCGAAATGTGTGCGGTTTGTTGTGCGAGAGATGGTTGTGAGATTTTTGAGTGAGATGTCTGCAGAAATGCTGAGTTTTTTTGTTAGTGGGTTGTAAGAACTTTAACATGCTAACATTCAGAAATCTGTCAGTGTGGCGCTCGCCAATCCTCCCAATCTCATCAGGGTGGGCGAATGGGTTACGCCTGGCAGGGTCTTGGTTTATGTGAGGTGCTCCCTGTCCTGTAAGTGTTCTAATTGCTCCTCGCCGTTCTAGTCTAGCGAGCTCTATGTGTTCTAATGCTGATGGATTGATTAATGTGGGTTGGGTGGCTATTCTCCTCCTTGGGTGCTGGAGTTGGTGTAGTGGACTCCTCTCACAATTTCTATCTAAATGTGTCTGCTCGGGGTCTGGATATGGTGTGTCTGGGAGGGAGTGGACGAGTCATTTAAGGGCTTTCGTCTCGGTCGGAGTGTGTGATCAGTCTATGGTGACCTCGTTTTGTGACTATTTCCCATGATAACTTGTGGTCTGTCGTGTGGGTTCAGTGTTGTCCATCTTGGCAGTGACCGAGGTTGGTGTTATTGTCATCGTTGTTTAGTGGGGGTGGGCATTCTAGTGCGTCACTGTTGTGGTTACGCTGTGAAGAGCCATGATTTGAGGAGTTTCCTGAATGCTAGGTGGTTTGTTGTGTTCCGTATATTTTTAGGTCGGTCATTCCAGGTTTTCGTTGCTTGGTGAGGGAAAGAGGATCCTCAGTTTTCTTTTGTTATAGGGTTTTGGTTGCAGACTGATGTCGGTGCTTGTTCTTGTTGGTTGACTTAGGCGTATTTTAACGCTTAGGAATTCTGCGCCATGTTTGTGTATTGCTCTGTGCGTGATGCACATGAACTTGAACTTTATTCGCTGTTTTAATGGTAGCCAGTGTAGTATTTTTAGCGCGGGTGTGATGTGTTCTCTTCTGGGTAGCTTGAGGAGGAGTCTGGCTGCCGCATTTTTTATGCGTTGTAGTTATTTTTACAAGTCTTTCATGTATGCTCTGGTATAGGCTATTGGCGGTGTCTTGTATGTTGAATATTATTTGAGTATTGTCTGTGTAGTTGTAGCATGTGAGGCCGTGTTTTTTGATGAGTTTAATTAATAAGTACATGTAGATATTTAATAGAAGCGGGGAAAAGGATGATCCTTGTGGTTCTCCACACGTGGAGTCTCTAGGTTTGGACTTAAAAGGTTTCATCCATACGGTTTTGGTTCTGTCTGTTAGGAAGGATTTGATCCGTAGTAGGGCGGGGTCTGTTATTCCTACTCCTTCTAATCTCTTTATGAGGATGTCGTGGTTGACGGTGTTGAAAGCTGCGGACAGATCAAGAAGAATGAGGGCGGTACTGTTGTCCAAGTCTGCGTTCGTTTTTAGGTCGTCCCATATTGTGGTGAGCTGATTCTGTTCCTCTAATTGGTCTGAAACCAAATTGTGCCTGGTCTAGAAGGCAGTGCTCTTCTATGAATTCTTGGGTTATTTTGTAGACTTGTGTTTCTAGCAGTTTGGCTATGTAGGGTCTGTAGTTGGATAAGTCCTCTACGTTTCCTGTTGTGTCTTTGAGTAGTGGCTTGATGTAAGCTGATTTTGAAGGCCTGTGGTACTTTACCTGTTGAGGTTGAGAGGTTGAGGATATTCCTGTGGTATCCCATGTGGGTTCCTTTTTTGAGAATGGTTTTGTATATGTCCGGGGGGCAAGGGTCTTCAGGAGAGCCTGATTTGTTGCTTTGTTTTACCAGTTTGACGATCGTCTCCACTGATCTTTCTGGGAAGCTTCGTAGCTTGTTTGGATGTTCCTCGTCTGTGTCGGAGGGGTTTGAAGTGTGATCGCTTGGTCTGTTTTGTATGGTGTGTTGGATGGAGGTTATTTTGTTTTTGAAGTGGTCTCCTAGGTCATCGCAAAGCTTCATCGATGGAACTGGCGTGTTGCAGCACGGTGGTTTTTTTATTTCGTTTATGATTTTGAAGACGACTTTTTGGGCGTTTAGTGCTCTGAAGATACGGTTGTCGTAGTGTTTCCTCTTCGCTTTTTGTATTTCCTTTTCATATGAGCGGATCTGTTGCAGGAATTTCAATTTGTTTGCAGTGGTGTTGGTCCTCCATTCAGATTCTAGTTGTCGTTTTTTCTTTTCATGGCGCTGAGTAGTGGGGTGAACCATTTTGCTGTTTTCTTACGTGATGGGGTGAAGGGCTTTTCTTTGGCGATGTCGTCTAGAGTTGTTGCGATCCAGGTATGGAGTAGGGAAACTTGTTTTGTTGTCTAGGTCAGCTTCTTCCATGGTTGTTGCTTGTGGTTTACTGAGGTTTTTATGGTTCTCCAATTTCTTTTCATCATGATCGGTGGATTTTCTTGTTGCATTTCTGTTGGAGCGGTTGTGATTATGAATGGAATTATGAGGTGGGCGTTACAGAGGATTTGAATTGGTTGCCGTGGTGATGAGATCCTTGTTGGCGAAGATTGCATCAAGTGTGTGCCCTGCTGAGTGTTGCTCCTTTGACTAGTTGTTGTAGGTACATGGCTGCTAGTTGGGTGGTTAAGGATTTTTGTGTGGCTGTGGTTTCTTCGTCGAACCAGATGTTGAAGTCTCGGAGGATGATCAGATGATTGTACTTGATGGCTAGGATGGTGATTGCTTCCGTGAAGGCATCTATGAAAGTCGCATCATAGGTTGGTCTGTATATCGGTATGACTTACAGGTTAGTTTTGGGGTTTACTGATAGCCGTAGTATTAAGGATTCGCATTTATCAATCTTTAGTGGATCTTCCATTTTGATGGCCAGTTGTTCCTTGTGGAATGTTTGGACATTGACCTTGCGTTTGTTAAGTTACAGTGGATTCTCTGGGTGTGATTTTTGTTTTGTGGTTATTCGTTGTTCAGGTTTGTAGTTGTCTGGTCGTGGTGTTTCTGCATTGATGTTGGTAGGATGAAGAGGGGCGACAGCTGCTTCTTCATTGAAGCGGTCCAATAGGTTGATAACAGGGCTGATCATTCGTGGTGTTTCTACTGTGATGCTGCTCTGTTGATCCGCGATGGCTTCTTCAGATTGTTAGGTCGGAGGTAGCATTGTTGGTTGTTGGGGCTTCATATTGTGTGGGGTGTTGTAGAAATCGATGGTGCCCCTCTGTTATTGTGATGTAAGGTGTAATGGGGTTGGAGCCATCCCACCCTCTTGAGTGCTCCTGTCTTTTTTTCCGGGTGTTTCGGAAAATTCTTTGCATGTCTCGGTTTCCGTGTTGAGGTGTCGGTGTTCCATGGTTGTTGCAAGGTAAGGTGTGAGGTGTAAGGATTTTTCTCTTACAAATTTACTTCCGGTTATGGCTGCCTTAGGCGTGTTTCCTGACAATGGGGCTGCTTCTTCTGAGTTCTGTCGGTTTTGTGTGTTCGTGTCCCTTGTTGCACGATCTTGCGCTCTTTCTCGGCATCCTTTTCTGGGTTGGGCCATTTTTCTGTTTAAGGTGCAGACTTAGGGTGGCTGGTCCTCTATGGTGTTGTGCAGGCGCGGTAATTTTGTTTTTTCCTTCTCTGGATACGCTAGGGTGCTCTCTGGCTCGGTCTGTCATTTCTGTCGGTGGCTAGGGTGTGTTTCCTAAGGGTGCACTGTCAGGGAGGGTTATGGGCGTTAAATGGTCTGGTGGAATGGGACTCCATTAAGCTAGGTAGTGATGGATTTCCGGGATTAATGGAGTACTGAACTAAGCACAGTTAGATTAGGGGCCCTGTATATTGGAAGAAAGGCTTACGCCTAAGAAGGCGACAGTTCTGGACCTAACGCAGCTAGATTTGTGGGCCAGCCGAGTGAAGTGCAGTACCAAGCACCGCTAGACCTGAGGGTCCTGCACTGTGGGAGAGAGGCCCATGTCTAGGAGAGCAGCAGGGTATCAGACTAACACCGCTAGATTTGAGGGCAGTTGAAGCGGTACTGTCTGATACCAAATAGTTAGATTTGACGGTCAGCCGAAACAGTGGAGCACGATAACAAGCACAGATAGGCTCGAGGGTCCTGCACCGTAGGAAGGTGGCCCATGCCTAGGAGAGCAACAGGGTATCAGACTAAGCGACTATATTTGAGGGTCAGTTGAGACATTACTGTACGATGCCAGACATAGCTGGATCTGCGGGTCAGTTGAAGCAGTAGAGCACGATACCAAACACAGCTAGATCTGGGAGTCCTGCAAAGTGGACATCTCCCTGAACACGGTTCACTGCGGTGAGCTAGCCATGTAGGTTCAGGGGGCATGTACTAGTTGAGGAGTGAATTTGAGGGCACAGCTAGGACTTACTCCCTTAATGCAATCCGGCCACAGAAGTCCTGCTAGATTTCAGAGACCGGCCTCTCAATCTGAGTATCAAACAATGCGATCTGGACACACAACCCAACTGGATTTGAGAAACCTGTGTAGCGGGAGAGAGGCCTATCAGTGCAATTTAAACATCATACAATGCAGTTTGGAGACAGAACCCCTGCTATGCTGGAGAGACCTGTATAGTGGGAGAGAGGCCTATTAATTCAATCTAAACATCATATAATGTCGTTTGGAGATACAACCCCTGCTAAATTTGAGGGACCTGTATAGTGGGAGAGAGGCCTATCCATGTAATCTAGACATCCTAGATCGGTTCCGATCAGTAGTAATCGGTTTAATTGAGCAGTGGCATTCAAGTTTGAAATATTAAATGTTTAATGTTTTATGTAAAAAGGCAGAATATAAGCAGTCCTTCAATACAAGAAAGTAGCAAAAGAAGTTGCAGTTTAAAAGCGCAAAGTAATTAAAGTTGTGCAATCTGTTTTAAGAGAACAGAGAATTCCTGGGTACACGTTTAGGAATAGAGTTGTGGTGTCCAGAGAAGAATCTAATTGGTTTTCACTGAGAATAGCTACATGGATAGTGGAAGCAAGAGAGTTGAGAACTCTTAGCAGAGCAGCCGAGGGAGCAATAGTCTAAAAACATCAGATTCCAGTTGAAGAAGCAAGACAGTATGAACTCCAACCGTCATAAATTGCCCCTCCGCTAGAAGCAGAGGTTGACGAGCCATGCTCCTACCGCACCTTCTAAAGCCAGTAAGGCCAGATCCAAATCGAGAGCCGTAGAGGCATTGACACACTGAGAAATCATTGAAGGATCTTTCGAGTCATAAGTCAAAAGAAAAGTCAAGGTCGCCGACGCCAGCTGTACCATCGACACCAGCGGGCCTATCAACAGTGGGTGCCATTGAAACCTTTGGTGCAATCTAAGTCTAAAACATCTTCCAAGACATCGAATCCTCGAGCTCAACATTTTTGAAGCCTTAGACGCCTTTACCAGAGATCTTTCACTCCTTAACCAAGAAAGGATTACTTTAAATCTCTAACCTCCTTTTTATGAGAACAATGAGCCACCTGATAATGATGCTCCATTTGGTTTACAGTATGGCACACCAAATGTCACTGATGGTTTTAGATCATAAGAATCCAGACTGAAGGACCTATATGAATTTGCAAACATCCAGTGGAGTGGACACTTCATGAGAATTAGAATTTGCAAAGATTGAGCCCGATGAACATGCAGAAGCCTCATACAGGCAGTTGATGGCGAAGGTAGTAGATTACCTTGGATAGAGCAGACTTGCCATTCCCTTCCAGCGGGATGATCTTGCAGACATCCTAGATAAAGGTCCTCAAAAGGATCCAATTTTATCTTTCCACATTGTTCTGCCCATAGTAACTGTTGGAAGGCCCCCTGCCTGCATCCCCTCGCTTCCTGGTTTGTCTGTGAAACCGCCCTGCGACCCGATTGGACTCTCAAAGGGACTTATCTGATCACTTCAGGGTGGCCCCTGCCCAGCAACCCCACCTGCTAAGAACCCCGAGGCAAAGGGCGGCTCTAGATCGTATCCGCTGAAGAAGCCAGTAGCCTGCCGTCAACCAACACCAACCAAAAAGTGTGGCAAGGGTAGGGACTGAAGCAATTACTTCACGCCAGAAAGCCCTACCAGTCCCACTTAAAAACATTAAAAGTTTTACTGTTTTACATTGTACAGCCACATATTAAGGTCACACGATTACTCTTACACCAATAGCATCACTATACTGAACCTTGCATATAGACTGTGCTCACAACATTGAATGTGTTTGATAGCAATAAAGTGAATTTAGAAAGTGTGCCACATAGCGTCACTGTGTTAAAGCTGAATTTAGAAGGTAGTCCCTACCTCATTGAATGTACATAGTAGCGTCACTGTGTCAAAGTTTGAACTTGGAAGGTATTCCCAACTTCATTGAGTAGCGTCACTTTGTCAAAGTTTTTTAATTTAGAAAGTGTGCCTAATAGCTTCACTGTGGTAAAGTTTGAAGTTGAAGGTACTGCAACATCATTGTGTGCCTGAATAGCATCACTGTGACGCTGAATTTAGAAGTTATTCCTGACATTGTGCGTGCCCTGATAGCATCACTGTGTTAAAGCTGAATTTAGAAAGTGTGCCTGTTGAGTTTCCCATTTAGATAGTGCCATACTGAATACCTGTATCGCCTATATATCCCATGTATCAGTATCCACTTGGGTATCTGTATCCCATGTATACCACTATCCACCCTGTGGCTTTTGTGTCCAGATTGCATTGTATATATTGCATAGAAAGACCACTGGGTCCCACCACCCAGGCTCCTAGGCAAGCGCTCTGTGTTCCAAGCCAGCGCATAACCATGCTTTAAGCAACATCATAACACATCTCCTCCCTTCCCGGTGAAAACCAATTATGAGATGTCCACCACACTCGCACCCCTCCTTAACACAGACAACCCTAACCAGGAAAAGCCCTGTGCTGGAGGACCAACTGAACACTTCCAACATATGCATACCTCTCCTTACATGACACCACCAGAAAGCAAAACCCATGCCAAGGTACACTTTCACAGAAAAATTCACTCCGGAGAACTATGTCAAAGAAAATGCATCTTTTAGAGATGATGTAACTCAACATCTAGGGCAACACCGCTGACCACCATGGTGACAATCACCCACAAACATTCAGAGTCGCTACCTCCTTATACTTTGTGGCACTCACCCACACACTAGGAGTCGCTACTCCCTTGTGGTACTTACCCACACAGTCACTACCTCCTTGCACATCTGTAGCACCCACAACATGGAGGCGCTACCTCCATACACTTTGTTACACCCAAAAACACTCAGGACACTCGCCCACAAAAACTCAACGTCCGTGGATACTCAGACATCCTTTCACCATGCACCCTTTAACATCAATTAACACACAGGTACTTTATTTTCCTAAGAGTCCATGTTGCTATTTGCAATGTACCCTAAAATGCCTCAAAGATGTTAACTCTAGCCGCTCTCATAACCTAATACAAACTCACCCTACGTGCATATTCAGGACGTCAGAGTCCACTTTTAACCTAAAAATGCCACAATAAGGTTAAAGTAAAACATCTCAATTCCTCAATCACTTCCTGCACCCTTCAGCCGTCACAACTAATGCAACACGCACACACGCACAATAAGGGCGAGTTCATTACAATCGTCAAAGAACCAGAAAAGGATACACAGAACTCTTCATAACATCCCACTTCTCCCGTGGCCAACATTAGTCAGCCGCCATAATTCGCTGCGCTTTGATGTAGCACTTTTACACATGCCTTACGCCGGATCCCTTTTGGCAAAACTTTGGAAACCATGCTGGGCGCAGACTTCAATCAGACTTTCCGACTCGCGAAATACAGTCCGAGGTCAATTTCTGTGCACTCAACTTCTTCCTGTGCGTTCAACTCCTTCCGCCGCTTATTATCCCTGGATGACAGACGTCCGGGTTAACTCTCTTGGGATCTACATACATAGACTCGCGCCCCTTGGGGTCCTTTTCTCTTCCCTTACGTTGACCCACAGCTTCACTGGAATTGTGCCCGCCACGGTACCGGAACACTGTTGCAGGGACAGTCCATCACGTCGTCACAATCTATGATGCGCAACTCTCCGCCATCTCCTGCTGCTCAGAACGTGATGTCATCAGTCACATTGCTACACTGGAGCGACCCAGACCTCCCTGGGCCAACCGTCGCCCAGCTGGAGAAAGGCTGCGCTTGGCCCCGACTTAAGTCACAGACACCGTCCAGGTAAGACACAACTTTCCGCACAAACTGGCGCTCTTTACTGCTACCCAAACGATCTCAGAAAATCCATCTTGCGCACCTTTCTCTATTACCTTTCACCTTCACGTTGGGTCATAGGCTGCGCTGGGGCAATTGCACATAACTTCTCCCTTCATAGGCAGCGCACTACCTTTTCACATGCCAGCACTTTGTGCTTGGGATTTTCAAGCGTTGCTTACTGTGGCTGCACAGCCGTCCCAATCTTTTACTTCTAGCACCATATGAGGGTCATTTCCATATTACAAATTCACAGCTCTTTTGACCCGATTGTTCTGCTTCTGAACCCCTCATCTTTGTGCAGGGGTTACACTCTTTATGGGATGATGTCTGTTTAACTTCTCCTGTACTTAAACTCCCTCTTAACTTCTCTCCTTCATCCCCTGTGCCCCTTATGGGCCTTGCGCTTTGCCTCTGTGGTTTTCCTCTCCTGGGGCTTAACTTCACTTATCCTCTCCCCATTAGTTCTCTTCCAAACCCCTTGCGCTTTGGGCCCCTGGGTGATGGGACTTACGGATGGCTGGAGGCGGTGGTCTCTCGCCTTCCTCTGCTTCTCCCCCACCACAGCTTACTTCTGTTTCTTGCGGAGGTTCTTGAAAATCCTCGTCGCCAATGTTAAATAGCTGCTTCATAGACTTCTTAGGTTACTAGTAAGTTCTTTATTATAAGTGACATGAGCTCTTAAGCATAGAAAGACCACTGGGTCCCATCACCCAGGCTCAACTGACGGCATTGGAACTCTGGAGCGAAGCTCATAGGCAAACATTCCAAGCCAGCTCATAACCATGCATTAAGCAACAGCATATATATTTCTCCCCTCCCCCCCCCCTCACTCTGTCCTGTTCAGTTTATCCACCATATCACTCCACTATGCTTACTCTCTGCTATACACCATAATTCAACTAGAACACAACTATACCATGATGATTCGGCCTAGCTGTTCTCATACGAACACAACCCCACGAACACTGCATCACCCTAATAAAACACCCCTAGCTAAGCACATTGTGGCTAGCTTAGGTGTTCCTCAGGCCTAAAACAGCCAGAACCCAGTCTAGGTGTCCACCCACCAGATTGAACACATCCAACTGGTTTCGTCAGCACCACACCTATCGCTAGAAAGCAGCTATAATCCAACAACCACACCAGCTGCACACATCCGGTGCACCCACGCACCATATACCACATACCACATTCTTTCTCTCTACTGACTTGAACTACAGTTCCCAAGAGCGTTCAACCTACCAGCGCTTTGAGATCATACCAATGCTACATAAGGGGCTATATAAATGCCAAGTAACATAACAGAAAAGGGTTAGTGCCAATTGGGAAACACGAGTCAAGTCCAGCAATAAATAACTTTACAAGAAAATACCGCCCATCAAGTAGTGACCCCAACTATTTATGGAAACACTGTACCCTAGAAAGGCTGGTGGTGCAGGCAGAAGCTGCTACCTCAAAACAAGCAGCGTATCCCACCGGATTGGGATGACAAAAGGGTAGTTGCCAGGGCAAGAAAAGTATTTTCTGGTGAGAGCACAGCTCTTAAGTCGGCCAACTCCACATGTGCCTTGGCAAAGGTTTCATACTCTATGGGACTGCATTCCTATTGCGGCTGATCATATTCCCGAAGGGTTGGAAAGAAACCGTTTCTTGGCCATTGTTGGGAATAGCAAGGAAGCCATGTGCGAGTCTCTTCAGTCGGGTCTAGTTTTTGCTGACGTGATCATCAGAGCCATTGCGACAAGCACCGTAATTCGCAGATTTGCGTGGTTAAGGAAATCTGGATTTGTAAGGGTAGTGCAGTCTAGACTCCTTAACATGGCTTTTGACGGGTCTCCTCTACTTGGCAGCAAGGCTGACAAAAGCCTTGAGAAGCTGCAGACCTCCAAGGCGGCTGCCAAATGTTTGCCCTAGTCTACCATCTTGGAGGGGTAGATCCTTTCGCTACTACTCCTCAGTTGGTAGAACGAGAGGAATGGCTGGTCAAAGAGGCCAAAGATGATTCCCTCATGGTGGATATGAGGGAGGTGTAAAGTCTGCTCAAGCAGCAGCGTTTTTACCAACAGCCACTGCTTCAGTCTCCTCAAAACCTGAGGTTTTGAGTCATTACCCCTGTGGAAGGCAGACTAGCTCAGCAACTGAAAGAATGGCGAGACACTACTTCATATGCTTGGGCATTAGAAACCATAGCTCAAGGTTACTGCCTCCCTGTCATTCAAAGACCTCAGAACCGTCCACCGGGGAGCCATTCTTTGAAGGTTCCAAATCCGTTCCTTGTGCAGGAAACATTAACCCTGCTAGAGAAAGGTGCTATAGAGCCAGTACCTGTAACTGAGAGGAAAAAAGGATGGTATTCTCCATATTTCTTAATCCCCAAAAAGAACAAAGGACTGAATTCATCTTGGACTTGAGGCACTTGACCAAGTTCCTCAGGAAGGACAAGTTAAAGATGGTCACCCTTTCTCGGATCCCTCAGCTCCTCCAACTCCAGGATTTATTTTCATGTGCCAATTAATTTCAAGCACAAAGTACCTGAGATTTGCCATTGGCGGTTCTCTATCAGCCAGGTCTGCCATTCAGCCTGACCCCCGCGCTGAGGCGTTTCACCAACTGATGGCGGTGGTGGCAGTGAGTCTCAGGAGGGGGACAGGGGGAATTCACGTCTACTCATACCTGGACGATTGGCTGATCAGGGCATGTTCCTCCGAACAAGTCCTGGATCATCTCCACGTCACCTGCATCTCCAGACTGGGCTTCTCCCTCATTTACAAGAAGTCCCCCATGACACCATCACTAAAGATCCAGTTAATCGCTGCTGTACTGTATAAATCCTTGGGAAAGAGCTTGCCACCCGAGGTGAGGACTCGCAACATTTTGGGTATGGGTACCAAATTTCAGAGTGCCCAGTGTCTTCCAAACTTTGACTTTTTGAGGTTGCTCAGCCTCATGGCATCCTGCATTTTTCTGGTGCCAGAGGCTCGCCTGAGAAGACCCCTTCAGTGGGCCCTCAGGACACAATGGTCTTAGTTCTCGGGCAACATGTCAGACCTACTTCAGGTTCCAAGCAGGATTGCACAGGATCTCCTGTGGTGGGCTTGCGAGGACAACATTCTGAAGGGAGCACCTTTTGGCAACCATGGCCGGAATTAACCGTAGTGACGGACGCCTCTGCTGAAGCTGGATATTGATTATCAAAGATCAGAAATATGTGGGAGGAACAACCATTCGAAAGTACGTTCTTTAGCATGTCCTTATACAACATTGCCAGCTGCAGTCTTCCCTTTATTAATTTACATTTTGTGCGCCTCGGAGCGCACAAAAACAAAAGACAGACAAACCAAAGAGGAGTAGCAGGGGGAGTCAGCCTGTCTTCTATCTGCTATGTTCAGCCCGGGTTCAGGTTGAAAAACGCCAGGTTTTCGGCCAAGCGTTTGTCCTGGAAGAGGATTCCACTGCAGTGGTACTTGGACACTGAAGGAAGTACTTCCAAAGTGTACCAGTTTGTACCTACGTTGAATGAGTGGGGCAAGCGGAGGAGCAAAGCCTCCTTTGTCTTTCTTGGGCTTTACTCTGCCAATGAGATGGGTCTGGCAGGCATTTATTCGACTTTTGAAGGACAGGGTCAAGATCTTATGTTTGATCCTCTGTCGAATAGGCAGCCAATGAAGTACCCTCCTGACCTCAGACAGGAGCTCATTTAGGCAGTCCCTGGATGGCTTGGACCGCGTTCTTAATTTCAATGCCACAGTCTCCACTTCTGATTCATGTAATATCTTTCTAATGTGCAGTACCTTCAGGTCTTTCACTATTATGTACCGATATGTTAAAACCCCGCTTTGCAGCGGGTGCTGCCGCCAGTTGCAGAAGTGGCATTTTGGGGCCTTGCTGGCTGTGGGTTGTGTAAAATTAGTTTGGGCTTGAGCAGCTCTGCTGTGTCCCCGTGGCAATGGGATTTCATAAGGCTTTGGAAACCCTGTTAATTTCCTATGTGGCAGTGTTTCAGGGCTTATGGTGCCCTCCTATTTCATATCCATGGCGGTGCTTGGGCTCAGTACTTATAAAGCCTCTCGATTTTCATCTGCGACGGTCATTGCTCCAGAGAATATTTTGAGGTGGTAGTGTTGCTCCCTATTTTTGAACTTTCAAGATTGTGTTGTCCTTTGCAAGAGAGTAAAATGTATTTGACATCCAGCCAATGTATGATAAAACTATATGGAAATCATTAACATGCTGCAGCTTTCTGCTTTGTGATAGAACACCTTTCATTGTTTCTTTAATCTCTGGCCATTTGATCTCTCCTGTATATATTTAATTGTTGAAAACATAAAAACCTAGCCAATTACATAGTAAAGCAAACCTGAATAGTTTTTGGTGCTTTGTTTTGATAGAATTGTCTTTTGATGTTTAATTAAAGACTTAATTTCCGGGAACTATTGCTACCTAATGGTATCATAATGTTATGATACAGCAGTGCAGAGAGGCAAGGACTCCATGCTAAATTCTATAACTACTCCCATGGTTCTATTGTTTGTATAGCGCTTTTGGCAAAGCGCTGCACATCGAAATATTTATCACAATTATCACCAAACCTGAAGTTGATAATCCTTTATCCAACTCGAAAGGATGAAAGGCTGAGTGGCCTTGCTGGGATTTGAACTTGCAACCTAAAGGTCACGCACAGATCGCAGCAGCACGCGCTCTACCTGCTGAGCTGTCTTATTGGCTAACATCCTTCAAACGTCAGTAAACTGAGTATCGACTCGGGTATAATACCTGGTGCTTAGATGTTTGGCAAACCATGCACAAAGCGCTACATAAAGTTAAATGCCTCTCTGGATTGTTAGACACAGGTTTTGCTGAGTTTCTATTTGAATTACAAATGTAACTTTAATTTGTTATTTTTTGAACAGCACTTTCTGGAGAGTCATGTTTTTGATTTAATTGTAGCCTTAAGGATTTGAGAGGCTGTAAAACCTGTGATTGGTGTAATAACAATCCCTTACCCTTGAGCAAAGACTGCTGTCATTGCACTGACCATTTATAGTAATGTACCCCATGGACTTCAAGGTTGACTGGATGTAAACTACACTGTGCGTACTGAGAATTTACTTTGCACTCCAATTAAATAACTGGTAAAATAAGTGTAAAAAATAACTGCATGATTATGCACAGAACACAGGAACTATGGAAAATAAAATTGTGAAATACCGCTTTGCTGTCACGGAGTGAGGGGGAGGAGGGGTGGAAAGCATAATTTGTTAGAAATTTGTTAGAAAAGATTAATTCTCAATTGCAATTAGTTTTTCATTGCGTTAATTATACAATCCTAAAATGCTAGGAAAATAAATACGCACAGTACTTCTGTTCCCTCCATGAGCAGCTACAACCAACACAGAAGAAACTGAACAGAAAGAGACCATTCCTTTTATCACGGTGTGCAGTGTCTTTTTTGAAAGGCTTCAGAGAACTTTCTGTAACAGAATTCTTTTGCAATATCATCCATGTAGATGAAATAATCCAGAACACTTCTTTCTCCTGCATTGGATCTTTCATAGATTCAGGTGCTTGAATATTCCCAGTCACACTGGGAATCCTCTGTGATTTTAAAAATTGAAATTTTAAAATGGATACATTATTTCCTGAGATGCCTGTAGATTGCCAATTATGTGCTATGAGCCATTCACTTGTGTAGTCCCTCCACCTCACTTTGGTCCTTTATGACCCTAACAATGAGGTGGCAGGGCTTAAGCTCCGCCGCAATCGGCCATCTTCCGTTTTTCGCTGCAGTCTGACAGATGGAATCCTCCATCTATTTTTCACCTAAAATTCGAGTGAAATACTCTTCATAACATGGCTGAACTTTCAACTGCCAAGAAACCTTGCCTGTTCAGGAACTGCACGAGGTGCATGAAGAAACTAGTCTACATGAAGGATCCTCATGAGCAATGCATCTACTGCCTGTAAAAAAATTACATTTGCAGGACTTTCGCCAACAAGACACTGTAGGATAGACACAGAACACTTCTTCTCCATTTAGAAGCCAAAGGTTTATCTTCTGACAAAGAATCTGCCAAAACAGCTCCTGTACATTCTTCTAAACCATCTGGGATAAACTTCTAAGAGAAGGGCCTATTCGGTGGAAAGGAGTGTCTCCCCCTCACAAAAGTAAGAGGAAGGTGGAAATGCACACTTTGGACACTGGGGAGCACATAAAACAGCATCTGGAAAAATAAACCTCCAAAGGTAAGACGTTTTCAAAAAACCCAAGGCGGGGGGGTTTAGGGGTAGCAATTGTCCACGGATAAGAAGTCTACGAGCAGCCATAGTGATGGTCCACAGCAACGACACTTGAAACCTCATCGACCTAATCTTCGTTGAAATCCGCCTCCACGAAACATGCATCGATGGAGTCCCATCATTCGTCCATGAATCTCTCGCCCATGAAGATCCCATCGACAGAAAAAAACGCACTCAACTGCCGACGAAGTACTCATCGTCCATGAAACCACCGTCGACTAAGCATACATGGGCGCCGTCGACGACCGTCAATTCTCTTGTCCACGGAGAAACCAAAGCCCAAAACAGCTGCTGCAGACGCCACTGTTACACCCACTCCCAGACATCATTCTTCAGGATGAGTTTTCAGACACAATTTGTTGGCGGGCAATCTTGCCTCACCCCCAAGGTAAACAGTTCTCCCTGGCATCCAACTGTGGAGGAGCCTGCTGACCCTTAACGATCCAGCTCTCATTGACTCGAAGCAAAGGATCATTGAAGAATTCAACAGACGTCAAGCAGAAAATAAGTCATCCATACCAAAAGAGGTAACGCCTCCAGAGGAGCATCTCGCCTAGGCATAGGACACCTAGTCTCTCCTTCCAGGAGCAGGCCACAAAAAAGGGCATAGTCAACTGAGCCTCCTCGCAGATCCAGGAGCAGGATGCTCAGTGCTTCACCGACAAGGGACTCCTCTTTAAGATCATCACCTAGGCCAAGATTGCCTTTTCGAGATCCTACAATTGTGCCTTCAACCGCATTGGTCTCAGACTGGCAAGAAGATCCTTTCCGAGATTTTTCTCACCCTGAGGAAGGGGAGATTACTCATGAGCCTGACACTCATAATGAATGAGATGGTTACATAGTTGAAAAACCTAGAAGGAAATACTCTCCAGGAGATTCTTCTCCACCAGACGATTTGGTGTCCTTTCATACCATTATCGGTAAAGCTGCAGACTTATTCAAGTTGCAACTCACATCTGAAGAGAAAAAGTCAGTGCTTTATGAGCACAGGGACAAACGCAGGACAGTCACGACTATACCTCTTCTTGATACCAACTGGGTCAAATATATTGGCTACTCCTTTATCTACTCCCGCTCTGGTTTCTAGACCGGAAAAGAAATACAAAGATCCTGACACTGTGCCACTTTGTCTAAGGGGACATACTAAACCTGATTCTGTCATCACAGTGGCAGCCAGAAATAAGTTAGCCAAACCTTCATCGCCCTTATCAGCACCCCCTGACAAGGAAGGCTTTGAGTTAGAGGCCATGGGCAGGAAGGTATCCTAGTCAGCCCCTCTCACCATCAGCGCGTTTTGACTGCGAGCTATGGTTGCATATGTCTGAATTTATCAGGCATTTACCAGTGGATCTCCAGGAAGAAGCCAGAACAATCAAAGCAGACCGAACAATCCTAGCAGGCAGGGAAGCTACCTCAGATCATATGATTGACACAGCAGTGGACGTGGCGGAATCAGGTTTCAGGCAAAGGGCTCACGGTACTGTTCTAAGGAGACCAGCCTGGATGAAAGCTACAAACTTCAGACCTGAGGTACAAGCTCAAATATTGGACATGCCCTTCGATGGGCAAGACTTATTTGGGAAGATCGATGGCCACCTCAAAGGAATAAAGACGGACACTTCTCGAACCATCATTTCCCTTAAAGACAGGGACAAAGACCATGGATTTTTTTCGTCCCTTTCAGGGTTCATCATCTAAGTTCGGAGGCTTCAATCCTCCCTCTTATGGCCAAAAAACGCAGGGAAACGTTTTCCAGGACAACAGATACCACCAATCCTCTGGCAGGTACTCCCAGAGGGGAAGGCGTGGCTCTACCCAGGGCAAACCAAATTGACAGATCATTTCTTTCCCCTCAACGTTGCACAACGGTGGGGTGGGGGTGGTCGGGAGAGTAAGCAGATTTTCTTTTTTTTCCCCATTGTTGGCAGTCAATAAAATCGGACAAGTGGGTGTTGCAGGTGATCCGCAAGGGTCACACAATAGAATTTCTAGATCAACCTCTATCCTGTGCTCCCACTCCTCGCAAGGTACATCTTTTAAGACCTGTTACATCTGAAATTCCAAAACTGCTCCTAAAAGCAGCTATCGAACCAGTCCAAGAAAATAAGGGAAGAGGTTTCTACTCTCGTTTCTTCCTGATCAAAAAAGACCTATACTGGATATAGGGGCGCTCAACTTCATCAAGCGCATCAAATTCAAGATATCATCCCTGCAAAGTGTCTTACCTTGGCTAAACCAACACGACTTCCTGGCCACTCTAGATTTGGAAAACGCCTGCTTCCACATTCCCATTCACCCTGCTCATACAGTTCCTCAGGTTCGCAATAGGGGAGTTAAACAATTCCATGTACTCCCGTTCGAACTAAAGTCTGCACCAAGAGTTTTTACCAAGTGTCTTGCACCAGTAGCGGCGAAACTCAGAAGGACTGGAACAGCAGTCTTCCCATATTTGGACGACTGGTTGATAAGGGCAAGTTCATACAAACTTACACGCATGGCAGTGGGTTAAAACCTAACCCTTTTTCAATCAACAAAACAAAATCCTGCCCTGTGTGCAGTAAGATCGTTCTCTTCTTCGGTGCAAACCTCGACACCTGCATCCCCAGGGTAAGACAGTCAGCGGACAGAGTAACATCTATTCTTCACTTGACTTCATGGTTCCTAAACGGAGTGGCGACCACGGTACGCTCTTTCAAATCTCTCCTGGGCATGATGTCCTCATGTATATTCCTCATACCAAATTGCAGACTTCGCATGAGACCAATCCAGGAGGCCCTGGACCACCAATGGAAACAAGCACTCGGTTAATGGAGGATACTGTCCAACTACGGCAGACATTACACAAGGCTCTTCGATGGTGGAATACACCTCAAAACCCTTTACAGGGAATGCTCTTTCAGGCACCAACATCTACCCTTCTACTCAGGGCAGATGTATCTGTCGGGCTGCGGGCTCACCTAGAGGACCTCCGAACCAAGGGCACATGGTCTGCTCAGGAATCTCAACTGCACATCAATGTCTTAGAGCTCAGGGAAATATGGTGGGAGCTGAAAGCTTTTCTCCCAGTATTAGCCGGCCAGGTGGTGACCATCCGTCCGTCCGTCCTTGTCACAAGAAGCTCAACTGCTATGGGCATGAGCATTGCGCCACAATCCATATCAAAGCGGAACAGTTTCCGTGAGTGCACAACGTCCTAGTGGACAAACTAAGCAGAGAGTTCACGACCTCTCACGAGTGGGAACTAGACTAGAAAGAAGTCCACCGAATATTTTCCGAATGGGGGTCATCCGCAGACAGACCTGTTCACCAACAAATGCCACTAATTCGCCTCCAGCTACCCAGAACATCGGTCAATAGGAGATGCGTTCTTGGTGGATTGGATACGGAAATTCCTTTATGCCTTTCACCCCATATAGCGAGAGTGCTACGCATACTGAAGGAACAGAATTGTTCTATGATTCTGATAGCGCCGGATTGGGCCCGGCAGACCTGGTACTCAACCCTACAACATCTCCTGTTGGCCCAGATTCATCTCGCTCATCAGGAGCTTTTGACGCAACAGAACCGCAAGGTCCTCCACCACGACACAGCGAGCCGATCTCTCAAGGCCTGGTTCCTGAGCAGCAAAAACGAATGAATCTGGATTTCCCTGCAGATTGCTGGGATATTATCAAGGCATCTAGGGCTCTGTCTACTCGGATCACCTATACCCGGAAATGACTAGTTTCTCCAAGTGGCGCGAAACATCTTCAGTGAACCCTCTCACAGCATCGGTCGAGCAAGTGCTACCTTACTTACTGTACTTGGCCAAAGCAGGATTTTCTATATCCTCTATTAAGGTTCATCTATCAGCCATAGCAGCATATACAACAAGCCCAGATAAACAATCTTTGCTCACTCTACCAGCTGTTAAGATGTTCCTAAAAGGGCTAATGCGTACTTTCCCACCTACGCCTGCATCGGTACCATCCTGGAGCCTAAACATGGTACTGACGGCTCTCATGGAACCACTTTACAAGCCTATTCATAGATGTGACATGAAATTCTTATCTGGAAAACAGCTTTCTTGATAGCCATCACATCTGCCAGGAGGATCAGCGAATTACAAGCTTTATCATCAAACTCCTTTCACGTCATTCTGAGAACCCAACCAAAATTCCTCCCCAAGGTTTTGTTGGAAATGACTCTCACGGAACGCATTGTCCTACCAACTTTCTTCCAGAATCACATATCTGATGCAGAAAGATCTTTGTCTTCATTAAATGTGGCAAGGGTTCTAAAGTTTTACTTAAAGAGAACCTAAGGAGTTTTGCTCCTCCAACAGATTGTTCATTGCTTTCTCTGGACGCACTAAAGGTCAACATATTTCAAAGCAAACTTTGGCACATTGGGTCTCTCTATGTATCACCCACTGTCACCAATCTAAAGGCGACCCCAACCCTCTGCCCCCTCACCAGACCTCCTTCGGCACATGCCACCAGAGGGAGGGCAGCTTCAGTGGCTTTTTTTTGCATGGGTAGCTTTGAAGGACATTTGCAGAGCCACTACCTGGAGCACTCTGCACATGTTCGCCAAGCATTACTGCTTGACTGAAGATACCAACTAAGAATCTGCAGTTGGCCAGGCAGTGCTCTGCCACCTCTTTGCCTAAGGTAGGATTAGCCTTCCTCCCGCCTTTCACTGGATATGTAACTTTAGTGTTGCTGTATGGCAAAGGCTCTCAGAAGTTGTTCTGCATATCTGTTATATGATGTGGGCATGTTTTTTACTGCTTGGTATTCTATTCAAGCATCTGAATCTATGAAAGATCCAATGCTGGAGAAGTCTTAGTTACTTACCTGTAACTGTATTTCTCCAGCATTGGTATCTTTCATAGATTCACATGCGCCCACCCGCTCCCTTTTGAGGCTGCTCCTACGTTCAGCTTCCATCATTCTGTAGTCTATATGGTTCAAAATCTGAAGATGGCTGACTGGGTCAGAGCTTAAGCCCTGCCACAGAACCAAAGTGAGTTGGAGGGGCTACACAAGTGAATGGCTCATAGCACATAATGGGCAATCTACAGTCCTATTTCTCAGGAAATAATGTATGTATTTTAATGTTTCAAATCACGGAGGATTCCCATGACGACGGGAAATTTTCAAGCATGTTCATCTATGAAAGATACCAATGCTGGAGAAATAGTTACAGGTACGTAACTAAGACTCATAATTTTTAAGTAACCTGACCTCTGCACTGCCCTCTACATGTGCGTAAATATACGCAGGAAGATAATAAAGCATTCGTATTTACTAGATTTTCATGCGTAAAAAGGCCTGCTACGGCTGTTTTCTGGAGGCCTGGTGATGGTGCAATGTCTGTTCCCGCCAAAGCAGTGGGCTGGCAGCATCTCCGTTGGGCTCTGGCCAGGCCATGCCTACCTGGGTGGAGCCTGAAACGAACCACGGCTCTCCATGCTGAGCCCTGGCCTTCATGTGGCCCCAGAGAAGGTTCAGACTTCACGTGCCTCCAGCAGTGTTGGCGGTCCTGCGCATGCAGGTAGTGCTTTCAGGGATCTTTATTTTCACCACCCGCCCTACTTGGCACTGTTTAATGTGCATTTAGTGTTTGAACTGATGTGTTTCTGTAGAATGTATATATGGGGGGTCAGCGGTTGATGTAAATATGCTATGTGCAGGCCTTTGTCCAGTTGCTGACTGTGGTATTGGCTGGTTTCTAATACATTTTACGTTGTGGGGAAAATAAACAGTTTGTCTACATTTGAGGTATCTTTGCAAAGTACTTGAGTTAGCTTGGCCTTTGGGGGGCGTCTTGTTCATAAACTTATCCTATCCTAAGTTGGGGCTTTTTTTCCAACTTTGAAAGTCACTAAATCCTTTATTTTTAGCAGAGGGACTGGTGACCCGGGGGTGCGTAGACGCTTTTCATTGAATCAGCGTGAGAAGTGCCCATCACAGTGAAGAAGGCACAGACCTGAATGTATGTTGTGGTGTGTTACCATGACAAAGGACAACATTAATGATCTGACCCTTCTGGCTGTTTATGTAGAGACATTTCTTTCATGCGAGTTTCTGAGCTCGGCCGTTGGGGATGCAAAGCAGTTCAACTTGCTAGCAGGGCATGAAATCACTTGTCCCCTCGGTTTACCATTTGCACGCATTCTTTTTTGCCATTGGCTAGATCACTTTATGGCCGCCTTTGGTACCCCACAAATGGTGATCAGGGGAGCTGACATGTAAGGTAGCAAGCGGCTGAATTCAATCCGGATTAAGAAGAAAGATATCCTGTTTAATGCTTTTAGAGGACATTTCCAGCTTCCTCCCATCTTAATTGATACCTGGTTGGTGCGTGAGGAAGAAGGCGCTTGATTGGGCTCTGTTCATGTTTGTTTTTAATTGGCCTAGATTGCAGCTTGTGCTGGTTTAGTTTCCCTCAGGGTCTTGAAGCCTAGTTCAGTAATTCTGGAGGCTGGTATTTGTCGCCACATGATCATGAAGTAATTCATTTTTACATTTTTCAACCTAGCTTGGTCTTGGCCTGGTTTCCTCTGCAGCTGCATTTGCTAGCATGTAGCTGCCATGGCAATGCCCGGCAATCACCTACCGCTGCGTTGTGAAGAGAGCTTACCTTGCCATCTGTGGTGGGGCAGGCTGTGGCAGCCAATAAGGAATCACCCAACACAAAGGTAGATGGCTAATCGTAGGAATTGGACTAGAGTATGGCTTTGTGCAAGTATTCAGTCGAATCTGAATAGCAAGTTTTCAGGCGAAATTCGTTACACCCCTAGTTGTAAGTGCGTAGGCCACGTTTCTGGTGCAGTTTTTAGTTGGTTGGTTTCTCTTGCTTGCTCTCTGTGGCTGGTTGACGACTCTTACCTTTTAACTGTTTCTTGAACGTCAGGGTTTTTTTATTTTTGGTCCCAGGCAGGTTTTTTTGGGTAGTGGTCCAGTGTTTTGTGGCCATAGCTAGGGGGAAAAATGATCATTGTTTCTAATTGTAGTTGGGCACTAGTGCAGCATTGCTGGCCCAGTGTTCTGGGGGGAGTTCAGTGTAAACTTGTAAATGTCTACTACATTGGCATGAAAAGGAAATTAGCTTTTATGTGGATAGTCGAATATTCTGAACATGCATACCACCAAGAAGTAGATGACTACTATACTTAAGTGACTTTTTTAGCATGCGTTTAACAAGCACTGTCCCATCCTGCTCCCGTTAGTAGCCCCCAAAGGCAGTCGCCTGAAATTGAGTTATTGTTCACCTACCCTTTTCAAACACAAAGCCAAGATCTGGCTCTCAGCCACATCTGACCAACTACCCTCCCAGGCCGTCTGATCCCCTCCACCCTCCTTACGCCTGCTACTTTGCCTGCCAACTTGCACTACGGTGCACTGTACTGCCCCTGTGAATGCTGTTTGACTAACTGTATCCTTGCCGTTCATGTACCTATGTGCTGTAAAATATGCACCCGGTTGCCCTATGGCCTGGTGCGCTATACAAATAAATAAAATACAAATACTGCCCATTGCAGAAGTTGCTTGGGTTGTCCAGAGTACTGCCCAAAGGAGAATGAAAACTCTTTGGAGGATAGCTCAGCGGCAAAATGTGTTTGCCTTGGAAGCAAGACGACACGGAGCAACAAAGGTTCGATCCCGGGGTCTGGGCTTTGAAACCTCTGGGTATTAAGTACATTATAAAAACCTATCATATATTTGCCCCAATAGTCTGTTATTGAGGCTTGCTGCATCTTTCATGGTTACTTAAAGCTTCAGCATCCGCGAGAGTTGGGGGTGAGTCTAATGTAGTAGCCGGTGTAAGGAAGGCATGGTAGCAACAGTAAGATGGACACAAGTGACCACAGTACAAGGGTGTTTATTGAACTTCAATAAGGGGTTTTGAAAAACGCCTATCTAATCCTAAATCTACAGATGGGAGCAAGGTACGACAATCACACAATAACGCAGTCCTAGTGGTGTCTTGTCAATATTAAAGGGCTTATGATAATACACGTGTTGCCAATCCTTACCTCCTAAGTACATAAAGTGTGGATAATAGTGTTATTAAAAGAAAGAAGTGTTCCCAAAATGATGTGAGGATGTTCATGCCGTTGGCCTCACTTCCCAGCACAGGACAAGGCGGTATACTAGAGCTTAGCATAGTCTCTGGCTTCTCCAGCACAAGGATAAAGTTCAATCTTTAGCATCTGGTCCTTCCGTGCCCAAGTCTCTTCTTTCAGAGTGCCTCATGCGACAAACCAGTTCTTTTCCTCTTAGATTTCACAAGTGGTGATTTTCTCAGGTGATTCACTGTTCACATTGACACAATGTTCAACTTTACGTGTTTATTCCTGTGCACCCCGGATACCCCTCTGCTGGGCTGAAATCCTCTTGACACAATGCTCATAGGATATTCCTGTATCCAATTTCTCAGGTGATTCACGGCTCTCCCCGGTTCCCCCTCAGCCAAGCTCAGATCTTCTTTAGCACACTGTTCTATTAGCCTCCCTCAGCCAGGCTCAGATCAATTACAATTTTGACTGTCTTTTGACTGTCTCTTGACTTTGCACAGGATTTTACTTATCCCGTTGCAGGACCACTTTGATTCACAATTCTTTGTCACACTTTCGATGAAACACCTACGTGACGCTGGACCACTCTGTGTACAGTATCGTATTTTGCCTTCAAAGTTAGGCCGTTTTTATCTCATAGTGAGATGTACGTGAGAAAGTGTTCATGTTCTGAAGGGAGTATGGGGGCCTAGGATTCCTAAATATCCTACCGGGTTGGACTGAGGGAAGGTGATGCTGCGTCTTGCCATCCGGTGCCCCACTTCCACTCACCGAAGACCCATCACCCAGGTGATCCTCCTGCAATGATCCCACCCCCCCGCAACTGGATCCGAAAGAGAGGGCCTTGTCCTGGCCACCTGGATAAGAGAACCTCTGGGACTAGCAGGTGAGACACCTTCAGGTTTCTCACACAGGGCAAGGTTGCTTTGTTAGTGTTGATGTGTGCAGATGTGGACATATTTTGCTCTGTGGTGTGCATAGTTTGATATTTTGTGAGCTGTCTGGGACCCTGTAATGTGCACTACAGGTTGCTAAGGTAATTGTGTGGTTGTTTGTGTTGATCTATGTGCAGATACACGTCTGTGGGTGTTGTACATTCCATTGTGCAACCTGTGATGGCTTGGTGGATGGGTTATCTTGCGATGGAGGTAGATTGACTTCAAAGTTATTACTATCCACCAATTATAGAAAGATGGTAGCAATTTGGGCCTTTTAAACGGCACTTCGTGCAGGAACACCCATAGACCAGAATTGGCCGTGCCAACTTTTCTGGCTTTTGTGTAGGCATGGGAATGGCATTTGGCAGGTTCTGCTCTAGTTAACTGGCCATCCATGGATGAAAAATGGTGGAATTACATGGGCTTATAACAGTGTTTGACAAATGCCTAATACTGCCACAAAAGCGAGAACTGTTGGCTTTGCCAATGCTTGTTAACAGCACTTGAGTAAAAGGGCACACATGGTGCTTCTTAATCTAGTGGCTGAATGCAGTACTCCACCTACTATTACATCTGCAGCGCATTTTCAGCTCCAATTAAGTCATTGATTCTCAGACTGACTAAGCCTTTCCATCAAATTTTGTGCTAGATGTGCCTGCCGGTGTATCCAAACCACACCTACAAGCTGTGTCCCTCCTGTCATTTCTCCATATCTGTAGTCTAATACAATAGGGGCGTAAATGGCCGGTAACGGATCGGGATCCAACGGATAAAAGCTGTCTAGGCCATCTTGACCGATTTCCACAATCATGGTTCAGGCCTACACCATGTCCGTATTAATCAACAGCAGAGACCACATACGTCTGACGCTTTCTTTGATAAGTTCCACCCAATGCATCCAGGTCCTCTGAGGGGGTATTTCGAGGGCATTTTCAGGAGACCATTCCTAACCCTCCTCCCCCAGTGGAGCCACAGGCCCTTCCACCATTGCCCCAGATACTTCCATGTCTCCTTTTCAAGATCCTGTCCCACCTCCACCACTGCATTTTAAGAACCCTGATCTAACCGTGGATGGAGATGAGACCCTGTCGTCTGCAAGTACCGGTCAAGCCATCCCTGTCCCCGAGCCTCTCCTTTCATAGGGAGGTGTGCTAGTAGTGGCCCAGTTCGTGAAAAGGGGAATACCTAATTTGGTAACACCTTCTAATAAATGTGAATGGAGGATAGCACAGAGGCAACACGCTGTTCTTGGAAGCAAGACCACGCAGAGCAACATAGGGTCGAATCCTGGATCCACGGTTAGAAACCAAAATCTGGTATGGATCTTCAAGAACTACGCCCTCCAGCTTAGACAAGCTAATGCCACAGCGCTACTAGCCTCAGCAAACCAAAGGCTGTGGAAGGATCTGTAGGAATTCGAGGAGCTCATAACCAGTTTAAAGGCGGCCTAGCTGGCGCCAGAATGGTTTTTGAATGATCTAGAGGCGGTGGTGCACCATGTTGACACTTCTGCAAGAGAAGGTGCGATTGCCACAGATGCATGCAGACCGGCATGGCTTAATGCTACAAAATTCACAAGAGGTGCAGGATACATTTCCTGACCTTCCGTAGGACAGAGGAGATCTGTTCCATAATTCAACAGTTAAATCAGTTGGCAAAAAAGAAAGCTAGCACACTCGCGGATGGAAAAGTCTGTCCGTGCTAACCAAACTGGCATTAGTCAAACTGCTGCCCGCGTTTGGGGACGATTCACGCTCCAGATTCAGGGATTTTCAAGAGCAAAAATTGCGACTGCAAGACAGGTTGCTCAGCACCCAAAGGAAGAAACTAAAATTGCAGGAAACCTCTACTGGAGATTTATTTATTTGTACTTATTTTTTTTCTTCTCCCAGTCCCCCGCAGCTAGTTATTCAGCCGCTCAGTGATAATCTGAAAGACGCTCAGTCTCGGCTCCACAGGACTCTGGTTGGAAGGAGAATTTCCCCTACATATCTATGCCTGGAGTACCATGACCTTGGATTCAGGGTGTAGGTTTCCCCTGCCTCATATCCTTCCTTCTCGCACCTCTAAACAGTTTTGGGCCTCCCTCTCAGGCTGGAGATCTCAAAATGGCTGGAGATGAAAGTTATAGAGCAGGTGCCAAGTCCAGAAGCTTGACTGTTTCTTTTCCCATCTGTTCATGGTGGCAAAGTCCAACCAGGCAGGCCTGTGCAATACCCTGGACCTTGCAGATTTCAATCTTTTACTTCCCCTCCAAGTTCAAGATTATTACTCCGAACAAATCCGCTCAACCTTACACCAGTAAGATTGGATCGATTGCAGTGGACCTGAAGGATACTATATGGAACCTAGATCGGAGGTTTGAGACTTTCAGGGGAAGTGGGGAATCGCATTTCCAGTAGTCCTTTTGGCCTCAATTCCACACCCAGAGTGTTCCCTAAAATAATGGCAGCAAGAGCCTTGTTTCTGTCTTCAGCGAGTACATGTCTATCCGTACTTGGATGACTGGCTGATACTCTCCTGGTCGCAGGCATCCCGGGAACTCCTGGACTTGCCACACAACCTAGGTCTGTCAGTGAACTTAAAGTTGAATTTGACAGCGTCTCGGCGCTTGATATGATACATTTTATTTATCGTGCGCCTTTGCACCGGTGTTCCAAGGTGCGATGGGGCAGCGGAGGGGAACAAGGGGGGGAGGGAGACAATAAATTTACTAGGCCCAGTGACCTTGAGATCGCGTAAGTGCAGGGGAGAGGAAAGGTGGAAGTGGGAGGGGAGGAGTAGCAAGTGCATGGCAAAGTATCTAAACAACGAAAAAAGTAGTACGGCCAGCAGGTGGCAGTGGGGCACGGGTTAAGTACAGACAGCAAGTGTTAGATGGTGCTTGATTTTCATAGGCTTCATTTGCGACTCCCGACTAGCTAAAGTGTTCCCTACTATGAACAGAGTAACAGATATTCAGCACACCTGTTTCCCATTCCTCTCCTCCGATGACAACACGGCTTGGTGGTTCCAGAGATTTCTGTGTTTGATGGCATAAGCAGCCTCTCTGGCCCAGTGAAAAAATTAAAAGGACCCAGCCAACTCTGACTTTTGGTCGCAGGCATCGGATCCTCAGTCGCAACGGATTCAGATCTCCTAAGACTTGCCCCAGGATTCTCTTTGGTGGTCCAACCCTCAATCTAATGCAAGGAGTTTGTAGGGCTTATTTATCAGCGCTTGGCGCCTACCTGAATTCAGATGAGCAGTGTTTCTAGATCTCCAACACAGTATTAAAGCAGCATTTTGATGGCCTTCAGCGTGGGTTTCCTTTAGTCAAACTTTCACAACCCAAGCGGGATTTAAACGTGGTACTGACAGCATTGTGCCAAAAACCATTTGAGCCAATGGCTTCTGCAGTTAACTGGCTAATCTAGAAAAACGCATTTGCGGTGGCGATCACCTCAGGCAGGAGGATAAGTAAGAGACCAGCATTGGCAGCTGACACGCAGTTTACAACCGTTCATCGCGACAAAGTAGTGCTTAGCAGTCACCCGTCATTCCTTCCTAAAATAGTTTTGAGTTCCATATAAACCACATTATCAGTCTCTTGGATTTCTTTCCAAATCCAACCTCAGACCAGCAAAAGTTCTGCACATCTTAGACGTCAGGAGTGCTCTGAAGTCTTACCTGAACAGGAGTGAAGTGTTCAGGAAATCGCAACGGTTTGTTACATTTGGGGGCACGAATAAGGGTGGTTCTGCTTCAAAACCTACCATTGCCAGATGGATTGCTGCAGCGATTCTAGAAAGCTTCACGCTGCAGACATGTCCTCATCCAATGGGGCTTCATGCCGACCTGGCCATAGCCAAAGGGACATAAGTTACATTTCAGAGGCATGTCACCTGAGATACTACTGCAAAAGCTGCAACTTGGGCCTCTCCTTTGGTCGTCTGCAACTACTACTCCCTTGACCTGAGGTTGAGGGCAGATGGTTAATTCGGTCAAGAAGTACTGAGGAAATGGAACATTCCAACCGCTGTAAGACAAGTGCTAGTGAATCTCCACAAATATGGAGAAAAGGGTATAAATGAGAAGTTACTCACCATTGTGACTACTGTACTGCTATAGACCCCTTTCCTCTATATGCCCTCCCTCCATCCCCCTAAAACCTTGGCTTGTCAGTTTAGACCCGAACTAGGCTTATCGAAAAGGTGTGGGACACAGAGGCAGCGCTTGTGGCGGCAAAGCCTGTAGCCATGCATGCGTTGTGGCCTGCATCAAAAGTAAGGCAGAACATTTTTGGGATGCTAAAAAAAGTTCTGATTCTGTCTCGAAGGACGGAATATCACACAAGCATGGAGGGAAGGCGACTTTTTGGGAAAGGGCATCTATTCTGGCTGCCATGCTGGTTTGTTGCCAGATGTTACTTGGGGTCTAATACACCCCAGGTTTTAGAATTTCTTTAAATGATACATTTTGATATATATACATATAAATGGGTATTGGTTACATAGAGGTTATCCTGAAAGTCTGTTTTTTTTTTAAATCCGTAATGACAAGCGTTAAACACCTATCTGTTACTTTCCACATATGTAACATATGCTGCAAAACAATTGTGGAGTGGGTATGGCCGGAGGAGAAGTTGCCCATTTTATTTTTTAGACAAATGGAATTAGTTAAACCAGCGTGATACTGAGGCTTATGGATGTGCTTGATCACATGCTTTACATAGGCTGACATCTAGTGGTTGTCGCAGATTTGTTTTAGAAACTCAAAGGGATGTCTGGGTGCTTCAGTAATACTTTCCCTAGTGCGACGTCCATTGTACCCATGCTCCTTCACGCCTTGAGGTCCCTCCGTTTTTTTTTCACCATTGTGGTTTTTCGATAATTTGTGGCGTTCCTCAGGCCTACGCCTTTTGCTAGACCAAAGTTTTAATTTCTCTTCCTACCCTTTTCTAAACCGCCACTCGCCTGCCGTACTACCAACTGCTTCGGCGGCTTTCGACGGATGGCAACATAGTCAACTGCAACCACCTAGACTATCAACAACTGAGCCTCACAGTAGGGAGAGCGGGGGGAGCTTTCTTACATTCTCTTCATTGCTAGAGAATGCTTTTCTCCCCCCCCAAATCTTCCTTTTCATTGCAGCGCTGTTTGTCATGTTTGCCATGGAGAATACTCAATTTAAACGCTGTCCATCCTGTAATAGGAAATATCCCTGAAAGGACACACAGTGTGTAATTGCTGTCTGCTGAGTGACCACCCGAAAAGACTTGCAAACTTGTCGGCCCAAAACAAAGGACCATCTAAAAGCACTGGGCCGCCCACACCATGCAGGCTGGAGCATCCATAGACGTGGCGGGGGACTCAAGTGAAGGTTGCATTGGTGTCATAAGTGACTTCCACAAATGGGACGAGCTTGGAAAACAGGTTGAAGCTGTTCCGGAGCCTCTAAAATCACAGCTCCTAAAGACCTTTGCAGAGGGAAAGCAAGTAGCCAACTGCATCTAAAAAAGAACTTGGATGCTGCAGGCAACACAGCCCGGATCATAGCCGAGGGCATGTTATTAAATCTTTGTTGGAAACACAGCCCATGCTATTAAATATGCCCATTGAGCACAATGCCCTTTTCGGTAAGGTAGTGGAGGAAGAATTATACCTTTTTTAAGTCGCTTGCGCAGCTTTCCAACAAGCCCTTTGTCCAAAGAGGTGCCTTTTTAATACCAGACTGTTCCTCCTTGGGCAAGCTCCAAAGTGATCCTCCAGTTAAAACCAGGGTAGCCAGTCGCCTTCATGGGGCACCTCTAAGAGACAGTCCTCCAGCTTTCGAAGAGGCAACAAAAGGTCCAGGAGTAGAGGAAGATCTTCCTCCAGGGGTACCACCCAACCCAAACAATGACACTCCGATTCCCATTCCATCCTATTCCAGTAGGTCACATCTCAGAATTCACCCACGCATGGGGGGGGGGGGCCATCACCTCAGACAAGTGGGTGTTTTATTTTATAGAACTTCTACAGAGACTATCCAACCACCCGCCAAAACACAAATTTGACAGTGGAAGGCAAGGGCATTCTGCTAGAGGTAGTCAAAACATTGCTGGAAAAGGACGTCCGGATAAACAAGGGTATCTATTCAATGTACTTCCATGTGCCAAAGAGACTTTACAAATGTGTCCAGTACTAGACCTGCGCCCAGCGAACAAGTAAATCAAACCACAAGTTTCACATGACTACGCTTCAGGAAGAAATTCCGCTCCTAAAACGGGGATTACATGGCAACATTAGATATGAAGGATGCATACTTTCATATTTCAGTGTTCCCAGCGCACTAGAAATGATCTGCGCTTCAAAATAGCGGGAGTACACTACTAGTTCAGGGTGCTCCCCTTCAGCATAGCCTCTGCTCCAAGGGTATTCACAAAGTTACTGGCGGTGGTAGCGACGTACCTACGCAGAGTCAATCCCAGTGTACCCTTATATAAACTGGCTTGTAACAGGGGGCTCCTCAAATTTGCAAGCACAGCCCCCAAAGAACAATCAATCTTTTGTTCCAATTGAGATCCTCTATCAATGAGAAGAAAATCAATCCTCTCACCCAGTCAAACAAAACAATGCCTGAGTGCGATCATAAAAACAAGAACAGAGCTAGTCTTCCCTTCAAACGACCGGTTTCAAAACATGCTGTTACAAGTACCTCACGATCTAGACGTTGTCGCATTCCAGTATGCAAGGCAATACGCCTGCTTGCTTGGGATGATGGCCTCATGCATTTATCTGGTCCTACACGCGCTGCTGCGCATGCGCCCAATGCCAAGATTGGTTAGCAAAACAATGGTCTCAGGCAAGTGGTCAGTCGGGACGATCTAGTGGTGGTTTCGCTAAGCATGGTACAGGGTCCTCGGTGGTGGTCCAAGGACGGTCTATTAAAAGGAAAGCTCTTTCATAATCCACCCGTTCAAGTGATACTAACTACAGGCGCCTCCACCTCCGGCTGGGTAGCCCACTACCTTCACCACACACTCGCAGCTCACAGCCATTGGTCACACACCACAGCCCAAAACCACATAAACCTCCTAGAACATCTAGCAGAGAACCGCAAGTTTTTCAGCAGCAACTAGCAGGTCAATACGTGCAAGTCCTCGGACTGCCCCACTGCCATGTTTTACATACACAAGCAGGGAGACGCACACTCTGAGCAGCAATCCTCCATCCAAGGAGCACGAGTGGCAAATCAACCAAGATATTTTACACCAAATATTCTCCTTGTCGGGTCCCCCCTCGTATAACGTATTTGCCACAAACCTAAAAGCACAATGCCTAGACCTGGCAGCTAGGTTTCCCCAACCAGGATCCAAGGTGAACGCTGAGTGGCTAAATTGGTCAGGGAAATTTGCTAACGCTTTTCCACACACACCTCAGTAGGATAGTGCAGAAGACGCACCAGGAACAAGTCAAGGAAATTCCTGTTCACTCCAATGTTGGCAAGATAGCCATGGTTTCCACACTTAAACTAGCGACGTGAAAACCAGTAAAACTTCTGTGCCCTTTCAGCATGCAGTCCCAGCACCAGGAGAAAATACTCCATCCACAATCTATGCTCATTGGTCCTCCCTTCGCGCCCATGCACAAGGCCGGCCTAAAACACTTCAACTACAAGACTGCCTTTCTAGTAGCTATCGGCTTCATACGAGTTGAGCTACGAGCCTTGTCTGTACAAGATCCGTTCATTGTAATTCACGAAGACAAGATGGTCTGAGGACCATCCTAGGTTAGCACCAAAATGCATATCCAAGTTCCATATCAACCAGTCCATTGAACTTCCTACCTTTTTTCAAGCGCCATCAAACTCGGCTGAAAAAAGCCTCCATACCTTAGATGCTTGAATCTGCTTAGATTCACATGCACCCACCCTTCCTCCCCTGCTGGAGTTAGAAGGTGCATGGATGTTTCTGGCGCTCTCTATTCCCTGCTTTATTGCATATATACTCACGCTTCACTTCATACAACCTCATGTCTGAAACGAAACAGAGGGACCTTGATGTGTGAATGAACAGAGGTACAGTGGACGTCACACTAAGGTTAGTATTACTGACACGCCCAGTTGACGTCCCTCTTCGACTAGATGTCAGCCTATGCAAAAGCCTGTGAATCTAAGAAGATGCAAGCATCAAAAATACAAATACGGGAGTAATATATTTTTTCTTTTTTTTTATTGATCATAGGATGGGTATGTGTAAAGCTGGAGGAACCATTCAATAGAAAAGCTGGTTTTCTAAATGGCACATACAAGAAGAGTAACTCGGCAAACGCTGACAGGAGGGAAAGAGGTTGGACATACTGCTAGGTCCTCATTCAAATAAACCAGGATGAGTGCTTGGAAGACAGGACGTGACCAGTGCGTCATAGGGTAGGCTGATAGCCTAGCTAATCAGAGCTTCCTACATGTGAAAAGGGTGCGTTGATGAGGAAAACCAGGTGCATAAATGTTGACGGTATGGTTCATTCTTTCTATAGTGGGACAGTAGTAGAATATGGGGGCTAGCTTTCCTCGTCTTGGATGGATTACGGATTGCTTTCTGCACAGTGAGGAGTTTGGGAATTGGCAGAATATGGAAGCTGTGATTTAAAGCCAACCAGATTTTGGGAGATGGAAGGGACCACAGCCTTGTACGTGGGCAGTGGAAAAAAAAAATCAAATGTCGCAATGAGTTTCCAAGTTCTCATAAAGCTCGATATTGGTGTTGTCTTATAGGCCGGCTGTTTGTTTTATTTGGTGGTGTACTTTGTGGCCTTTTTTTGGTTTGTTACATGCGTTCAATAAATAGTATTTTGCGATTTCAGCCTGTGATGGGACCGTGCCGGAAGTCGCGTCTCACTGCAGAATCGGTCGAAGGAAGTTGAATTTGCGGCATCATTTTGGGGGACTTGTGTTGCATATTAGTTGACATATCACTTGTGCGTTTGCCCAGCCTGTGAGTTGATGGGAAGCTTAAAAGCATTTTAAAAGGTTGCAGCAGGCGCGCTGGTGAATGAGCTCAGGGACTGAGATAAAGGTAGGGTTTGCAGGGTGTAGGTCATTGGTGTGCAACCTATGACTCTACTAATCGCAAGGATTCGTAATCACCGACATCTGGTATACCGTTGTAGTCTTAACATCCGACCCAAAGGTTGCTGGCCCCTGGTGTAGAGTCGCAGAACTTTTCTTTTCTTTTTTTCTTCATTTTTTTTTCATGTCTTGTGCCCATACTGACGACTGTTCTCCACACAGCCGCCGTGGGGTCCGCTTAGATTTATGCAGCTCGATCCGTTCGCTGGCCTGTATTCACCAGGATTGCATCACCCACACAACTCCTGCCAGTTCTTCAACCGTGCACAAAGCCTCCCTCTCGGAAACCTCCTCCCCTCGCCTGACGCTCCTTCCTGGAGCTTGGAGATGCTGAATGGCATTGAAGCCTCACCTTTGTTTAGAGGTTTCACATCTCTGCTTTCTCTTCATCGCAGCTGCTTCCTCGCACAAATTCCCCATTGGGGATCTGTGTGGAGTCTGGCTGTAAACACTCCTTTTGCAAGAAAATAAGCCAACGTGACTCCAAAGACACACATGGCTACCCTGAAATTGCAGCCTGGATTGCTGGCCCACCTTACTGCGTTGCGTGTTGGATCTGTAGGCGGCCTCAATCGTATGGCATTGGAATATTGAATATACAGTACACACAGCAGACATTAGAACTTGAATGTTAATCTTCAACTACAAGTCTGAGTTTGCACTATAGGAAACCAATTCAAAATTTATAGGGCTCCCAGGTTTATTTGTCGAAAGCTTAAAACTCTCCAGGTTACCTAGCTGACCTATTTTGAGACTAGTCCTGCCTTTTACCATACTGAGCCTCGTATATTTCAGCATTTAATTTAAGTACCAACTATTAAGAGCACATCCTCGACCTTTAGAAAATTGTTCTTCTGATCCTTAAATTATTGAAAATAGGAGGCAGATTCCTACATGGTCTAGGTTTCAGATCAGACTTTTGTAGGGATTGTTAAAATTGCTTGGAATTGGGTTAGGAAAATGCAGTTGACTCTGAATTGTTGATTGGGTATACTCCTACGTCCCGTCCCCTTTCCTCCATACTTATGGGGGGACATCTCTCCGTCCTGTGGGACGGGACCCGAGCACTTTTGTAAAAAGCATACACATTTTTTTCAAAAATGTGTCCCTCTCTTTCCTGCGCGGGGCTCGGCATGCTGCCGTAACCCCGCCCACCTTGGCTCCGCCCCACGCATCGCCCATCAGTCCTTTTCTCCGCATGATCGTGCCGGACGCACTTGCATCCTCGGAAGGTATTCTTCCGTTTTTCCCCTCTCTGGCTCTCGCTAGCGTTCGTTTACTAGTCTGTCTGTCTTTTAAACTAGATTTTCCAGACTGTTCATCGTGTCACCGTCGCTTCGCGAGGGCGGATCCCCATCCTCTTTGTTTAGAGTGTTTGGGTCCGGAACACCGTTGGGACTCCTGTTTTTACTGTGACTCCCTTTCGGTCCGGGCTCTTCAACGTCGGTTGGAGCGGTGGGAGGTGGTGTTCGGACGGACTCCTCCTTCGCATTTTCAGGCGTTCATCGACGAGAAGAAAAAACGCCCGGTAAGTTCTTTGATTTTCAGAGCACCCCGGTCGGGGGATACCTTCCCGGGTTCCTCTCGAGCCAGGAGGGGCGTTGATCGCTCTGTTACCGGGGTTCGCCCTGAGGTGCCTGTCGGCCTAATAATTCTACCGGAGTTTTCTCTGAGGGTCTCCGTAAGGGGCCTGTGATCACCGGAGTACACTCCGAGGCCCCTCCTGTGGGGGCTGTGTGTAGACCCAGTTCTGAGTCGTGGGGTACCGGAGCTTGCTCTGAGGCCATTCTTTCGGCTTCCCTCAAAAACAAAACCGGGGTACGCCCTGAAGTCTTGGCTGGGCTTGAGGTTACTGAACGCATATTCGAGGCCCGTGCCGATAAGGCTTCTACCGGGCCTAGGTCCGAGGTCCCTCGTACAGAGGCTAAGGCTACCAACAGTTCTGAGGGGCCGGGCAAGGCCCTGTCTGTGACAGCGCACCATTCCCGCTCTTGTGGTGACACCAGATCTGTTGAGGGGGCAAAGAAGGTTTCTTCTTTTACCGGCAGTGCCGAGGCTCTTCCTTCGAAGGCTCAGTTGGTGATGTCGCAGAAACATTCCAGGCCTCATAGTACCGGCTCTGCCGAGGTTCCTTACGTTAAGGCAAAATTAAGACCCCTGATCCATCGACGGGGACCCCTGCCTCACTTCCTCACGTGCCGCAGTTCCCCTCATATGAGGACAAAATGGTGCCCGTTCCCGCCACGACCACGGCGGCCATTTTAGGTACTACCCCCTACAACTACCCCATCGGCCCCTGGTGTAGGGTTTGGCCCTTCGGGTGAACCTAAGGTCCCTTGTGCGCATCCTTACCGGCCAGTTTATGATTGGAACGGCCGGATGCCTCTTCCGCACAATGTTTTGTTGCCCGCGGGGGCGGCTCCCTTGATTTATGTGGATACGTCGGCGGAGGGGCCTGTGTGGCACCCTTCCCCGTTGCGTCCCTGGATTTGTCCACCTCATGAGAGGCCTCCTCAGGTTCCGAAACAATCTCCTGAGGACGCCTTTTTCGGTAAATTTCAAGCGCTTATGCGCACCGACCCCATAAGGGAATATTTCAAGGGGCTTTTCAAGGAGATATGTCCACCCGCGCCTCCGGCTCCACCTGTTCCGTCGGTGGTTCTGCCGGCGCCTCCCTTACCCGTGGTGCCTTCCCCTGCGCTCCGCCTGTGCCGCCATTGTCCCCAGTGGACAAGGCAGCAGGATCCGGACCGGTCAGATGACCCTCAAGGCGACCAGGACAACGAGGACCATTCCCGCTCTACCAGAGCTTTCCATGACCGGGTACTGGACATGATGAGCTCCTTAGATGTTCCGGTGCCCGAGGCACCTGCTCGGCAGGAGGGGGTGCTTTCTGGGGCATTCACCTTGTCTCCTTTGGAGCATACCGGCCTGTTCTTGCAGAAGGAAGTCCTGGCCGAAGTCCGAAGAGTTTGGGAAAAGCCACACTCGGGACTTTTTGTAAATAAAGATTGACGCGAGGTACAGGCTACATTCCTCGGAAGAAGTGGCCTTGTCGTCTTGTCTGCCTCCCTCCTCCACAGTGGTGGCTGCGGCCACGTTGCAATCCAGACCTGCAGCTTCCTCCTCCGCGGTGGTGACTCAGGGCTTTGGAAAGGAGGACAAGCTCCTAGACTCCCTAGGGAGTAAAATCTTTGCCAATTCGGCCTTGCAGCTCAGGCAGGCCAATGCAGAATTGATTTTGGCGGGAGCTAACATGCGGATGTGGAGAGGTCTGTTGGAGTTTGAGGAGCATATCCTGGTCGAGAAGCTGGAGGATTTCAGAGGAGGCCTTTCCGATGCAGGGTCTTGGCCCAGGAGGATCTCCTGGAGTCTGCGGCTCATCACGTAGACACCTCGGCTCGGGGTCTGATGTTGGGGGTTGATACCTCGCGGCAAGCGTGGCTGCATGCCACTAAGTTCTCGAAGGAGGTGCAAGACAAGGTTCTGGACCTTCCATTTGATGGTAAGGAGCTTTTTCACTCATCTACTGATGTAGAGCTCACCAAAACCAAAGACAGCACTCAGACGGCCAAATCTTTGTCTGTTCTGGTTAAACCTCCCTTCAAGACTCAAAGGCCGTTGTCGCAAGGTCGACCTTCCTCTGGTTTTAGGGGCTTCCTCGACCGCAAAAATCGCAGAGTGGATACTCCTGCGGGGAATAACCGCCGTAGACAACAGCGTACGGGGTATTTCTCTCGCTCCTCAGCCTCCTCATCAGGTTCAGGTGGCACTGCCACGATAAACCTGCCAAATGAGGGTTTTCCGTGCTCGCACGAGACCCCGGTGGGAGGACGCATTGCGTCTCATTGGACGGCATGGCAGCCATCACAGAAGACAAATGGGTCTTGTCAGTCGCTCCAGCGGGCTTCCGCTTACCTTTACCCCCTGCCCCACCCCTCAACCCTCTTCAGCTGTCGGGCTCACCCTCCCTCAAGGCCGATGTTCAGAAACTTCTGCTCCTCAGAGCTGTGGAACCCGCTCCCCTTGGGGAGCGCTTCTACTCCTGGCTGTTTACGGTGCCAAAACCCAACCAGGCTGGCCTGCGCACTAACCTAGACCTTTCCCAGTTCATTCTTTCCCTACCCCAAGAGAAATTAAAGATGATTACGCCCGGCCAAATTTGCTCCTCGCTGCAGGCGGGCGATTTGGCTCAGCGTGGTGGATCTTCCGGATGCATACACGCATATCCTGATTTGGAACCCACACAGGAGATACCTCTGTTTCTCTCTGGGAGAGGAGCACTTCCAGTTTCGGGTGCTTCCTTTTGGTCTCAGTTCGGCGCCGCGTGTCTTTACGAAGATATCGTTGATTGCGGCCCATCTTCGTCTCCAGGGTATCCATGTGTATCCCTATTTGAACGACTGGTTCCTACGCAGCCCTTGCCAATTGGCAGCAGCGGACAACCTCCAGTCTCTCCTTCAGCTCCTGTTCCATCTTGGGCTGTCGGTGAACTGGCGGAAATCCTCCATGACGGTCTCACAGGACCTGACTTTCCTGGGTTTTCGTTGGAACACGATAGACTGCCGTGTATCTGACCGGGGACAGAATGGCGGATCTGTTGGCCACGTGTCAGATGTTTACGCAGTCGGAGAGCATATAGGCCTGGTGGTTCCAGAGGCTTCTGGGCCTCATGGCCTCGTGTGTGCTGGCTCTTCCTCTTGCTCGTCTCAAAATGAGGCGGACCCAGATGGCTCTTCGGAGTTCCTGGCGTCAGGCTGTGGACCCGGATTCCAAACGGATAATGATTCCGGATTCCATGAGAGTGGACCTGGACTGGTGGTCTTCTCTCAGCAACCTGTCAGTGGGCGTTGGGTTCCAGGACCCAAGCCCCATGGTGACGATCACGACACTCCTGCCTTTTCGGGTGGGGTGCGACGTTCGATCCTCTTCAGGTCTCGGACCTCTGGTCACCTCAGGACAAGCCCCTGCACATAAATCAATTGGAGCTTCTGGTGATTCTTCTGGCGCTCAAGGCGTTCAGACCTCTCATTGTCCGTTCTTATGCGGACCACCTTGTTGACAATGCGGTGTCAATGTATTACATAAACAAGCAAGGGGGAACGAAGTCTCCCCCGCTCGTGGATCTGGCCATTCAGATTTGGGAGTGGGACGTGCTTCATGGGGTCTGGCTGCTTCCAGTGCATATCCCGGGCCGGCTGAATGTCACCGCGGATGCCCTCAGCCGGCGGACAGTGGTCAGCTACGAGTGGGAGTTGAAGGCGGAGATCCTATCATGGATTTTCTCGCGTTGGGGGACACCGGAGGTGGACCTCTTCGCCACGGCGGTAAACAAGATTCCTCAGTACGCCTCCAGAGGGGGGCTGGGAGCCTCCTCTCTTGGGGACGCTCTCGAGATCCCATGGCACAACATGAGAGCTTACGCTTTCCCGCCTCTCCCTCTGGTTCATCGAGCAATTTGGAAGTTGGAAGAGTTCTGTCAACTGTTCTCTTCTACTGATAGCTCCGTGGTGGCTGGCCGGGTTTTGGTTCTTAGAACTTCAACACCTGTCGGTGTGTCCGCCGATCAGGTTACCAGTAACTCCCAATCTTCTTCACCAAGGGGAACAGCAGATGTGGCACCCCTCCCCACAATCGCTCAACTTGGCGGGATGGTGCCCGAGTTCCTCTAGAGCCTTTGGGTTTGTCTGCAGATAACATGCGCATTATCCAGGAAACCCTCGACCAGATCCCAATACAAGAGTAAATGGCTCAGGTTCTGTCATTGGTGTTTGAAGAAAGAATTGGACCAGAGGGTGGCGACGATTGACACGGTGCTGGCCTTTGTCTCCTCCCTAGCAGAGTCAGGGGTTCATGTCTTGTCCTGCAGGACTTCACTGTCGGCGATTTTTGCCTACCTCTCTACAGACCGGTGTTCTTATTCGTTAACCCAGTGGAGAAGAGACATTTTGCTGGTTTGACACGCATCTATCCTCCGGTTCATAGTCTGCACCCGCCCTGGGACTTAAATGTAGTCCTGACGGCGCTGTGCCATAAACCTTTCGAGCCAATGGCTACGGTTGACCTAAAGTACGTGTCCTGGAAAGTGTCCTTTCTGGTTGCCGTTACGTCTGCGAGGAGAGTGAGTGAGCTCCAGGCATTGTCGGTGGAGCATCCTTTCTTGGTCTTTCACAAGGACAAGGTAGTCCTTCGGACGAACCCAGCTTTCCTACCAAAGGTAGTGACTGAATTCCATCTGAATCAGTCGATTTTCCCTTCCGGTCTTTTTTCCAAACCCTGCCTCGGAGGCGGAAAGGGTTCTACACTGCCTGGCTGTCCGAAGAGCTCTTAAGCTCTACCTGGACAGGACTGCCGAGCTTCGGAGCTCTTCCCAACTGTTTGTGACCTTCAGTAAACCCCAGGGCAGGCCGGCGTCTAAGGCATCCATTTCCAGATGGATTGCTGCCTGTATCACGGAATCTTTCACCGTCCAAAAGCTGAAACCACTTAAGGGTATCCATGCACATCAGGTGCAAGGCAGCTGCGGTTGCTTTTCAGAAATATGTTCCCTGGGAGTCCATCGCTAGAGCGGCTACCTGGGCCTCCCCATCTGCTTTCTGTAAGCATAACTGCCTCGATATGAGCTCTAGGGCCGACGCTCAGTTCGGCCAGGCTGTGCTGAAGAACCTGTTTCAGTAAGGGGTATTTCCATCCACCCATAGTTCCTGTCAGGAGTGCTTGGGAATCTCCCATAAGTATGGAGGAAAGGGGACGGGACGTAGGAGTATTACCAGGTTACTCACCGTAGTGACCACCTTACTCCTAGTCCATAGTCCCCTTTCCTCCATACGCCCGCCTGCCCGTCGTCCCCTCTAATAAGGTACCTCTGTTATTGCTAATGGGTCTTGGACCCTGAGATAGAAAAGGAATGATGGGCAATGCGGAGCCAAGGTGGGCGCAGTTACGGCCGCGTGCCGGGCCCCGCGCAGGAAAGGGGGACACATTTTTGAAAAAAATTTGGATGCTTTTTACAAAAGTGCTCCGGTCCCGTCCCACAGGATGGAGAGATGTCGTGTCCCCCCCCCCCCCCCCCCCCATACGTATGGTGGAAAGGGGTCTATGGACTAGGAGTGAGGTGGTCACTACGGTGAGTAACCTGGTAATTTGTGGCTTGACTTGATTTAAGAATAGGTGTTGGCCAGTTGGATGGCTGGGTCAATCCTTGCTTATATCATTAGTAATGGAAGTGATTGAAAGTCGATGTGCATGGTTTCTTGTGTGCTTTGCTGCAGTTCTTTCTCGTTTTCACAGGTCTGCTAAGTCTGATGCTTGGAACTGTTAGTAGTTTCCCAATGCATTCAGCAAAGTTGGGCCCACTGCTCAGTCGATTTATGCTTTGTGCAAATCATGGTTGTGCTTTTGGCAAATTCGTGTTTTATTTTTTTTCTTCCCACCTGAAACTTTTTGCTGGGTGCAGGGGACTGTCCTGCATGTTGCACAATTTACTTGCTGTGTCTAATTGACACTGCTGGCATTCATGCCGATTTGTGTTGCCGTCCTAATAGTACTGTTACCTGAACTTGCCCGTATATGCTAACTGACATTGACCATGTGTACTACTGGACATTTTCTGAGACTCCCAGGAACTGATTAAGTATAATTGGTGCATAAGGGAAACCCACTCATTTTGTGACTTGTAGTGAACATTTCAGAAGATTGGGGAAACTGGTCATTTGTAACTCTGGGTATAATGGGAAGGGGTAATTTCCCTTGATAGGCATTGTGGAAACTGAGTGCATTTTTGCCCATCATGGCATTATGGAATCCGGCCATTAAGTACAGCAGGGAATCTTGACACAGTGGGGTTATTCAGCAATATTCAGGGTTATTCAGCAATATGATTTAAACTGGCATAGTCGTATTGATTATACAATTGAAAGCAATTAGAACTGTCAACTAGGGAGCAGACCGCTTAACATGATACCTAGGCAGTATTTGTAAAGTGCAATATTCACTTGTCATGTTTGCGCTGATGGCTTTCTGTGTGAGTTGGAATGGTCTGCCACAGTGGGTGTCTTGCATGGATCTGCCATTCCGTCTCTGCCCCCCCACCTCCAACCGGCCTAGAGTAAGTACTGGTTATGTAGCTTTCTAGATGTTTCTGAATTAAACTCCCACGGCTCCTAGCCAGCATAGTTGGTGATGAAGGATCTTGGTCATGGTACACCAAACATCTGGAGGACCACAATGAGGAACCATGCTCTAGAGTGGCTTATGCACGCACCGACCGTGCTCTGTAGCCTTTGACTACAGTCTTATGTGGGCTAAGTGAGCGGAGAGGTGTGGGTTTAGCGGGCGGGGTATTTCGACCACCTGACACCTCAATGTGACAAATTAGTTGTCATTCGCTCAGTATGGCCTGCTTTCACAATCTTCCATACCACCCAAGTGTGGGATGGTGTTTGTGACACAATGCCAAATGTGAGGGCTGCCACGCATGCACTTTGATTTTTGTAACACAAGAAATGCTGGTAATTCTGCCTTGGTGAGTTCTGCTAATCTCTTCACTTTCATAATGCCAGATGTTACATTATACAGCATTTGTACTCTGCTGCGTTCTATTTGCAGTGATGAGGTAAGTAGAGTAGCTATTATTGCAGATGTATGTCAAAGGTTTTTGTACTGCGCACCGTCACCAGCGGAGTGGTCTCCAGGTGCTCTGGTGGATCTGAAAAAAAGAGGTTGTGGGGTGGTTAGTAGGGTGTAGTCAGTAGTGGGAATAGGAAAGTGAGAGTTGTGATGTCCTGTTGGCAGCTTCAGTTCGATTTGCAACGTTCCCTGAGCTTGAGTGCATTTTTTCAGGGCTTCCCATGTGGTGGTGTGCCCGGTGTGGTGATTGCCTGTTGCAGTGTGGTAAAGTGTGCGGATTGCTGTGCAGAGATGTGGGAGTTTGTGTATACGGAAATTGAGGTTTTGGTGTTACGTTCGCTCGTTTTTCTTTTTTTATGCAGGTTGGTTGCTGTTCAAGGTTGGTGTCTGGTTACTATGAGGTTATGCAGATCATATTGTATACGGTTTGACTGGAATCCCTTCCTTTCAGGCGAAGTACTGCCTTGAGTTCTCCTCTTGACTGTTACCCCAGCATTCCTGTCTGGGGTCATGGTTCACCCATGAGGTGGACTTGGTCAGTCAGGATGCAGAAGGGGAAGAGCCAGGTCTTGAGAGCCACCTGGAAAGCTAGGTAATCCTCTATGTGGCGGATGCTAAATGGAATAGAGTTCCAGATAGTTGGAGGCTTGGACTGAGAAAATTCCCCCCCTTCTATTCTGGTTGATTTTGTGACTGGGATGATGTGCCGGTTCTCCAGTTTCTGGTGGGAGTGTAGGGATAGTTTGTGTTGTAGATATGCTGGTCATGTGTTGTGCAGTGCTCTGTGGATTGTCTCCAGAACTGCAACGAGTGAAGAACAAGGATGGCGGGCGTGATGTATTCTCTAGGGCAACAAGGAGCCTTTCTGCTGTGTTTTGTACCTGTTGGAGTTTCCTAGGTTGCGATGCAGAGTTTGCATAGTCTAAGTGTGAGGTGGCGATGGACAATCGCTGTGACTGTCTAGGAAGTTCAGGTAAGGGAAGATTTGTCAGATGATGCATGACAAATGTTCCAGGAGATACCGAGCAATGATACCACTGAAAGCGACTTATGTCACCAAGACAGAATCGGGAAACGGTTGCCATAGATGACAACTGTGGCGTCCTACAGGTGCTAGATATGACTGCTGGCTATCCGCTTCCTCAGTCTACTACACACCCTTAGCTGCCTCCTATGCCATCTCCCTCTGAGTGCAGCTACTGCGAAACATGTGAATTTAATCAGGAACAGTGGGCTCGTATGTATAATACATCACTCGCAACACTCTCCTCTCCCATTACTATGCTCACTCTCTACTCTGCACAAACACGCAATAGAGCGCAGGTACACCCCCTCGATCAATTGTGGCCTAGCTGCTCGCATACGAACAATACTCCACGGACACCTCAACATCCTGCTAGAACATAGCTATACTGCACTAAATAAATCGGCCTAGTGGCATACATAAACATCCCACACAGGCCTAATGCCGCCAGCATGCAGTCTGAGACCAACCACAAGACTGCACACATTCAGCTGATCTCTTAATACCACCACACCTAATGTTAGGATGCAGCTACCATCGGGCAGTCGCATCAGCTGCTTACATATTGAGTGCTCCCAAGCACCCTATTCTACCCTACTCTCGACTGACCTGGACTACGGTCCCCGAGGGCATTCAACCCACACGCGCTTTGATGTCATACCACTGATATATAGAGCGCTATATAAATGCCAAATAACCTAACCATGTAGGTATCGGGTTTATGTCTGAGTTTTTGAAGTGTTTGAAGTGGATGGGGCGGGCCTAGTGAGTGCGGCCAACTGGTGTGTTGGGGGGAAGAGGGTGGTCTTCCCACCTATCATCTCACGTTTTACAGGGTTGAGAAGGAGGTGGTTAGCAGTCAACTGGTCGATTTCTGAGAGGCAAGATTGGGGGAAGTGGAGGAAGCACCCTCTGGGTTCTTAGACTATTTGGGTGTCATCTGCATAGTTGTAGCAAGACAGGCCATGTGAGCAGGGATGGGGCTTGGGTGGAGTTTGGAGGGGGAGAGAGACACCCGGTGGCATTCCCTTTGTAATGGAATGGGGATTCTAGGAGAAGGGAGGCATGTGTATTTGGATCTGTTGGAGAGTAGGGAGGAAATCCATTTCAGGGCTGCGTCCCCGATGCCAAGAGAGTGGAGTCTGTCCATGAGTGTGGTGGTCCATGGTGTCGAAGGCTGCTGAGAGGTTGAGAAGAATTAGTGCGACACAACCTTCCCGAGGCTATAGTTGTTTTGAGATCATCCCAGGTGGAGATGTTGTGGAAGTGGCCAGAGAGGGTGTGGGAGAGGTGGGTAGGCAGTAGATAATGTGGCCTTGTATTCAGAGATAAACTTGAGTTCCCTACAGGTATTTGGGTTGATTCCAGTAATGGGATGTTTTGGCCTTATGTATTTCTGTCCTGTAGGCTTTGAACTGCTGGGCGTAGGCCCGTCGATTATAAGTGTATTGCAAACAACATGCAGCTCTGTTGTGCTTGTCCGACACCCGTCAGTAACTTCCTTATAGGTTGGCAACGTGGCAGTTACAGAACAGCTTCTCCTGCATGACCTATGCAACCCAAAGTTTCAGCAGTGAAGGGCTGCATTTAACATTAGATAACCCTCACCCACACTGTACAATTGTTTAGTCAGAGCCTGATGGTAGATGCATATCTAAATATAAGGCATGTCTAGTTTAGACATTGTGACCTCTGGGAATCCACAATTCGACCAGACGAAACACCATCATTCTCTCAGCTTGATTCCTAGAGACCCTTCTGTCAAGGTTTCAGTTTTGCTAAAAACGGGCAATTTATGTTCAGGCCCAGCAAACCTTTTCCCGATTGAGAAAAAAGATCTGCCTCTAGGGGGCCAGGAAGATTTTTCGTGCTCCAAAGGACAGATTCTGCGACAAGACTGTAGTCCCAGCAGGGTGGTAATTACTAATAGACTCTTAGATGCAGACTGGAGAGAGTGACGTTGGTGTAACCAGGAGGAGTTGGTACAGGGATGGAGCCTACCATCTTGCAATCTCCCAGGGCTCTTGCAGTTTCTGTGGCCCCTCATTACTTGCTGCAGACAAATCACCTTGAGGCTGGCACTTGGAAAATACACTGATCCCAGCCGTCGGGATATGGACGAACCTGCTGTGGCTGACGATAGAAGGGGTTTACACCACCCCCTTAATGGGATCCTCTTTGGGCGTCAGAAGGCCATCACCTTGGTGTCTAGCTGGGTATTGTCTGCCCTAGCTCTCTGCCATAGAAGTGAAAATAAAGCCTCAAAGGAAGGAGAAACACCACTCCCTGGCCTATGCTAGATGTACCTTTTGGCAGCTGAACTGTCTATGGACACGGTCATTTGCTGCGGAAAACACTGTAACCGGGATCCTGCTCAATGGCGTGGAGCCCCTGCCAGTGCTCTCTGGCTACCATCCTTCCTGACTGAGCAGTTCAAATATTTCCGTATCCCTGTAGATCCTGGATGCCGCCCCCCTCCCGCCAATACAGGCTAATGCATTCTGGGCTGCTCCTCACATCTGTGCTTTCAGACCTATTGGACAACTCATCGTTTTCGAGCCTTTGTAGGCACCACCTGGAGCGTCTTTTGGCACTTGTTGTTTTTCAATCTACTTAGCTGCTGACATGCTCAATCGATTGGGTGCAACGCTTCACGCAGACATGACCTATTGTAAAGCGATTAGCCTCTCAAGACCAAGGAATAAACCTGATGGCTATTAGTAGATGTTCTGTTCACCTGGCCTGCTTAAAAAGCCCAAGTGAAGTTTAAGACCCCACGCCTTTTTTTTTCTTTTGCTTTTGTTCATGGAGATCGGATACATATTGCATGACTTGAGCTAATGGATTTGTGACCTTTTTGAAGCTGTCTATCATGTCAGGCTAATTCTCTGGCTCTGCAAGTTGCTGCAAACGCGAGGCTCTAAAGAGATCTTGCAAGGTTTAAAAACACCTGGAGCAATTTATGGGAGGCCTCTTGTGGACCGCAGTGCTTCACGTTGACACCTCCACGGGAGTTGCCAATGTAGCTAGCATGTGTAGGCAGTGGTGGCTACACAAAACTAAGTTTGCAAAAGAGGTTAAGGACACAATTCTTCAATGGGGTTGATCTGTTTCATCGTGCAACGGACGAAGACCTTCCAAAAAAAAGCAAGCACCCTCACTGCAAAATCCTTGTCAGTTTTGACCGAGCCACCAAGGGTGAAGACCTAGGGTAGGGTTTTTGTCCCATTATTGGATTTTTGCTGTTTCCAAGAGCATGAGGCAAAGCAGCAGGTTTGGTCTACAAGGCTGCAAAGAAAAAACAAAACCCCTCTGCACAAGGGTTTTCTTTCTCCACCCCTTAATCAGGCCTTCATCAGGAGCTTCGTTTACTGCAACACAGATTAGTAAGTGATCGTGCTGGTCAGTCCCACGGAACTCCGGTGAGAGGGAAGATTTCCCTTTACATCAAGTTGAGGCTGCTTACCTCCAATCGGTGTGAATTTCAATTGCCAGCTTGAGTTTCTGGGGGCCCCTTCCTAACCCATCATAATGCAGGCGGAATCGCCTTCCTTCAGGGAAGAAATCCCAACACTAAGAGGAAAGCATTAGCGGAGGTGCCATTTCCAGAGGCCAGGGGTTTAGCTCATGGCACCATAAAAAGCCGAACCAGGTGGACCTGCGCACCATTTTGGATTTTCCAGATTTCAAACTACATTTGCCACTTGAAAAAATGAAGAAGATCAATCAGAAGGAAAATCACGTCCCGCAACTGCTGTTGGAAGTACGGGTGATGCTCAGGAAAGGCGCCATCGAGCTTGTCCCGGGGTGTACTCAAGGTGCTTCCTCGTCAGGAAGAAGACGGGCGGCTGGCGCCCCATCCTGGACCTTCGTCGCTTGAACAAATACATCAGATCACAAAAGTTCAGGATGGTCACCCTCCAGCACGTACTGGGACAGCTGGAGGAAGGCGACTTTCTATCGTCGTTGGACCTGGAGGATGCATACTTCCACGTTCCCATCCTCAAAAGTGAACACAAGTTCCTCAGGTTCATCGTCCAGGGACGCCACTACCAATTCAGAGCACTGCCGTTCGGATTGAAGTCGGCCCCCAGGGTCTTTACCAAGTGCCTAGCACCAGTGGCGGCACGGCTGCGCCTACAGGGGATTCACGTCTACCCCTACCTGGACGACTGGCTCATCCGCTCAAGGACGAGGGAAACCGCCGTCGAACACACTGCGAGGACCGTCCAGCTACTCACAAACCTGGGATTCGCCATAAACTACCCCAAGTCCCACCTGGTGCCGTCGCAGGTGGCCCTGTTTCTGGGAGCGAAGCTCGATACAGTGAGGCGCCTGGCGGCCCCGTCGGAAGAACGAACGAAGACCATTCTAGGCAAAGTGCAGCACCTGCTAGCCACGGACGTGGCCAGGGTGAGGTCCATCAAGTCCATCCTGGGGATGATGTCCTCTTGCATCTACCTGGTGCGCTTCTGCAGACTACGGATGTGCCCTCTTGAAGAATTTCTCGACGCCCGTTGGATACAGGCGACGGGCACCTTCGAAGACAGGGTCCCCCTCAACGAGGTGTTCTGGCGGGGGATTCAGTGGTGGGGCGTTCGAGCGCACCGCACGGTGGGCAAGGACTTTCAGACGCCGGCGTACCAGGAGACGGTGATGACGGACGCCTCCCTGGAAGGTTGGGGCGCCCACACCGGAGATCTCCACGCAAGAGGCCTCTGGCTCCCGGAGGAGAGGCTCCTGCACATCAACGTCCTGGAACTCCGAGCCGTGTTCTGGGCTCTCAAATCGTTCCTCCCGTCGCTCAAGGGCAAGGTGGTGCGGATCTTCACGGACAACACCACGACAATGTTTTACATACGGAAGCAGGGAGGCACCAAATCCCCAGCCCTATCCAAGGAGGCACAGGATCTGTGGCACTGGGCGGTCGCCCAGGGGATGTTCCTGGTTCCCTTCCACCTGGAAGGAGAAAGCAACACCATCGCCGACTCGCCCAGCAGGGAGCTGCGCGCGTGTCACGAATGGCAACTGCGCCAGGATCAGGTGGATCAACTCTTCCGACGATGGGGCAAACCCCAAATCGACCTGTTCGCAACAGCGACGAACTAGAAGTGCAAGAGGTTCGCCAGCAGGTTTCCCCAGCCGAGAAGCATGGGCGATGCGTTCTCGTTCCCCTGGGACGGCCTATACCTGTATGCGTTCCCTCCGTTGTTGTTGCTGCTTCGACTCATCAGCCAGCTCAAGAGGTCCCGGTGCAGGATGATCCTCGTCGCACCGGCGTGGCCGAGGCAGATCTGGTTCCCGGACCTTCTGGACTTGTCAACGTCCCCTCCCATCAAGCTGTCGGCGGACGCAGACCTTCTCTCCAGAGAAGGAGGCGCCATCTTCCACCACGACCCGGCGTCGCTGAACCTGCAGGCTTGGCTCCTGCAGCGCTAGAGTTTGGAGGCTACGATCTACCGGCCGATTGCAGAGAGGTTCTTGCAAAGGCCAGGGCGTCCTCGACTCTCAAATGCTACGGTCATAAGTGGAAGAGGTTCTCTATCTGGTGTCGAGCACAGAAGATCAACCCCCTACGGTTACGGCCCCTCAAGTGCTGCCGTACCTGCTATCGCTGGCAAAGGCTGGGCTAGCCCATTCCTCATTTAAGATTCATCTGGCGGCGATCTCCAGACATACCAGAACCACAGGACGGACGTCCCTGTGGTCCCATCGACTGGTAAAAGAGTTTCTGAAAGGACTGTTCCGGTCGTTCCCGCCGGTGAAGGCCCCGGCCCGGCGTGGGAACTTAACGTGGTGCTGACCAGGCTCATGGGGCCCCCATTCGAGCCGATGCACTCCGCACCTATGAAGTTTGTGACGTGGAAGACTGCGTTCCTGGTGGCCATTACCTCTGCACGATGAGTGGGAGGGATCCAGGCCCTATCCTGCAAAGCACCGTACTTGACTTTCCATGCCTCGAGGGTAGTGCTTAGGACGCACCCCTCCTTTATGCCCAAGGTGCCGTCGGACTTCCATCTTAACGAGCCCTTGGTGTTACCTGTTTTCTTCCCGTCTCCTTCGTCGCCGGCCGAGATGACTTTGCACTCGCTGGATGTGGCTAGAGCGCTGAAGTTCTACGTGGACCGCACGAAGAGTTTCCGGAGGACAACACAGCTGTTCGTGAACTTTGGACCTGTGAATCAAGGGAAGGCTCTCTCGAAGTCTTCTATTTCCAGATGGCTCTCCGGCTGCATCATGCACTGCCACCGGTTGGCTAACCGACCGCTGCCAGGCCGTCCGAGAGCCCATTCGACCAGAGCGATCGCTGCTACTATGGCGTTCTTATCTGGTGTGCCCCTGCTGGACATCTGCAGGGCTGCTACGTGGAGGTCGACGCACACCTTCACGAGACTCTACGGCGTCGATCGGGATTCCAGGGAGGAGTCCAGGGTCGGCCAAGCAGTGCTGCGCAACCTGTTTGCTTAAGGTGAGCCTGGTGAGGAGGTAAGAGATGCTTAATGTTGAGTTTTTTGTATTGCTTAATGTTGAGCCTTTTACCACCCCCCCGTGGTTGTGCATGTGTGTACTGCTATTTAATCTTATATTCATGAGCATGTGAATCCATGCCAGACCCCATGCTGGAGAAGGAACAAGTTACTTAACTGTAACTGTTCTTCTCCAGCATGGGTCTGGCATGGATTCACATGCGAGCCCTCCTGCCTACCCCTCTGTGGCTCTTCACTTGGTCATACTGCCACTTCACGTGCTAGCAAATCTGAAGATGGCTGCCAGAGGCGGGGCTTAGGTAGAGGGCAGTCATTGGCTGTGGTCAGTATGACGCAGAGATCAGTGATTGGTTACTACTAGGAAAGACCGATCAGAAACGAAACTGATACTGATTTTTTTTCTTTACCGAGGATTCCCAGCCTGACGACGGGGAATATTCATGAGCATGTGAATCCATGCCAGACCCATGCCAGACCCATGCTGGAGAACAACAGTTACAGGTAAGTAACTTGTTCCTTATACCGTGATTGCTTGTTTGGCAGGATTGGTTGTGTTTGGGTCGACTGGTCTGCTTTGTATAATTTGAAGGATGTCGCAGATTTCTTTTTTTTTTTACGTGTTTTGCTAGGGCATTGAATAGTTTCTGGAAAGGTATCTGGGTATTCTTGCATCCGGGCATGTTTCTCGTTTCATTTATGATCTTGAACAGTTCTTTTTGGGTGTAGGCAGCTTTGGTGATTCTGCAGTTTTTGGCCTTTTCAATTTATTTTTTGTAGGATTTCATTGGCCGTTGGAATTGTTCTTTGTTGGGTCGTATTCTTTCCTCCATTCCATTTCTTGTTTTTCATGGTGCTGAGCAGTGGGGTAAACAATTGTGCCATTGCTCTCTTTCGGGACGGGGTGAAAGGTTTTTCAGAGGAGATGCAGTCAGTTATTTCAGCGATCCATTTATGAAGTGCTCTGTTTTTCCATTACGGTCCGGTTAGTGGTAGTTGGTCTTGTGAGTTCAAGTTGTTCTAAGTTGCTTGCTTAGGTGACTTTCCAGTTTCTTTTTGTGACGGTTGGGAGTTTATCAAGCTGCTTTAGTTGGTAGCATGATCACAAATGGGATGACGAGGTGGTGGCTCCAGAATTCTAGTGCAGTGGTGATTAGGTTTTTGTTGGCTAAGCTTGCGTTAAGTGTGTCCCGCTGTGTGTTGTTCCTTTGACCAGTTGTCGTAGTTTCATGGTTTTCAGTTGTTTATCAATTTTTGTGAGTTTGCTGATTCTTCTTCAAACCAGATGTTGAAGTCTGAGGGTTATCAGATCTTCATGATGGATGGCTAGGTTGGTGATGGCTTCTATGAAGTTGACGAAGGTTGCGTTGTATGTCGTCTGTAAATCAATATGAATTTTGTTTTTGGGTTAACTTTCAGTGGCTTGTTTTTATTTTCCGGTGTTCATTGAATACTATTGCAAGACCTTTTTTTTTTTTTTCCTGTTCTGTGTAACTGTATGCACTTGAAGTTGTTGGGTAGGCAGCTGTGGAGTGATTTTTGTAGTTATCATCCAAATAAGTTTCTGTGATGAATAAGAACTCTATGCTGTTGTTGCAGAGCAGTTCGTATATATTCATGGTGTGTTTTGACATTGATCTTGCGTTGATTTAGGGTGCAGTGGATTTATTTATCATCTGCTTTGTATTTCTACTGGGCGTTTCTGTTCTTTTTCTATACTGCTCCGTTTTGTTGTTGGTCCGTCTTGTAACGTTGGTCGGAATGACTTGAGTTGTTCGTGAGGTATGGTGTTTGGTATAGGGATTTTTCTTATTTTGCCGCTTGTTCTGTTGTCGACCGTATTTATGGGGGTGTGTTCCGCGGTTGTGTTTATATGGCGTGTTTTCATTTGGTTTATTCCTATTCATGGTTGTCTTTCGCGTGGTCCCATTAGTTTTCGTGGCATGTTGTGTTCCTTACTGGTAGGTTGTTTTAAGCATTGCTTTGCGTTTGGGTCGTCTGTGTTGTGATCCTTTGGGTTTTGTTGTTTTTTTTGCGTTTAAGTTTCTTTTTAGGTTGCAGGGGCTGTAGCCCACATGCAATACCTTCCTGGTCGGATTGTGGCGGCTCTTGGCTTCCTTACATTTGTGATTATCGGCATAGTGGTTTAGCGTTTGGTGATCTTATGGCTTGGTATGTCGTTTGGTAGTGGGGACGGGGTGGGTGGGCAGTTGGGGGTAGTAGCTGGTGGTCCCTGCATTACTACTGGATTTACTTAGAGGAGGACTTGGGGGGGGGGGGGGGGGGGGGTCGGGGGGGGCGAGATCCTAGGCTTGATGTTGTTCAAGGCTTATTGTTAGGCTTTCCAGTTGGCTCTTTAAAGGGTTTGTCTAGCTATCGATTCAGTAGTTCGTAGACAGTGGGGAGAAGGCCCAAGTTTCAGAGCATTGTAGTCATAGAGATAGTGACACTCCAAGATTGTAGTTGACTTAAGGTTATTGGGCACAGCCAGCCATGCTATCCAGTACAGTTCAGCTAAATGCCAAACGTGGCTCATGGGGTTAGTCAGGCTAAATTTGAGCTAAGGCTTTCTGGCACAATCAGGCTGAATGCGAGATGAGGCAATCTGGTAGAGTCCATCCAGCACAAAATCCGGCTAACTGTAGGATGTGGCTATCTGGCACGATCAAGCTAAAAGAGGAGTGAGGCTATCTGGCACAATCATGTTCTCTGGTATAGTTGGGTTATCTGGCACAGTCAGCATTTCGCGTCGGCATGACTGTGCCAGACAGCAGCATCTCACATTTAGCCTATCAGGCACAATCGGGCCAAAAGTGAAGTCGTGCTATCTGGCAGAATCTGAAATGTTGCGATCTGGCTCATTAGGCTATCTGGGAAGGTAATAAGGTGGGTTTGGTCAGCATAGTGGGGGGCAGTAATGGCTGCACCACCTGCCCATAACCACTTACTCAGTGGCTGCTGGGTGGCGGTTGCAGGCTTCACATGCTAACACGGGCCAACACAATCTGGGCTGCCTCTTCGAGCTGTTGTCCATTGCCTTGGGATCCTTAGCCGAGGGCTGCCCGGGCAGAGGTATCCCTGAGTTGGCCTCTTAAAATAGCCTGTGGGCCAATCAGATTATGTTGGTTGGGAAGGGAGGCGGGCAAAGTAGGAGCTACGGAGAAGGGGATTGTATATGGAAATTGGAAAAAATAAAAACTTAGGAGGTTGGTATTTGGAGGGTCGGGCATCACACAGCCACTGGAGGGGGGGCGGATACAGGTGAGATTTGGCGCTTCGCAATCGGCCTGGTGGCGCAGCACTTACCCTGACTATGATGCCACGCTGAGATGTGGTAGGAAGCAATCGATAAGGTGACAACATGGATGTCGAGCCTGTTCGAGTCAGAGTAACCACTGGATTTGGTTGATGATGCTGGCAGCGTTTCTAGATTAGGACTGGTAAAGGAGCAGTTTGTTAGAACCTACTGGTGACTGACTACTCTTTGGACACAATGTCGTTGAACCAAGGCTTGCTTGCGTTCCGGAAATATGCTTGACAAAGTGTGGCTCCTGAGGCCCATCAAGGTGTGTTCGACTGACTCAGTTCGAACTGTCAAGGGTCTGGTCTTCTGTCATTCGTCAACAAAGATGCTGGCCGTTCAAACGATTTGGATGCAGCCTAGGCTTCTTGTTCGAGCTGAGGCAACAATGTGCTCCATAGGCAAATGCAGCACTTAAATGGTTCAAAGGGTACAGCACAGCGATTTGTATATCATGCAAGTGCCAAAGGCTGCACCAGAGGGTCGACTGGGTGCTATGACCATGAATCACAAGTCCACAGCGAATACATAGGGGGTCCTCATTGTCTTGACACTCCGGTAACGGTGTCCCAATCCAGGGACTCTAGGATAAGTTTGTCCTTGGGCTTCCAAATACTGAGGAGGCTAACCCACTACAGATGTCTTTCAGCATGGTGAGTGGGTAATGTTGTGGCTGGCAGAGAGGCAGTTCTCCCCCAGTAGTGGGATCCGTATGGGACAGCTCGCCTCTGCCTTGGACAATGTCTTCACCTCACTGGTGGAGGACCTTGGAAAGTGTTCTTGGTAGTTTGAAGTCCAGAGATGATTTTTCTTCTTTCAAAGGCTGAAAGGCCGAAGTCTACATCTGATTTGACAAAAGCAAAACTCCTTTCTGGGCCCAATCGATGTTCTTGGAACAAGTGGACTTTGCTTTCATCACACTCAAAGTACTATGTGCTACAGGAACTGGAGGGGACGGGTAGGAAAGATGGAGCCAGAGAGAAACAATATGGTTGAATCTTCCTCCAGCTGTAATGTGTCTACACTGACCCTTCCCAATAGAATCAAAGTCCTTTTGGTATGCAGCACCATGGTGAAGCTTCCTTTTTTATGAGTGGGTGTACCATTGGATTCCTGTACCCAGGACTGCTTCCTCTGTAGTGGCGGTCTTTGCGGAGGGTGTTACCTGGCAACCGTAAAGGCCAGTGTTTTCCTGGCAGCAGCAAGGGCAGTCTGGGTGTGGGGGGAAATATATATTTATTTTTCACTTGTTAGGTGCTTATACAATTAGCAAAAACTGTTTCAAATCCCCCACAGGGCAGAAGGGTTGGGACAAGGATGGTAGACCATGCATTACAACAAAGAAAAATAAACGCATTAATAGCATAACAAATCGGAAGAATAAAGGTAGTGGAAGACAATACTACAATGCCTTGTGAGTGTTCAGAGCGTGCAAGTGCAGAGGTGACGGGGGGCGGAGGGGTAAGGGATATGTGCTCATGCAGAAGTGCGAAGAAGAGAAAAATGTAAGTGCAACCTCAGTGGGGAGGGTAAGCCTAAGCAGGTGCAGTAAATGGACAGCAGATGGGATGAGAGATGTGGGTGGGGGGGTCAGGGCACCGAGGATAAGTGAGGGCCCTGCATATCAGTCGCGCTACTGTATGATTAGCAGGGAAGAGAGGAGAAGGAAAAGGTAGAGAAAGGTCTTGAGGCTTTTTTGGAGCTTAAGGAGGTCCTGCTCAAGACTCTGAGGGAGAGGGAGGCTGTTCCACAGAAGGGAGCCCACCGAGGAAAGCGATCGACCACCAGTCTGTTTAGAAAACCGCTTCACATGCAAGGTGTTAGTTGCCAGAGGTATGCAGGTGTCTAGAAGGGGAGTATTTAGTCAGGAAGCGTTTAAGATCGTGGTCCCCGGCCCCAGATAGCCTTGTGGATAATGCAGAGGGGTTTGAATTTAATCTGTGCTGAGACTGGGAGCCAGTGAACACTTTGTAGGGCATGAGATGCAGTCCCTTGGCTTGAGCCCAAGGATACGTCTTGCTGCCCTATTCTTGGGTACACATTTTCAGCTGAGCTGGGCTCACAGGCCCGACACGTGGGATATCTAATTCATGCAGCTTGCACGATTGAGTTGCTAGCCACCATGCCTATAACTCGGGTGTGGCTTATACTTACAGTTTAGCGTGCCAGCGGCACAGCATACTCATTTGTTTTCGTTTTACAGGGGTGCATATCTTAGCCCCTGCACTGCAGTGTCTTGATTGTTACTGCAGTTGTCAAATGGAGACCTGGAACTGGGGAACAGGTGCTGAAGATCAGGTTACTGCTGCTGTAGGGGACAACTGTTGCCTATGCTATTGGCATGCAGTTTATAAATGGGGTATTGGATTAGCGGGTTACTCTTTTGAGTGATGGAATTATCTGCCTTATTTTATACAATAAAAATAAAGCCATGCTGCTTCTCCCTCTCCAGATGTCAATCTGTCACAGGTGCTCAGTAATATTCATAGCTCCCCGGTGGTGAGCCAGGTTCTGGTGTTCCAATCTGAACCTAGCCAAAGAATACTATTCTTCCTTCCTGAACTTGCTGATTCAGAAGGCAGGCCAGATCCAACACCACTCCTCACAATCTCCAAACCTAGCACAGCGGTTCTGGAGATCAAGTCCTGTGGGCTCCTAGGTCTTTCAGTAGACTGCATGCTTATTCAAGCTGCAGGAAAGAACCACAGAAGACCAGTATATATATCATAATAATCTCTAAATGACTAATTTCTCCAGCATGGGGTCTGGCATGGATTCACACGCTCATGAATATTCCCCGTCGTCAGGCTGGGAATCCTCGGTAAAGAAAAAACCAGTATCAGTTTCGTTTCTGATCTGTCTTTCGTAGTAATAACCAATCACTGGTCTCTGCGTCATACTGACCACAGCCAATGACTGCCCTCTACCTAAGCACCGCCTCTGGCAGCCATCTTCAGATTTTTACCGCACGTTCATGTGTTGGGATCCTCGTGCTATTGCTCTCGAGCGTTAGTGCTATTTTTTCGCGCTTTTTACAAAAAACTTCGATTCTTTCGGTCAAAAGAGCCTCAAGCTCCACCGATCCTACATCCGATCAACAGGGACCCGTGTCGGATTCATCTGTGCCCCTCAAGGGTGAAGATTTCGTCGAGCTACACTTCGGAGGACTCCAGAAGCTTCTCAGGCCCTGTCTCGGAGATGGCCCAGGAGAAGGGAAGCTCGACGCCCGGAAAGCTGTTCAGGGTCTGCCCTGGATGCCAGCTGCAGAACGTCTTCAAGGAGGACGAACACTCTTTCTGCCTTTACTGCCTTCATGAGGACAAGACGCACGTGGAGAAGGACTGTGCGTTTTGCGGCAACATGTCGGAACGGACCATGAAGGACCGCCATCAACGCCTCGCCAACTGGCTGGAGGGTAAGAGCCCGTCTGGCTAGAAGAAGAAGAAATCCGAGCGGTCTTCTAAGACCTTTGAGGGCGCCCCGGCGACGGGGGCCCAACATAAGGCCAAGCACCGCGAGTCCGCTGGCACCGGGAGCGCCGAACGGTCGGGCTCTGCGGGCGCCAGGCAGGGCGCACCCTCCCCGGCACCATCAACCACGAGCCAACGCTCTGGGTCGGGTAAGAGGAAGGCCGAGCACCCGGCGAAGCTCCTGGAGAGGCCCCGGTCGAGCTCTAAGGCAGAGGAGGAGCGTGGCAGTGCCCCCTCCCTCAAGGATAAGGCGGTGAGCGCACCTAAGGTGGTGAAGGCCTTGATCCATCCAGCCAAGCCCTCTATCGAAACGGTCGCGGCGGCCCTGGCTCAGCCTATGGTGGCTGCACCAGTGGTGGCGACCTCAGGGCCCAGAATCTCCCTGCCTCCTCGGAGGGAGTCTTCCTTTGTGCCCATCGATAGGACCCCCGTGAAACCCTCCGTGGGGAAGAAGGGGGGGCAGGGCGTCGTCATAGAGTCGGCCTCAACCTCAGAAGAGGAACTGATCGAGGTCTTAAGCCACGGCCTAGGCGTGGAAGAAGGCCAGCCCGTCGGAATGGAGCCCGACGCAGGTGACGACATCGTCGAGGATACCGATGGGGCCCCTGCTCGCCCGTCGGATTCCCCTCTGCCAGCGCCGCAAGACAACTCGGCGGCCATTTTGTTGGCCATACAGTCCTTATGCTCCGAGATAAGGACGAGGCTACCGTTACCGACGGAGGAACCTCTCCCGTCGGGGGATCCAGAACCGGGACCTTCTGGTGCTCCCCCTACCAAGAAAAGAAGGATCCATCCACCACCTCCTTTTCAACCGTCGCGCCCCTTCCAGCCCTCCTCCCCGTCCACCCGAGGGGATGATACGGGGACTGACACGGCAGCGACGGGTACGGACGACGAGGCATACGACGAGGATTTTCCGTCGTCGCCTCCCACCAGGGCCTCTCCGCCCGACGAGATTGGATCTTTCCACTCCATGATCTCCAGGGCTTCCGAGCTTTTCCAACTCTGCCCTGAGGAGAAGAAAAAGGAAGGCTTCCTTTATCAGCGGCGCGAGGCCAAGAGGAAGACGGTCCTCGCAGTGCCTCTGTTGGACGACATTTGGGATGAGGGCCTTTCCCTCCTCAAGAACCCTTCCACGACGCCAGCTAGAAGAGACCGGTACGAGAAAAAGTACCGGGTCCCGGACACGGCCCCCCTATGCCTCCGGGCGCAGCCTACCCCGGACTCCGTCGTCTCCGCGGCAGCCAGGAAGAAAGCGGGGGGGGGTGCGGCCTCCACATCGACTTCCCCGCCGGACGGCGAGGGAAAGAAATTGGATACTATGGGGCGTAGAGTCATCTCGTCGGCAGCGACGACGATTAAAGCGGCCAACGCCTTGGCTATCGTGGCCCGCTACGACAGGGAGCTCTGGTACAAGATGGCTCCCCTGCTGGATTTTCTGCCGGACGACAAGAGGGCGGAGGCCCTTGAGATCCTGCAGGAAGGTGAGGTGGCCTCGGACCACGCCATCACCGTGGCGACGGACATCGCCGACACTGGATTCCGCCAGCTGGGCAACGGTGTTTGCCTTCGACGTCGTGGATGGCTCAAAGCTACGGACTTCCGGCAGGACGTCCAGACCAGAGTCCTGGACATGCCCTTCGACGGGAACAACCTGTTTGGTAAGACAGTGGACGATTCCCTTCAGGCCATCAAGGCGGATACTGAGACGGCCCGGGCCCTTGGAGTCCTGCAACGACGGACGCCCTTTCGGAGCGGCGGAGGCAAGGGCGCCTCCAAAGGTTCCGGCGGCGGTTTCGCTTCCTACCGTCAAGCGGCCCGCTCGTCGTCGCAAGAGGCCTACAGAGGACGAGGCAAGTCTAGCGGACCCCGCCGTCGTCGCCAAGGAGGTCAAGGCGGCAAGGCCGCGTCCAAGCAGGATTGAACCGGCCTTGGGGTCGGGCCCCCACCGAAGCACCCCGGTGGGAGGCCGGCTGGCGGGCTTCGTCAGCGTGTGGGAGTCCATCTCCACCGACCGTTGGGTGCTGGACGCCCTGGCCCGGGGCCACGCGCTCGAGTTTCAAAGAAGGTGCCCGCGCGTCCCCCCCGTGGCCAGGAAAGAGCTTCACGTCCCTCAACTTCTCCTGGAGGTAAAGGCGATGCTCAGAAAGGGCGCCATCGAACTCGTCCCAAAGAGGCTTCGGGGCTCCGGAGTCTACTCGAGATACTTCCTCGTGAAGAAGAAGACGGGAGGATGGCGCCCCATCCTGGACCTGCGACGTCTGAACAAGTTCATCAAGGCGCAGAAGTTCCGGATGGTCACCCTCCAGCACGTCCTGGGTCAGCTGGAGGAAGGAGACTTCCTATCGTCATTGGATTTGGAGGATGCCTACTTCCACATTCCCATCCTAAAGGGGCACCGCAAATTCCTCAGATTCGTGGTCCAAGGGCGTCATTACCAGTTCAAAGCCCTTCCCTTCGGACTACGGTCAGCACCCAGGGTATTCACCAAGTGCCTTGCACCGGTGGCGGCGCAGCTGCGCCGCGAGGGGATCCACGTCTACCCCTACCTGGACGACTGGCTCATCCGCGCCAAGACGAGGGAGCTCGCCGTGGTCCACACGGCAAGGACCGTCCAACTCCTCACGGACCTGGGATTCTCCGTGAACTACGCCAAATCCCACCTGGTGCCCGCGCAAGTCGCACTGTTTCTGGGAGCGAGGCTCGACACAGTGTCCCTTCTGGCCTCCCCGTCGGAGGAGAGGACCAGGACCATCTTGGGCAAGGTGCAACGGATGTTGGTGGCCGACGCGGCCAAAGTGAGGTCCATCAAGTCCCTCCTCGGGATGATGTCTTCCTGCATCTACCTCATTCCCATGTGCAGGCTCCGGATGCGCCCGTTGCAAGAATTCCTGGATGCGCGCTGGATCCAGACGACGGGCAGCTTCGAGGAAAGAATCAAGCTCGACGAGAGTTTCCGACGAGCGATACGGTGGTGGGGCACCCGCGCGCATCTGACGGCGGGCATGGACTTCCAGACCCCAGCCCACCAGGAGACTGTGACCACGGATGCCTCCCTGGAAGGGTGGGGAGCGCACACCGAAAATCTGCACGCAAGGGGACTCTGGCTCCCGACGGAGAAGTCCCTACATATCAACGTCCTGGAGCTCCGTGCAGTGTTTTGGGCCCTCAGGTCCTTCCTTCCGTCCCTCAAGGGCAATGTGGTGAGGATCTTCACCGACAACACCACCACCATGTTTTACATCAGGAAACAGGGCGGAACCAGGTCCCCAGCGCTGTCCAAGGAGGCGCAGGACCTGTGGCATTGGGCCGTCGCCCAAGGGATTTTTCTGGTGCCGTTTCATCTGGCAGGGATAAAAAACACCATCGCCGACTCACTCAGCAGGGAGCTGCGCTCGTGCCACGAGTGGGAACTACGGCAGGATCTGGTGGATCGCCTCTTCCGACGGTGGGGCACACCCCAGATCGACCTGTTCGCGACGGCGACGAACACCAAGTGCCGGAGGTTCGCCAGCAGGTTTCCCCAGACGAGGAGCATGGGCGATGCTTTCTCGTTCCCCTGGGAGGGCCTGTTCCTCTACGCGTTCCCTCCCTTGCCTCTGCTAATCCGGCTCGTCAACCAGCTCAAGAGGTCACGGTGCAGGATGATCCTCGTCGCACCTGCGTGGCCGAGGCAGATATGGTTCCCGGACCTTCTGGACTTGTCAGCGTCCCCGCCGATCAAGCTGCCGGCGGACGCGGATCTACTCTCCAGGGAAGGAGGCGCCATCCTCCACCACGACCCGAAGTCGCTGAACTTGCAGGCCTGGCTCCTGCAGCACTAGAGTTTGGAGGATACGACATACCGGCCGATTGCAGAGAGGTTCTTGCAAAGGCCAGGGCGTCCTCGACTCTTAAATGCTACGGACACAAATGGAAGAGGTTCTCTGTCTGGTGCCACGCACAGAAGATTAACCCTCTACGGATTACGGCTCCCCAAGTACTGCCGTACCTGCTGACGCTGGCCAAAGCTGGTCTGGCACATGCGTCCATCAAGATTCATCTTGCTGCGATCTCCCGATACACCAGAACCACGGGCCGGACGTCCTTGTGGTCTCATCGTCTGGTGAAAGAGTTCATGAAGGGACTGTTCAGATCGTTCCCGCCGGTGAAGGCTCCGGCCCCGGCGTGGGAGCTCAACGTGGTGCTGACCAAGCTCATGGGACCTCCGTTCGAGCCTCTGCACTCGGCCCCGTTGAAGTTTCGATCGTGGAAAACAGCTTTTCTTGTGGCCATCACCTCCGCACGACGAGTGGGAGAGATCCAGGCCCTTTCCTGCAAGGCCCCGTACTTGACTTTCCACGACACGAGGGTAGTGCTCAGGACGCACCCCTCCTTCATGCCCAAGGTACCGTCGGACTTCCATCTCAACGAACCCTTGGTGTTACCTGTGTTCTTCCCGTCGCCTTCGTCGCCGGCTGAGAGGACTTTGCACTCGCTGGATGTAGCTAGAGCGCTGAAGTTCTACGTGGACCGCACGAAGGGTTTTCGGAAGACGTCACAACTCTTTGTGAACTTTGGACCTGTCAATCAGGGGAAGGCTCTCTCGAAGGCTTCCATCTCCAGATGGCTCTCCGGCTGTATCATGTGCTGTCACCGGTTGGCAAACCGACCGCTGCCTGGCCGTCCGAGAGCCCATTCCACCAGAGCGATCGCAGCTACCACAGCGTTCCTATCTGGTGTGCCCCTGCTGGACATATGCAGGGCTGCTACGTGGAGGTCGACGCACACCTTCACGAAATTCTACTGCGTCGACCGGGATTCCAGGGAGGAGTCCAGGGTCGGCCAAGCAGTGCTGCGCAACCTGTTCGCCTGAGGTGAGCCTGGTGAGGAGGTAAGATGCTTAATGTTGAGTTGATGTGATGCTTAATGTTGAGCCTTTGCCACCTCCCGTGGTTGTGCATGTGTGTACTGCTATGTATTCTTTATTCATGAGCATGTGAATCCATGCCAGACCCCATGCTGGAGAAGGAACAAGTTACTTACCTGTAACTGTTGTTCTCCAGCATGGGTCTGGCATGGATTCACATGCGAACCCTCCCGCCTACCCCTCTGCGGCTCTTCACTTGGTCATACTGCCACTTCACGTGCTTCCAAATCTGAAGATGGCTGCCAGAGGCGGTGCTTAGGTAGAGGGCAGTCATTGGCTGTGGTCAGTATGACGCAGAGACCAGTGATTGGTTATTACTACGAAAGACAGATCAGAAACGAAACTGATACTGGTTTTTTCTTTACCGAGGATTCCCAGCCTGACGACGGGGAATATTCATGAGCATGTGAATCCATGCCAGACCCATGCTGGAGAACAACAGTTACAGGTAAGTAACTTGTTCCTTACTCAGTGTTTACACACCGCAAAAACTGAATTTCTTCACCTCTAATTTCGAGAATCTAATTAAAACTACAGATATCTTTACCTGAATAAGGGTGATTGAGGCCTGAAACACACAGTAACCAATAGGAAACAATCTCTGATCTCCTAAAAGGATTGTAACATAGATTTTTCTGCTGCATATTTAACGAATTGTTTGACAGAGTTTGATATCTTAACATTGTTGCAAACTTACTTTTTGTGTATGAGAAGAAACATTCTCGAACAAACCTTTGAAATGTTCTATGGAGATCTAAAATTGAAAATATACACTTTTTTTATGATTTCGCCTTTAATGTTTGAATTGATTTGACGAACTTGAGTCTTTTTTTGCATTATATTGTCCAAAAAGTGTGCCGTGTCTATCCGTCGATGTTATTCAAAGGACATTCCCTTCAGAATAGTCACTTTGGTCTGTTAGCACAGATCTGACCAGGAGCACCTGAGTAATACTCAATCTATACATTGAAAATTGATTGAAAGCCATTATAGAGTCCACCGGCGCATCAAACCTGACCTAGTGCTTTGTGGTTTAGTCTGGTGTATGAAGGTGAATGCTTGCAAGAGGGTGGCCATGCCTGCAGCTAGTGTCGAGTGAAGTGGTGCGTAAATAACGTAGCTTGAGCCTCTGTTGGAACATTACTTTTGAATTGGCAGTGGTATCTGTTTGTCCAGTCTGATGCGAAATTATACTTTACCTTGCACTGGAGAATATACTGGTGAGGAACAAACTGTCATGCCATGGTTGCCATGAAGCGGAGTGTGAAGTGGGAAAGTTTGTCAGGTTGTTGGAGGGAAGACCCAAGTTTTGATGACCTTCCTGAAGAAGAGGCGTTACTCTTGTCAGTGGATACTGAGTGGAATTGAGTTCCAGAGAGTGGGATCTTGGACAGAGAATGTGGATCCTCCCACTCTGTTGGAATTGAAAGGAGGTGGGGGGGGGTCACAAGGAGTGCATATCCAGTTCTAAGGTTTGAGTAGTTGGTAGTGAGTAAGCTTGTGTTAGACGAATTCAGGGCCTGTCTTGTGGAGGGCATGGTGGGTAAGGCACATGGACTTGAAAGTCACCCACTGATGCCACTGGAGCACCCGAGGGGCAGGAGTGATGTGTTATCTGGGTGAATGGGGCAAGGAGGAGCCTAGCTAGAGTCTTGGATCAGTTTGATCCTTTCTTAGCTGACACAGCGGAACCCAGCTAGAGGGAATTGGTGTAGTATAGGCGAGAGAGGATGATTGGGTAGGAGAGATGAGCGAAGATTTGTCTGAGGATGCAGAGCTGAAAATGACATGATCTGGATACAGCGTTCATGTGTCGATCGGAGCATCCCAGGTTCTTTAGTGAGCTGGATGCTAAGGGGTGAAGAGTGCGGACAAGCGTCCTAAGGAGTGTGGCCAGGGGCCGGGTCGGGAGAAAGGTGCAGTTTTGCTGTAGATCAGGATTTTGGATTTGCCAGGATTGAGGAGGTGGTTGGCCTTCATCCAATGGTCGATTTCTGAGAGGCAGGAGGTGAGGAGGCCGGGGTTGTGGGGATCTTGAAAATGATATGCATAGTTGTAGTGAGTTGGGTCATGTTAGCTCATGAGTAATGGGAGTCGACCTGGGTAGAGGCTCAAGAGGAGAGGGGACAAGGAGCCCCCCCCCCGTGGGACCACTAGGGTGAAAGGGTGGGGTGGAGAGGAAAAAGTGGGAGGATCTCGATTTGTGAGTGGTTGGCGAGGAAAGGGGAACCCTGGGCATCAGGGATTCAGTTCTAAGATGGGAGTCTGTTCGTGAGGATAGAGTGGTCTGGTGTCAAAGGCATCCGAAGGTCAGAGGATAAGTGCAGATCAGCCTTCCGAGTCTGCTGTTCTTTTCGTGCCATCCCAGATGGAGATGAGGGAAATTTCAGTTCCTCCGCGGGATCTGAATAGTAGTTTGACATTGAAGCAGGTTTTTATGATTCAGTGGTAGTTGGATGGAAGAAGGGTGTCGAGGCATGGCTTTTTAAGTATGGGTTTGACGTGAGCTTTTCAAAGCTTTAGGGAAGATGTCCGTGAATGGTTAAATATTGCTCTTGCGACGCTACATGCACAGGTTGAGGATAACCTTTTTTCTTTTGGAGTGAGGTTGGGCAGGGATCTCGGGGGGAGGGGCGAGATCTGGAGGGGTGGAAAATGGCAGAGAAAGACGGGTTGTGCGGATTGAGGGGGCAAGGGGGAAGAGATGGAAGAAGGGGTGGTGAAAGTTGCTAAATTGGTGATGGGGTGGTGTCATTCGATAGCAATGTTGTGAAAGTAATCTGACAGGGCATCAGAGTACTTGGAATTGGGGGTGGACACAGTGGGCAGTGCACAGTGGAGCCTTTAAATTCTGTGATAATTCAGAGTTCCATGCTAGGGTTATGGGAGTTTGCTATTCGGTTTATGCTTTTCTAACTTTCCTGTAGATCCTGATCTGTCTGGCATGAGTGACTGCTCTGGGGCGTTGGGCCCGCCATGTGCTCGCCAGGCGGTGCTTGCATTTTTTGAGGGAGTTGATTGAATCACTTGGCAGTAGGACCTTGTCTGCAATCTGGTCGCGGTGAGAGGGATGAAAGCATTAGAGAGCCATCGGTCAAAAAGGTAGATAGAGGTTGATTCTCCTTGGAGAATGAGGTTTAGGACAGAGGATAGAAGGGAGTCTGCCAGGTCGGGGGGGGTTCTGACCGTGTTACGAAGAGGTGCACGGAGGAAAGGATGGGGCAATGGGGGAGGTGGGGTAGGTCTGGCAGTCATGAGACAGAAGGTGATGGCAGTGATCCGTCCAAATTAGTGGACGTGAAGGCAGAGTGGAAATCAAATCGGTAGAGCTCATTAAAGCGTGGAGTATGCAGCCATGTGAGTGGTGTCTGAGATCAGTTGGGTAATGTTGAGGGCTTCTATGTTTCCAAATCGGATGTTGAAGTCCCCTAGCATTGTGAGGAAGGGATGCAATATCAGTATGGCTACCATTCATAAAGGGATTCTGAAAAGTTTCTACTGTAGCCTGGAGGTCTGTAAAGGAGCTGGGAAGATGTGGGTGATGGAGGGAGCGAGTTGAAATTTCACTAGCAATGATTGCAGCCAGCGTTGAAGGGTTGTTTTTCAGAGTATAAGACTGTTAGGGCTTGTTTGTGGAGGATCAATAACTCCCCCCATCTCTGCTGGATCTGTTGTACATGATCGGGCAGTAGCTGGAGGGGAGACCATTGTGTGCGACTGGTTCAAAGTTGTCAGAGAACCAGGTTTCCGTGATTGAGGTCTGGGCTTTCAGAGGACATAGTCAAAAACAATCTGTTTTCTTTTTGGCAACGGAATTGGCGCTGATGAGGATACAGGAGAACAGGTAGGGGCAATGGGGCATTTTTGGTCTTGGAGAGTGGGAAGAATTGGGAGTAGTGGGGGAGAGAGGAGAGATCGGGATGACCATTTCTAAATGGAGTACCAGGGGCGGGGTGCGTGCAAGGTGGAGGAGGAAAGGGGGGTTGATGGTAAGTGAGGGTGAGGGGGTGCTGAGGGAGGTCAAAGGCTGAGAAGCAAGAGTGGTTGCGAAAGACGTTTTTAGGGAGGGGAATAGGGTGCAGGTGGTGTGGCAGATGTCAGGGAGGGGGAATGGTGGAGGAGTGGGCTAGGTTAGATTTTGGAGGGGCTGGGAGCGGGGGAGGAGAGGTTCGGTGGGGTTAGGGCGAGTTGAGGTGGGGCAGGTTTAGGAGAGTTTGCAGGGGAGGAGTGGTGAACTGGACTGGGTTGGGAGTTGTAGGGCAGGACAACGGTATAAGGGCAGCAGGGTGGGATCTAGATGAGGATTGAGACGTTTTCCTGTGGTGGATGTGGCCTCAGTTTAGAAAGGTGTACAGGTGCCAATATAAGTTGTGCAGGTGGGGCTGCTGAGCTGCACTTAAGGATGGGGAAATGTGAATGAGCGTGTGAGGAGGAGGGTGTAAGGCGGACAGCTGGGGAGTGCTGGGAATGTTGGGGAGATGGTGATGTAGGTGTGTGGTGGGGGCTGATGATTTGGATAGGGGGGGTTGCCGGAGAAGTTGGGGGAGTGAGGAAGCATGGTGGGGCAGAGGTCTGGTTTGTGGAACGCCATAGTGCCCTTCTGATCTTGGAGCTGACGGGCATGGTGGAAAGAAGCAGCCTGTGTTCTGAAAAGGTATGGGGGCATGCCTAGGGAGCTGGAGGTCATGGCTGTCTAAGGCCTGGAGAGTGGGGCAGGAGAAAGCAGGTGCAATGCACGAACAATGGGAAAAGGTTGACTTGAGGAGGTGGTGTACGTCGGTGTTGAGCTGTAATTGCACGAGTATTACTGTGATTCAAGGGCAGTTGTAATACTCCAATACCAGCTAGATTTAAAGACAAAATACCCTCATACAACTAGATTTAAAACTTCCCTGCACTTCAATGCAAATTGAGTTGAAACCATCGCTGAACCTAGTGCAGAGGGTTGAGAGTGTTTTGGAGTAACTAAAATGCACCAGGATACAAAACATGTATAGGTGTTGGTAAAGGTTTTTTTTTTAAAAAAAAACTTTAATTTAATTTTTTTAGCCGACTTGTCCTTTCTATGGATCCCCAAAATTCTGCTTTTGTTTTACACATTTCTAGGGCTTTATGGAGCAATCCATGGCCAAGGAGCAGAATTCCTACAAAAGAACAGAACGACCGACGAGCAGACCACTATGGGCAAACACATTCATCTGGAACCAAAACCTTACAGAAGAAAAAAACTTGGAGCCGTCCTCTTTCTCCCACCTGGCAGCAAAAACTTGGTACACTCTCCCGAAAGAAATGCGGAATATAAAGCATCACTAAAAAATCAAAACTACTTAAAAGCTGGCTTTTTACCTCAGAATCAGAGGATAGCCCGCAGCAAGCACACATGGAAGGAAGAATCAAGGGAGTGACGCTAAAAGACCCACCCCCCCAAACAACCCCACTCTAGACATCACCCTAGGGACGTGCACCATAGCTGCAGAGGGAGGAACATTACCCAATTAACTGGAACCCCCGGAGGCCCTAAAGTGCCGTCGTGGGGGAGGGACCCCACACCAATGGCTGGGGTGAGGCAATGGTGGGACCACTCATGGCGATCTAAGAGCATACCCTTCAATGATACCCATCTCCACCCAGGGATGAGGGGAGGTCTACACCACCTCATGACCACAGACAGTTGGAGAAGAAAGCTACCACCATGCGCAGAACCGGCTAATGAACCGCTGCAAACGCACAGCACAGGCAGAGACGCTGAGCACAGAAGTCCAAACCAACGAGGTACGAAAAGCCCCACCAACCCTAAAACTTCAAGTTCCACATACTCCTCTTAAACGCAACAAACACAGCCCCTTCCCTGCACAGCAATTTGCATGCACTTCACTGCAACAACAAAACAAACACACAGCCCCGCACAACAGCACATGTGAATCTACTGAACCGTAAATCTCAACCCAAGCTCAACGAACGGTGCAAACTGAACTGAAACTCTGAACAGGACATCACAACTCTCGCTCTACCTCTTCCCGCTATGCCCTACTAACCCACCCCACACTCCATCCCTTTTCAGATCCACCAGGGGACCACTTTGGTGGTTATGGTGCGCAGTATAAATGATCTTTAACGTTTCAGCTTCACTACACTGGTCTTTTGCTCATCGGTTATGGCAAAACAAACTAGTACTTCAGACTGTCAGTACTGGGAAACTTTCCTTTTTTTCTTTTTAATTCCATTTTGGTTAACTTTTTCATATTGCACAAAGCATCTTCCAATGCAGTGCAGTGGGGATAGTTTTGTATCACCCTAGACCTACACTCAAGGGACTTTTGGTTACTTTTAAATGTGCCTATATTTTTAGTTCTCTCGTGTTTGCTGTGTTTGGCTACTAACTCAAGACCTTTCGCCTGTGCCCTGGCCACCTGCTCCCCAGCCCTTCTGCCAGGAACTCCCTCCTCCTCTCTCCCCATGGCCAAGCACCTGCCTGGGAAAGCAGTGCCCCTGTGGGGTAGCTCATGTCCGTCGATGAGCATTTCTTTATTTGGAAGTTTTTTTTTTTTGGTAAGTGGCTGTGACGCCTCGAATGTGCTTCTCTGTTGGGCAAGACATTGTATATGATTTCGGATGGGGGTGGTACGGCCGCCGGTGAGGCTGTTATTTGAAAATCAATGGGTAGGTTGGAGGGAGCTGCAACTGCGGACAGCACAATGTGTAAAGCGAAATGGAGGAACCGGAGCATTAGAGATGTGCCCACGCTCCTTACTGTACTAGCTAGTGTTTGTATCTTCCCACTATTGTACACAGGTCCGTTTGCAGAGCCTATGCTTCACACTGTGGAGTATTACTGCATTGGTCCTCTCACCAATGCAGATATCGGCAGATGGAGCGAACTTGCATTGACTTAAAGGCCAGGCAAATGGGAGTGTGACATTGTGCGTCAGTAGCTGCCGAGCTGTAGGATAACCATGATCTGCTGAAGTATGTCTTCGCGTTGCACTTGGAGTGCCAGCTGGTAGTTCTGCCAGGATCTAGCGCAATCCAACCTGCAGCATTAGCGTGGTTAGCCTCTATCTATCTTCCACATAGAAAGAATGACTCATGACCCACCCCACCTCGCTTTGTCTGTATGAACACCCCTCAGTCAGTGCAGTTGGGTTCCCTCCAGCTTAGAGAACGCGGGTTGTAAAGGGGCAAGGAAATAACTTTTTAAGCGCTACCTATTAGCTGACTATTGCATCAGTATACAGTAACAACGAAAAAGAAATTTGGTCTTGCTGGGCACACATTGAAACTTCAGCAATAGCACTGTTTCCTATACCTCTAATGGTCCCCACCTTGGTGCCTGGCCTCTGGGTTGCTTACTGGAGCCTAGCCAGCCCACCTAAGTCATGACCTGGCAAAAATGCACACAAGCTTCTTCTAATTTGATCTCTTGAAACCTTTCACACATGGACTGCGGTCACTGAGGGCATTCCAATCACAAAGCGTGTTGAGGCCATACAAATGGGGGGGGGGGGAAAGGGCGCTATATAAATAACGAATACAATGCAGATACAGCGAACTGGTATATGAGGAGGAAGGCAGCTTGTAGTTTGGTTACTTAACCACCCATTGATTGCCCCGACCATGCTATACTCTGATGCCATTCCACCCACTTTCTGCCTCTCCTTCCCCAAAACAGATATTCCTGGGATCTCTTCCAGCATAACCTTTGATGGTAAGGCTTGAGGAAATTGGCACAAAGTGCCTTCCAATTTTTTTCAAAGCAGTCTTCTGAAAGTTAATGACCTAATGCCGTATGCATGTCAACTGAATCGCTGTCAACAGTTTTGGCTTGTTTATACGTATCTGGTATTTGCCATACACTATTATTTACCAACATACTCGCTCAATTTTGCAACTTCTAGCATCGATGACCAGTTAGTGCCAGGCATATGTATTGCAAATGCTTGTCAAAAGCTTGGAGGGCAAGTGAGATTGGCAGTTGTTCCCTGATCATTGATGCACATTGGATGTTGCTGTGATGTCGTGCAAACAAGTTGTTCACCTTTCTCAAAGTGAAAATGAACCTGAGGTCTTTTTGGGCAAAGAAAACCCTTTGTTCGTGAAAGTGCCTCAATTGCAGTAAAATCAAGACAAAGAAATTCAAGGGAGAAACCTCAAGCCCACATTGGCTCCCAATAACCCTGCGCCCTATACAAGGTGTTAATCTTTCTCAGGTACGCAGACCCAACCGTACTGTGCACTTCTAATGCCAGCAATCCCATACTTCCCATCTCGTGCCCCTCTCACATAGCAAGAGGTCTGGAGACAGATATTCTGATGGTGGGCCTGGGCGCAGTGGGGGGAGTGGGAGGGTTGGGGGTCACTCCTCTTATAAAATGGCATGAATCCGGTCCGATAGCACGGCGAGTAGAGCCTGCTGACGCAGGTTCGAATCCTGGCAGGGCCATTTCATCCTTCCGAGGTCGATAAAGGAGCACCAAGCACTGTGGGTGGTAATACCTGCGGGTTCGTAGCACTATATAAAAGCTAAATTAAATAAAATCTTGGACTCCTTGTGCATGCCTCGTTTATTGGGCAACTGTAGTCATCCATCTACTGCTGATTTAAACCGGTCCTGCACTGGCAAAGATTCATTCAAAGGTGGCTGTCTGCATAACTTCTTGGGAGTCAGTTTGAGGTGTCCTTTTGTAGTGCTATGGTTCATGGTTCATATAGTACACTTCATTGAATATGCCAAGAGCAAAAATGTATGTTTTCAGGCAATACACAAGTTGTAGCCAAAATTAATCTGCAGTTCGTTTTAAGAACAATTTTGTTAGTCTTGTAGAGATTAAACCAAAATCTCGTAATTTTGGTCGAAGACCGTCCGACTGCTCCCGGACCTGAGATTCTCCATGAACTTCCCCAAATCCCACCTGGCTCAGTCGCAGGTCTCACCGTTTCTGGGAGCCAGGCTCGATACAGTGGCACGATTGGCCTCGCCGTTGAAGGAAAGGACGAATGCCATCCTGGGCAAGGTGCAGCGTCTGCTGGCCACGGACGTGGGCAGGGTGAGGTCCATCAAGTCCCTCCTTGGGATGATGTCCTCGTGCATCTACCTGGTGCGCCTGTGCAGGCTTCGGATGCACCCTCTACAGGAGTTCCTCGACACCCATTGGATGCAAGCGACGGGCAGCTTCGAGGACAAGATCTCGCTCAATGAGGTATTCGGTGGTGGGGCACCCGCGCGCATCTCGCAGCGGGCACGGACTTTCAGACCCCAGGTGGCGATGACGACGGATGTCTCCCTGGAAGGGTGGGGAGTGCACACCAGAGTTCTTCAAGTGAGAGGCCTCTTGCTCCCGGAGGAGAGGATGGGCCACATCAACATACTGGAGCTCCGAGCAGTGCTCTGGGCCCTCAGGTCGTTTCTCCCGTCCCTCAAGGGCAAGGTGGTAAGGATCTTCACCGACAACACCACCACGATGTTCTACATCCGGAAGCAGAGAGGAACAAGATCCCCAGCCCTGTCCAAGGAAGTCCAGGATCTGTGGCACTGGGCCGTTGCCCAGGGGATGTTTCTGGTACCCTTTCATCTGGCAGGGACAAACTCAATCGCCCACTCGCTCAGCAGGGAGCTGCGCTCCTGCCACGAGTGGGAACTGCATCAGGATCAAGTGGATCGATTCAACGATGGGGCAAACCCCAGATCGACCTGTTCGCGACGGCGACGAACTGCCAGAGGTTCGCCAGCAGGTTTCCCCAGATGAGCAGCATGGGCGGTGCTTTCTCGTTCCCTCCGTTGCTACTGCGACTCATCAACCAGCTCAAGTGGTCCCAGTGTAGGATGATCCTCGTCGCACCGGCGTGGCTGAGGCAGATCTACTTCCTGGACCTTCTGGACTTGTCAGCATCCCCACCAGTCAAACTGTCGACGGACGCAGATCTTCTCTCCAGAGAAGGAGGCGCCATCCGTCATCACGACCCGTAGTCGCTGAACTTGCAGGCCTGGCTCCTGCAGCACTAGAGTTTGGCGGCTACGATATCCCGGCGGACTGCAGAGAGGTTCTTGCAAAGGCCAGGGCATCCTCAACTCTCGTGCTACGGACACAAGTGGAAGAGGTTCTCTGTCTGGTGTCGTGCACAGAAGATTTACCCTCTATGGATTACGGCCCCTCAAGTGCTACCGTACTGCTCATGCTTCCATGAAAATACATCTGGCAGCGATTTCCCGATACACCAGAACTACAGGTCAGTCATCCCTGTGGTCTCATCACCTGGTGAAGGAGTTTATGAAAGGGCTGTTAACGATCGTTCCCGCTGGTGAAGGCTCCAGCCCCGGCGTTGGAGCTCAACGTGGTGCTGACCAGGCTCATGGGCCCACCATTCGAGCCTTTGCATTCGGCTCCGTTGAAGTTCCTGTCGTGGAAGACAGCGTTACTTGTGGCCATCACCTGCACGACACGTGGGAGAGATTCAGGCCCTATCCTGCAAGCCTCCATACTTGACTTTTCACGAGATGAGGGTGGTGCTGAGGACGCACCCCTTCTTCATGCCCAAGGTGCCGTCGGACTTCCATCGCAACAAGCACTTGGTGTTACCAGTTTTCTTCCCGTCGCCGGCCGAGAGGACTTTGCACTCTCTAGATGTGGCTAGAGCGCTCAAGTTCTACGTGGACCGAACAAAGTTTTCGGAAGACATCACAGCTGTTTGTGAACTTTGGACCTGTGAACCAAGGGAAGACTCTCTCGAAGGCTTCCATTTCCAGATGGCTCTCCGGCTGCATCATGCACTGCCACCGGTTGGCAAACCGACCGTTGCCCGGCCGTCCGAGAGCCCATTCGACCAGAGCGATCGCTGCTACCACAGCGTTCTTGTCTGGTGTAACCCTGCTGGACATCTGCAGGGCTGCTACGTGGAGGTTGGACCACACCTTCAAGAGATTCTACTGCGTCGACCGGGATTACAGGGAGGAGTCCAGAGTCGGCCAGGCAGTGCTGCGCAACTTGTTCGTCTGAAGGTGGGCCTGGTGAGGAGGTAAGAGTTGCTTAATGTTGAGTCTATGTAATGCTTAATGTTGAGCTTTTGCCACCTCCCGTGGTTGTGCATGTGTACTGCCATGTATTCTTATATTCATTAGCATGTGAATCCATGCCAGACCCCATGCTGGAGAAGGAACAAGTTACTTACCTGTAACTGTTGTTCTCCAGCATGGGTCTGGCATGGATTCACATGCGAACCCTCCCTCCTGCCCCTCTGCGTGCTACCAAATCTGAGGATGGCTTCCAGGAACGGGGCTTAAGGAGAGGTAAGTCATTGGCTGGGGGCAGTAAGACCCACAGACCAGTGATTGGTTACTACTAAGAAAGACAGATCAGCAACGAAACCGATACTGATTTTATTTATTTATTTATTTTCTTTACCGAGGATTCCCAGCCTGACTGGGGATATTCATGAGCATGTGAATCCATGCCAGACCCATGCTGGAGAACAACAGTTACAAGTAAGTAACTTGTTCCTTATCGGCTTCCCTCAAAAGTACCGCAGTGCGCCCCGAGGCCTCGGCTGGGCTTGGTGTTACCGAACGCATGTTCGAGGCCCGCAGTGGAAAGGCTGTGACTGGACCTGGGTCCGAGGTCCTTCGTATAGAGGCTACGGAAACAAACATTTCTGAGAGGCCTCGCAAGGCCTTATCGGTGAAAGCTGTGTCTCACCTTTCCCGCTCTTGTGGCGACGCCAGAACTGTTGAGGGGGCAAGGAGTGGAAGTTCCTCCTTTACTGGCAATGCCGAGGTCCTTCCTGTGAAGGCTAGTTTGGCTATTGGTATGTCGCAGAAACATTCCAGGCCACATAGTACCGGCTCAGCCGAGGTTCCTTGTGTAAAGGCTAAAATGAAGACCCCCTGTTCCACCGACTGGGACCCCTGCCTCACTTCCACACGTGCTGCAGTTTCCCTCAGTTGATGGCAAAATGGCGGCCGTTCCCGCCACGAACACGGCTGCCATTTTGGGCACTGTAGGTGAACACAAGATTCCTTTTGCGCGCACCCGTTCTGTCCAGTTTTTTGACTGGAACGCACGGATGCCTTTTCCGAAGACCAGCCCCGCTCTATTAGAGCTTTTCACGACCGGGTACTGGACATGATGTGCCTATTGGATGTTCCAGTACCTGAGGCACTCGCTCAGCAGGAGGGTGTGCTTTCGTGGGCATTCACCTTGTCTCCTTCCGAGCGTACCGGCCTGTTCTTGCCAAAGGACGTTTTGGCCGAGGTCCCTAGAGTCTGGGAAAAACCACACTCTGGACTCTTCGTCAATAAGAAAATTGACGCGCGATACAGGCTGCATTCTTCGGAAGAGGTGGCCCTAGCATATTGTCCGCCCCCCACCTCCTCCACGGTGGTGGCTGCGGCCACTTTTCAGTCCAGGCCTGCAGCATCATCTTCTACGACAGCTACTCAGGTCCTGGGGAAAGAGGACAAGCTCCTCCAATCCCTTGGGAGGAAGATTTTTGCTAAGTCAGACCTGCAGCTCCGGCAGGCCAATGCAGAACTGGTGTTAGCGGGGGCGAACATGAAGATGTGGAAAAGTCTGTCGGTGTTCATTCCGGTCGGGAAGCTGGAAGACTTTGGCGCGATTGTCCGATGCCAGGGTCTTGGCCCAGAATCTGCTGGAGGCCGCGGCTCATCACGTCGACACTTCGGCTTGAGGTCTTATGCTGGGACTTGATGCCTCAACAGGCTTGGTTGCATGCCACCAAGTTCTCAAAGGAGGTGCAGGACAAGGTGTTGGACCTGCTGTTTGACTGTAAGGAGCTTTTCCATTCCACAACGGATGTGGAGCTGACCAAAACTAAGGACAGTACCCAGACAGCGAAGTCCTTGTCCGTCCTGGTTAAAACCTCTTTCAGAACCCAGAGACCGTTGTCGCAAAGCCGGCACTCCTCTGCTTTCAGAGTTTTCCTAGATCGTAAATCCTGTAGAGTGGATACTCCTTTGGGAAATTCCCACCGGAGGCAGCAGCGGACTATTTTTCTCCCGCTCCTCAGCCTCCTCTTCAATTTCAGGTGGTAACACCACCAAAAAACCCGCCAAATGAGGGTTCTCTGCGCTTGCACAAGACCCCGGTGGGAGAGCGCATTGCGTCTCATTGGGAGGCGTGGCAGACCATCACCGAGGACCGGTGGGTCTTGTCAGTCGCTCGGGCGGGCTTCCGCTTACCCCCTACCCCACCCTACAACTCTCCTTTACAGCAGTCTGGTTCGTCCTCCCTAAAAGCTGAGGTTCAGAAACTGCTGGCCCTCAGAGCTGTGGAACCCGTTCCCCTAGGGGAGCCAGGGGAGGGCTTCTACTCCCGACTGTTTACAGTGCCCAAACCCAACCTGGCTGCCCTGCGCACCATCCTAGACCTTTCCCAGTTTAATCTTTTCCTACCCCAATAGAAATTCAAGATGACGCCCGGCCAGATACGTTCCCCTTTGCAGATGGGCGATTGGCTCAGCGTGGTGGACCTTGAGGGTGCGTACATGCATATACTGATCTGGAATCCACACAGGAGATATCTTCATTTCTCTGTCGGAGAGGAGCACTTCCCGTTCAAGTGCTTTCTTTTGGCCTCAGCTCGGCGCTGCATGTCTTTATGAAGATCTCGGTGATCGCGGCCTATCTTCATGAAGATCTCGGTGATCGCGGCCTATCTTCGTCTGTAGGGTATCCATGTGTATTTGTATTTGGACTATTGGCTCTTACGCAGCCCTTGCCCATTAAAAGCAGCCTGAAATCTTCAGTCTCTCCTCCAGCTCCTGTTCCATCTTGGGCTGTCGAACTGGTGGAAATCTTCCATGACTGTCTCTGAGGACTTGATTTTCCTGGGTTTTCGCTGGAACACGATCGACTGCCGATTTTACCTGACTGGGGACAGAATGGCGGGTCTGTTGGCCACGTGTCAGATGTTTGCGCAGTCACAGAGCATGTCTGCCTGGTGGTTCCAGAAGCTTCTGGGCCTCAAGGCCTTGTTTTTTTTGGCTCTTCCTCTCGCTCGTCTCAAGATGAGGCAGACTCGCATGGCTCTGCGGAGTTGAGCTGTGGATCCGGACTCCAAGTTTATATTGATTCCAGTTTCCATGAGAGCGGACCTGGAGTGTTGGTCATCTCTCAACAACCTGTCGGTGGGAGCAGGGTTTCAGGACCCATCCACGATGGTGACGGTCATGACGGACTCCTCCCTTCTAGGGTGGGGTGCGACGTTGGATCTTCTTCATGTCTCGGACCTTTAGTCACCTCGGGACCAGCTCCTCCACATGAATCTGGAGGAGCTTCTGGCGTTTTTTCCTAGCGCTCAAGGCGTTCAGACCGATCATTGCCAACAAGGTGGTCCGTATCCGCACGGACAATGTGGTGTCAATGTATTACATCAACAAGCAGGGGGGCACCAAGTCTCCCCTTCTTGTGGACCTGTCTATCCAGATTGAGGAGTGGGCAGTTCGTCATGGTGTCTGGCTAGTGGCGGTACACATTCCGGGCCAGCTGAATGTCCGCCGATGAGGGAATCTGCCGTGACGATGGTCAGCTACGAGTGGGAACTGAAGGCGGAGATCCTCTCGGGGATTTTCCTGTGGTGGGGCACCCCGGAGGTGGACCTGTTCGCAACAGCGGCAAACAAGCATCTTCCACTGCATGCCTCCAGAAATGGTCTTGGAGCCTCCTCGCTGAGGATGCTCTCGAGATTCCTTGGCACATCATGAGGGGCTATGCTTTCCTGCCTCTGATTCATCGGACAGTTTGCAAGCGGAAGAACACAGTGAACTGTTCTCTTCTGCTTATAGCCCCGTGGTGGCCGGCCTTGCTCTGGTTCTCAGAACTTCAACACCAGTCGGAGTGTGCACTGATGAGTCTGCCGGTGACTCCCGATCTTCACCGGGGAGATGGGGGGGCGGAATCAACAGCTGTGGCACCCCTCCCCACAATCGTTCAGCTTGGCGGCATGGTGCCCGAGTTCAGGTCCTTAGAACACCTCCCTGTCTGTGGATAACATGCGCATTATTGAAGCAGCCAGGAAACCCTTGACTAGGTCTCAGTATAGAAGCAAACGGCTCAGGTTCTGTCATTGGTGCTTAGACAAACAGCTGGACCCAAGGGCGGCTATGATTGACACTGCTGTCCTTTGTATCCCACCTAGCAGAGTCGGGCATTCACATTTTGTCATGCAGAACTTATCTTTCGGCAGTATCCACCTACCTATCTACGGACCAATGCTCTTACTCCCTGTCCAATCCAGTGGTTAAGAGACATTTCGCAGGTTTGATGCGCCTTTATCCCCCGGTTCGTAAACCGCACCCAGCGTGGGATCTCAATGTGGTCCTTAGGGTGTTGTGCCATAAACCCTTCTAACAAATGGCCACGGTGGACCTTAAACACCTGTCGTGGAAGGTGTCCTTTTTGTTTGCCGTTACTTCAGCAAGGCGTGTGAATGAGCTCCAGGCTTTGTCGGTGGAGCATCCCTTCTTGGCTTTTCACAAGGATAAGGTGGTCCTACGGACAAGCCCTGCTTTCCTGACAAAGGTGGTCTCCGATTTCTATCTGAACCAGTCAATCTCCCTGTCGGTCTTTTTTCCGAACCCCGCTTCAGAGGCGGAAAGGGTTCTGCATTGCCTGAATGTTAGAGCTTAAGAGCCCTTCTATCTGGATAGAACATCCGAATTTCAGAGCTCTTCTCAACCCTTGGTAAACTTTGGTAATCCACAAGGAAAGCAGGCCTCTAAGGCGACTATCACCAGATGGATCGCTGCCTGCATTACGGAATCCTACACCGTCCAAGGACTGCAGCCTCTTCAAGGTATTCATGCACACCTGATGTGGGGCAAGGCAGCTGCAGTTTCCTTTCAGAAATATGTCCCCTGGGAGACCATCGCAAAGGCGGCTACTTGGGCCTCCCATCGGCTTTTTGTAAACATTGTCTAGACCTGAGCTCCAGATATGATGCTCAGTTTGGTCAGGCTGTGCTGAAGAACCTTTTTCAGTAAGGGGTTTTTCCATCCACCCATAGTTCCTGTAAGGAATGCTTGGGAATCGGTATGGAGGAAAGGGGACGGGACGTAGGAGTATAACCAGGTTACTCACCGTAGTGACCACCTTACTCCTAGTCCGTAGTCCCCTTTCCTCCATACGGACGGCCGCCCGCCGTTACCTCTAATAAGGTTCCTCTGTATTGCTTAAAGGTCTCTGACCTGGCGATAGAAAAAAACTGTTGGGCGATGCGCGGGGCGGAGTCGAGATGGGCAGGGCTACGGCCGCGTGCCGTGTCCCGCGTAGAAAGAATTTTTTTTTTGTTGATGCTTTACAAAGTTCTCCGGTCCTTTCCCACAGGACGGAGGAATGTCCCAAAAGTATGGAGGGAAGGGGACTATGGACTAGGAGTAAGGTGGTCACTACGGTGAGTAACCTGGTTATTTGTATCAGGTAATGTTGCGTATTTTAAAGAGGCACTTTGACCATGTCAGAATGGGTGTACTCTTTGGGTTCCAAAGTGCTTAGTTTTTACATCTGTCCCACAGCAGTACTTCGTTAAGCACAATTTTGTTCTGGATATTGAGTCCAGTAAAACGATATCAAGTTTGCAAATATTCAATGTCGGGGCTCACACCTGCCCGGTATGAGTGCAAAATGGTGAAGAGTCAGCTTTTTTTAAAAAAATTCATACAAAGCCTTTCCAACATAACAAAGCTTTTATGGACGTCAATCCCGGCTCTATCCTCTCATGATATGGTATTTATAACCCACCTGTACGCAAGTGTTTCTAAGCACGAGACAAACCAAGGGAGTGAAGACAAAGGGAGGACAAGACAAACTATCTTACTAGGCCTTGTCATTCAGATCGTGAAAGTGCGATATGAGGTGCAGGGGAAGGGAGAGGGAACTGCACGGGAGAGGATATGGGGAAGAGTAAGTGCAGCCAGTGCATCGCGGCTCAGGGTAAATGTAAGGAGGCGGGGGGGCATGTAGGGGTTAGTTACAGCCCCCTAGTACATGGGAGGCCAGGAGGCAGTGCAAGGACTTGAAGCACTGCCTACAAACGCACACGCCATGAAAAAATGCAACCCACTAGGGAATAAAGGCCAAGTGATTCTTGCAAAGATAACCAGTTTTAATCAAACAAATAAATGGGTATGCCAGCAAAGAACTCTGCTGCTCAAGGACGTTCTGCCAAAAAATGGTACAAGAAGAATGTTATAAGCAAACAAATTGTCATCAGTGATTAAAACCTATACAGTAAAAACCTGCGTGACTAGTTGGTGAGACCCTATACATGGTCAACCCGCTTCATATGAGATGCCAGGCCATTGGCCTCAGCCTCTTCCATTGTCACCTGGGGTCTGCTGGGCTCATCTCCAGGTAACCAGGGTAGAGTTCACAATTGGTTACTGTGTAAGACTGTGCTGTTCTATTGCTATGGCGTGCACCTCAGAGGCTCTGGACTGGCACAGGTGGAATGCTTAATATCAAGCTGAACCGCACATTCTTCACTCATTCAGTATCGCACTATCTGCACCCAAGGCTTCCACCCTTGGGTTGGACTAGAATGTATTCTACCCTCTACCTCAGATTACAAATCTTGTCATTTATGAAACGTGGCATGGGTGTGTTCTTTTAGATCTTTTGTCTAGTGGGTTTATGGTTGGTGGTCTGAGGTCACCTACTATAATTCAGGGGACAGTTGTGGAGGTCAAAGCTCATGGTTGGCTTGGTGTGGGTTGGAGGCCTGCTTTGGCATGGCTGCGATAAACGTGCACTGTGAGGCGCCTGGCACGGTTTCGCAGCCTTGCAGGGCACATTTCTTCTTGCTATAACGTGTATTAGCAACAGTTGTGGAACAAAGGAAAGTTTTTATGGAGGCTAACCGCATGGGTCTATCGATCATCAGCACTTGGGACTATTAGGTTTCTTTGTTGGGTTCGTGGTCTGTCTACCGCTCAGCCATGCTGGCCCGAATATTTCTACCATAACTACAAAATGGCACCTGTTTACATGTGTGTGCTAAGTCCAAGCATTTATATTTTGCATAGTATTGTTTGTGTAGGGTTTCCTAATATGCCCCCTGGCACATCACATGTTTTTATGGGATTCGCCTTGTTGTAAAGCGCCTAGGTACATCTTCAAACTGGCCATGGAGGAGGAGCCTGGTAACCAGTGAGACTCTGAGGGTACCAAGCAACCAGTTGGATAAGTTAGCAAGAAAGCGAGCGAGAGAAGGCTGAGGAGAAAAGTAAGGCCTTGAGTAGTTTCCGGAACTTAAGGTTGTCCGGCTCGAGTCTGAGGGGCAGGGAGGCCTTTGCAGAGGGAGGTGCCTGCAGAGAGGGATCTCTTCTCAACACCCCCCCCCCCTCCTCCTCCCTCTGCTTGGCAAAGTGTCTCCCCCTCAGAGGTGGAGGTAGCTGAGTGAAGGGCTCAAGAAGGAAGGTATTTCGGCAGAGAGTATGGATGTAGTGTGGGCCCGACCCGAGAAAGCCCTGTGGATGATGCAAGGGGCTTGAATTTGATTCTTGCAGCCGCCAGAGAGATTTCCGGGATGGAGAGATACTGTCCCTGGGCTTGATGCCAAGGATAAGTCTTGCAGTCCTGTTCTGGATTAGTTGCATGGGGCGAAGAGTAGAGTTGGGTAGATTGATAAAGAGCCTGTTGCAGTAGTGCTCTGAGGAGGTGAAGATGGAAGTGGGCCTTCTTCGCAATGTCTGATGAGAGGAGAGCGTGGGATTGAATATGACACCAAGGTTTTTTGCCTCACAGGAAGGTGATGGTAAAAGGCCCAAGGACGGCTCCCAGAGTGAGCGGGAAAGCAGGAGCAGGGGTCCCAATGAGAAGGATCTCCGTCTAACTGGCATTAAGGTGGAGATTGAGGTGCACCAATCCTGAATTCTGGATACAGTTGGGGAATGAGCAAGGAGAGGCTGAGCGAAACTTGAAAGAGGCGGGTCATCCACATAACACATTAGAAAAGAAGGTGGAGATCAGGTGGGCTAAAGGGGCCAGATAGACATCGAAGAGCCAAGGTGAGAGGTTAGAGCTCTGGGGGGGGACACCACATGTGGAAAGATGTGGTGGAGAGAAGGGACACAAGTTGGACCTGGGGGGTGGGGAGTGGGGGAGGATCGGTCCAGGAGGAAGGTCAGCCACACCAGGGCCTGATCTGTTATGCCAAGGTTAGAGAGATCTTCATGGGTGTTCGGGAGAGCATTTTCCGTCCCTCTGGCTTCTCTGAAGCCAGACTGATCATTGAGACCAACCTATCCAGCGTGGAGAGTAAGCTGCAAGATGGGCCGTTTTTCCAGGCGTTTGCTCAAGAAAGACTTTCAGAATCAATCGATAGTTAGCCGGACAAGTAGGATCGGCAGAAGGCTCTCTTTAGGAGGAGGTGCACAAGGGAGTGCTTGAGGAGAGTGGAAAGATCTAGTGGCGAAAGTGATTTCAGAAATCTGCCAAGGCTGGCAATGTTGTCCGTGATGGTTCTGAAAGAGCAGAGCAGCACCTGTTTGGACGATACTTTTGCAGAGAGGGGGAAAGCAGGAGAGGGAGAGGCACCAAAGGGGGACTGAGTGAGGTAGAGGAAAGCGAGGACAAGTGTCCAGAGTTTTAGCGGTGACATGAGGCCAGAGCCTGGGAGGGAACTGGAGAGGTGAGACTGCAGTGGGACTGGCCTGCTCCTTGCAGATTTTAGAGTTTGGCCATGTTGGAGGCCACATGGATGAGGGATTGTATATGGACCCATTACATAGTCTGCATTGCTTTTGAAGCAGGCGGCAGCCCAGCTTGTCAGAGGATGCGCCCAAAGCCCTCCACATCCTCTCAACCACCCTGCACTTGTGTTTTAGGGTGGCGAGGTCAGAGTTATTCCAAGAGTTGCACTTGGAGGTAGGCTTCAGATGGTTTCTCATGACCCGGGCAAGGATGACCAGGGTGTTGGTAATTGAAAGATACAGTTTAGAGGGAGCTCTGTCAGTGTCGGCCACTGGCGTAGGAGGAGCAGAGAAAGAGAAAATAGAGGCAAAGGCATCCACTGACGCTCGATTCATGGGACGAATGACCGAAGTAGGTGTCAGTGCTGGGGTAGGCTTTGCCTGGGGGCAAGAAGCTTCAGGTGGGAGGAGCGCAGAAATGGTCAGGCCAAGCGAGGAGTTGGTGAGAGGGTTAGAGGGGGGGTGGTCTGAGTGTCGTACCAGAGGGTACGATGGAAGGGGAGGGAGTGTTGCAAAGGGAGATGAGCCCAGAAGGATTGGAAGCAGCCACATGGATGGTGAGGTCTCCGAGGAGGAGTAGTTGAGGTAGAGGCAAGGAGTGGTCAGCTCATTTTGAGCGAAAGAGGGCGACCTGGCCAGGTGGCCTGTAGATGGTGGGCACAGTCAAGGAGATGGAGAGCCTGCAGACCAGACATTCAAAGGCGGAGTAGGCCTGCATAGGAATGACAGAAGCAAGGACCAAGGTCAGGGCCACACCACCTCTGGGTCGGTTGGTTCTGGGTTCGGAGAGGCTCTTGTAGCCCTCGGAGGAGAGTGTCAAAACTTGTGACAGAGCTGGCCATGAACCATGTCTGAGCGAGGACATCCAGGTCAAGGTCTTCGAGGAGGTGGCAGTTGTCAGAGGAGTTTGACAGCAGAGCGAGAGTTGAGCGTAGCGACGTGGAGCAGGTTGCCACATTTGAAAGACTTCCGTAGTGGGGTACAGGAGCGAGGTACACCCAGCAGAAGCGGTAGATGGGCCCTAGACTGGGCAGAGCAGCAGCCTGAGGTGGCATAGGGGCCAGAGAGGAGGACCTGGACTATAATGGTACCGTTTAGAAAGACCTTGTTGAAGAAATTTTGACAGCAATGGGAGGAGGCTAAGCGGACCTCCCACTGGGTAACGCCATTGTTGGGAGAGGATGAGAAAGGAGAGAACAGAGACCATAGGAGGGATCCATAGGTTTGGTGAGGGAATGACTGAGGTCTGTCTGGAGGAAGCACTGATGTAGGTATTGACGATGGGAAGGTCTGGGTTGGAGACTGGATAGCCCTCTTGGAAAAATCTTACTTCAGTCTTAGTTGGGGGGGATGGGATAGATGATAGAAGAATAGCGGTTAGAGACGATGGGCGAGCGGAGGGGGGGAAAATCAAGAGTACCATAGAGGAAGGCACGGAGAGAGGGGGGTAGAGATCTCGCACAGTAGTGAACACAACAAGAACCAAGGTAGGTGAACAACCTTAACCACAGTGGAGTGGGAACCTAGAGAGTGGGAGAGAGCCTAGTGGACACAGCAAATGGGTACTAACCGATGCCAATAGTGAACGGGAACCTAGAAGGGGAAACTGACCTAGAACACAGCAGTTAGTCGTGAGGAGGCACAGCAGCGACTTACAAAGTACAGCTGACCGCAGGAGCTGTTAGCCTAAGGTTGCATAGAGACGGATCGCGTATAAGCCAGGTGATTAACAGTACGTGCAAGGCTGTTCAGTTTAATAGAGAGCAGTTGTGGCTGCTCCCACTGCCTGCACCTTTCTTACCTTTGGGGCGCTGCTGGTCTTGGCCTCTATACTTTGACTTGGAGGCAGTCTCAGCCGTGATATCCAAACGTTACCCTCCTGTTTCTAAAGGCAAGTTAAATTTAGAAGTTGAAAGTCGAAGCACATACACTAGAACAAGCTTCTGCTTGTGTACTTTAATCACTTGGTAATAAGCACCAACATTAGTCAAGTTAGCCATAGGCGTGCATGATCTAGCACAAGACCTTGTGCTTGAAAGTTGCTTGTACACACTCGTCCAACTTCCTACAAGTAGTTGGAGGTTCTAAACGAGCATTATTTAACAAACGTTTGAGTAGTTCTACAAAACAAACATCTAAATAGTGGTCATAATTTGCCAAAGATTGGTTTGTGTGGTCAAGTATGCGTACTTCTCTATGAACTAAGCAACAAATGTATTCATCCAGCTTAGGCTGATAGTTTTGGGGCAGGTAAGTCGGCCACATGAAAAGGCTACGAGACGAAACGCATCCCTGTTTCAAGCACCTTTAAATGGCAATCTCCTTCGTAAAAGCACCAATCAGACTGGTGTACAGACCCACTGGAATCTGGGTGTAGCATAATTAATTTTAGGCTTTCTACCCACAAGACAAAATAATGCCACAGAGGTTCTCTACATACCGTGTCAAGACTGCTGTCCAGTCTAGGAAAGCAATGTCCCGACAGGGAGAGGAACAGTGTTGGCTTAAAAGCTGTGCGGATGGGCCTTCAATCACCTTAACCCAAACAGGCCCACCCCTAAAATAGCAAGTACATGCTTGTACATAGTCTATTGTACAATGCTCCAGTTAGATGGTGTTGCAGGACCAAACTAACCCAAGTTTCAACATTACCACATCCGTTGTTCAGATCTTTTATACATTTTTGCAACAGTTCAAACCCTCTGAAAATACTTGATTGCAATCCACCCCCAAACGTGATTGGACACAACCCTCTTCAAAGAAACCACATAGTTTCCCAATTCTTACATTTTTATTTGCCAGGTTTATAGGAGTAATTTTCAGATTATATTGACGTGCCTCTTATGATTCATCCGCGGTAGGTAATGACAACAACACATGGTTAAACATTGCTATTGAAAACATAATGTATTACTAGCAATAACTGGCCTAAGCCGTTTAAACCATAACTCTTGATTAGCACATGGGTCATATGGACATTTCATGCAATATGAGGAGGCAGGGTGAATGATTTCTTTTCATTTGTGACGCTATCTCATTTCCCAGGTCACTATTCCATTGAAACTTTCCAATTTACAAAACTCCTACTTAATTGCAAGATTGAAACTCCTAAATGGCTTTAGGCACCAGCTTACCCTGTGCTTTACTACTGACAAAAATAAATAATGAATACTCTCTTGGTCCCACTCAAACAGGAAATTATATCTTCTATACAAGACTTATCAGACCATTAAAAACTCAAAGCTATTTCTGCAGCTGCTGACCGCGAAGGCTGTATTCACTTACCTGCTTCTGCCGTCTGCAAACCTGTTTAGAAGTCGAAGTGCATTTTGCGGTTGACCCTAACCTCGTTTCTGATTTGTGGTGAAAAGGCCACTAATATTGATATTCATGAATTCCACATGCATTTATATTCATGCATGTTTTTACATTTGGTGGATTTAATACTTTATAAATATTAGCTCGCACACAAAGATAATTTCTGTACAATAAAGTAGCACTCGTGCTTAGTTCGCCACACTCCCCGTCATTAACTTATTTTGTTAGTACGCGGTACAAATGTCCTTTAACATGATCACCACCGAAGTGGTCCCATGGCGCTCTGGCGGCTCTGAAAGAGCAAGGAAGGGGGGATGGTGGGAAGGAGGTGTAAAAGTGCAAGAGAGCAGTGATATGCTGGTGGCAGCCTCAGCCCGGTGGATCCGTTGGCTGGGCCTGGGGTGTATTGCGGCCGGTTGTCATCGTGTACTGTTGAGTCTACGTGTATTTTTGTTTTGTTATTGCCATGAAGTGAGGTTTGTGCGGTTTGTTGTGCTGTAGGTTTGTGGTTGTGTTTGGTTTGGAGTTTGAGAGATGTATGCAGAGGGGGAAATTGTTAGTGCAGTTGGTTAGTTGGCATCTCTATCCTGACTTGAGGCGGTGGGTTTCTGTAATCTCCCCAGATGGGTTTCGGTAGCACCCCTATGCCTCTGTCCTGGCTCCATCCAGCCTTCAAGTTGTCAATCATTGGTTATCATGAGTGACCAGAACTACCATTTTGCTTGGACTTTATGTGCGAAAGGTGTGTGGCTGCATTAGTCGAATCAAAAAAACCTACAACTTAGAAGTTTGGGTTTTGATACTTTTTTTGGATGAACTAAAAATTTTAGGCTGCATGTAATGCTGTATTTATTGCCTTGTGAAGTCAGAGATTATCGTCAGATAGCAACACCATCTGATGAACCAGCTCTTCACTACAGCATAATATGTTCAGTTAGTCCAATTAATTGCAGGTTTGATTGTAAAATCACAACCATATTGTGCAGTTTTCTGCCCATATTAGGCATTTCCTAGATGGCGAAGCATAATCCTTACATTATTTTGGGAGCACCCAGTCCATGTTCAGGGGTTCACACACTTGTGAATATTGTTTGAGCTAAACAGAATACTGTGAGTTCTGAAGCATCAGTGTAAGACTGTCTCCATACAGAGGGTAATATGGCAAAACAGAACTTTAATTTGTCCCTCTGGCGTTCACTTATCTGGTCTCAAAGGTATGATCATGAATTCAAACACAATTCAGGGATTTGTACCTCGAACTTTGTGCCCCCAGAAAGATGGGCCGCACCGGCAGAAGCACCACACCAGCATAGTTGAAGCGTGGACCATTTGGGGGAATATATATTTATATAATGTGAGTAAGGGTTTGAGTTCGATGTATGCAAGAAATGTTAGGAAGGCATTGGCACTATTGCATAAGTGCATGATGTCCCCATCTGCGCCTCCATTTCTAATTTGAAGCACAGAAATGGGTGGGTATGGCTCTGTTCTTCTGGGTCAACAGGTGCTTTGTTGCCAGGGGATTCTGGAATGCCTGAATGTAAATCAAGAGTTTTTGCTGGCCAACCCAGAGAAGGTAAAACGAAAACTCTGGCAACATTGGATCCGTACCATAGAAGATAAAAATTGACTGTTTACAATCTGCACTGTTGAACGCTTGTAAGGGGTACGATTGTTTGCCTAGTACTTGAGACGTTTCCCCTGTACCTGTATCAAGCTCGATTCCGCTTAAATATACACCCGACTAAAGAAATGTGAGGGTCTATAAAAAAAAGCTAATGGGATCTGTAGATTTTGAGAAATGGAAGCCAATCTGAGACGCTAGAACATACTATAATGTTTTTTCCAGGATTGACTTCAGCACAAACAAGGTACATGGGCAAATGGATCAGAGATGGGCAATGCCAAGAGGTGGAATTATTCTGAAATCTTTTGTTTAGGGGTGAGAATTACCCTGCAATGTTCTGATTTGTAAAGTTTTTTTAAATAAATGTTTAACCTCTAATTTGGAACACGTGGGGATCATTTAGGATTTTTGTTAGAGGGACGCATGTTTTAATTTGATGAAAAATATTGATTATTGCGATTGGTATGAGTTGGGGCTTTTTACTTGGTGTGATTTAGTTGCGCCGAGGATGTCTTGATAAAGGTTTGTAATAAACTGTACATCTTAACAATAACACAAATAATGTAAGTATGGTTAAATTTACCATTGGAAATATATTTTATTGGTTTGAACTACCTTTAGTAGTTGAGATTTTTAATGCATGATGTTGTAATGAAATGACACAACACTAGTCTGTCATATCATGGTCATGCACCCACCAAATACTTGAAACATGCAGAGCCATCCTCACCATTTACCTCATCGTTGCCAAACCCCCTTCGGACGTGTGAGCCGGTGCCGGAGGTCCCCAGGATCATGTGGTCCAGCGTGGTACTCTTCTAAGGGGTAATCATGCTGTGTGTGTGTGTGTGTGTGTGTCCGTCCCCTGGAGGTGGCGGGGGGAGAGAAGAGTGCCAGAGGGGATAAGGAGCAAGGTCGAAGACCATGGTGGGGGATATAAACCAGGGGAGCTGGATCTGAAATGAGGGGACATGGGAAAGGGGGTTCGCGAGGAATAGGGATCAGTGCTGTGAGAAGACCAAAGAGGGGGAGAGCTGCGCCTGTGGTCATTGGGAGAGTGGTAGCAGAGATCACGTGACGGATAAGGATGCAAGCTATGGGGGTGACCTTAGCCGAGAACCAAGCGGGGAGAGGATTGGGCGATCGCGGTGGAAATGAGTACGGAACCCAAGAGGGGGGGGGGGGGCGGTGGCCATGGGGGGGAGCCAGGTTGTGGCCCACGGGGGGGGGGGGGTGACACTGTCAACCATGGTGCGATGCTAGCCCAGGGGGGTGGGGGGTCTGGCGACCATTGGCGGAGTGCAGACGGAACCTATTGGAACGCAGGTGGGCCCCGTGGTGTCTGGGTGCAAGTCGGGGGGGGAACCATGACCATGAGGAGAATGTAGCCGGGACCCATTTCGGGAGCAGGGGTGGGGGGGGGCGCCAGGGGAAGGGATATTCTTAGTCCAGCTTGTAAGCTCCTGTTGGACCATTGTAGCAATCCTGTTGCTGCTGACATCAAGAAATGCTATGGATCTTTAGTTGTGATGGTGGCTTTGGTCTGCGGAATGGTGGAGAACTGCACAATTCTACCAAACGACGTTTAAAGAATGTTTAAGCAAGCACTTTGGCAAGACTGTCCGTCCATTGGCTGTAGATTTAGTCCGTATTCTCAGAATGTCCCGATTATCCGTTTTGGTGAGTTGCTTCACAGGTAGGCGTATTAGTTAATTTGCATATTTACATAGGTCATTGCAGTGTTCAAGGTGGCACAGATTTCGTCAATATTTTGAAAAGCAAGATGCATAGCACCACTCTTTTAAACCTCAGACCAGAAGTTGAAGCTGCAGTACCTTTAATTCAGAAAAAACACTGGGCCCATTCACTTCACACTTGGCAGTAGGACGGCCTTTATCATTCCCCGAGTGGCGTGAATGTGTGGTGTTTGTATAGACAGGTGGCCTGTCTTTAATGCAGGTGATTTGGTTAGCTCAATACACTCTGGCACCATCCCCTGTTCAAGGTGCTAGGGTATATACAACATACAACCCCTAGACTAGTACATTTTTCATGGCCTTCGCCCTGAATCCACTTCCTGATATAAACCCTATTTTACACTTAAAATAACTGGGACGTTTAAGTGTGTGAACTCTGGGTTGGGACTGGTCAGATCCAACATCCGGGCTTTGTCACAGAATAAAGGGCTATCCCAGATTGATCTCTATGCATTGTTATTATGGCCTCTTGGTGGACAGATGGTGTACCCTGAGACTTTGAATATGTGAAGTTAGCGGGAAGCTAAACCAAATGTGATACACTGGGCCAAATTATTCCGGGTTTGTTGCTGTGGGAAAGTACTAAACATGTCCTTTTTTTCCTCTTTAGATCTACCGAGGACGCACTGGGAGCAGAGCATATTGGAACTTCACACCACCTGGCCTGTGTGAAGGTAATGGATTGGATCATTGTGTGCCCATTGATTTGACAACGCGCACCACCCATGGGTGGCGGCACAACCTGCAAGAATCGTCCCCGGTACAGAGATGTCTGGCAGTCCAGCCTGGCTGCCTTTTGGGCGGCTGAAAGCAGTGTGCCGAATCCTGCTGAGTATTGATTTAGGAGCTGGGACGAGGGCATGCTCTCTAGTGCTGCTGGAGTTGACTACAGCGAACCAGCTGTGGGTGGGGGTCTCTGTGTGGGGGCGGTAGATTGGGGGAGGATGGAAGCGCAAAGCTTTTGGAAAACACACATGCCCATAGTATAATCTGTAATTTCCCTCCAGATTCACAAGCACACACAATCGTTGCTCACAATCAACTGATATCTGCTCTGCCAAGATCCTGCTTCTGGCTTCGTTTGTTTTAAAATGTTGCCCTTGTATTCTGCAATTGGCCAATGAGCTGCGAGACGGAAATCCAGCTGGATAAGATGGTGGACAGATAGACTTGGGTTTTCTTCTCCAGAGTTCGCACACAGGTGGTCGTGTTTTCACAGGGCTTGGGTCCAGGGACTTGATTACATTGTGGCGAGCGTTGAGACGGCAACCAACGAGTTTTACTCCAGCACTTGCAGTCAATTGCACCAGCTGAGTGCAGTATCTGTCTTCCCCAGACGCAAGCAGGCTGTTTCCGCAACCCCGAGATGCATTCTAATGACCTAGATAATTCCGGTTGTAAGCCAGGATTGTGATTTACATTTTTTAAAGTGTTTTTTTCTTAACTTTCCCCTCAAAGGCATTCTCAACACGATTATCCTCTATACCAGCCTGAATGTGTTAGTTTCCCGGTAGTGCCATATGGCAGTGCCATTGACCTCCAGTGTTCCGCTTTCTCCCAGCCACCTAATTGTTGCCATGTGCTTACCACTCACCTGCATTAAGATAGCAGCATACACTTTTTTTTTTTGCACCTCCTTCGCCCTAATCCATATCTTCCTGAAATCTTACCATTTGGTGGGGGTGGGTAGCTTGTTTTTGTGTAGTTTTCTTGATATCCATTTTCTTTATATTAACACACTTCTGTTAATGTTTGAATGTTATTTCCCATTAAGGTTTCATGAAGTTTGTTTCTAGGGAGCAGTTTTTGAAGGGATTGTGTCCTCCGACGTATTCCTTATCTTGAAAGATCACTTCCAGTTTGCTGGCCTCGGAAAAAAATTTCAGTAGAGGGCGCTGCGTGTCGACGTCCCTTGAGTTGGTGTCTCTCGACAGCCTCCGTATTGGCGCCGACGTCATCGTGCGTATAGGCTAGAGCAGCGTCCGTTGCTCAGTTCTGTTTTTCTGCGCTTCGTGGCGCCTCAGAATCGTGTTGCTCAGTTCTTCAATTATTTCTTATTATTCCTCGAAGATATCTTCTTTATTCAGTGGCTTCCTCTTCCGAACCGTCGACCCCACGGTCCGGCTTCAAAAAGTGTCGAGATTGTGGGAAGAAAATGTCGTTGATGGATCCTCACAGGATCTGTTTATGGTGCCTGGGATCAGAGCATCACTGTTAGGAATGCAAGGACTGTATGTCAATGACGGCAAAAGCCTTTAAGGAGCTTAAGGGGAAGCTAGAAAGAGATAAGACTCATAAAACTTCAACTTCGAAAGGTTCCTCGGCAGAGTCGAGACATTCGTCTCCTCACCGTCATAGGAAACGTTCCCGTTCAAGGTCTCGAAGCAGGTCCCATCAGTCTTCGAGATCTAAACACTTGAAAAAGAGGCGTCGTAGATCTCACTCTTTATCTTCTTCCACTTCCCCGGAAAGGGTCACCTGCCCCACGAAACACAGCTCTCCAGCTAAGTGGGAGAAATTCTGTAAAAAAATTCTTAGTGGCTAAAGGTGATAACCTGGGTGAAGGACACAAAAAATTGAAACGCCGCAAGTCGTTGCACTTGGCAAAAGAAACTGCCCGAGAGCGTCATGAAGCCTCGAGCAAAGGCAGTAAGAACGCTTCGACGCAGTCGTCGAAGGTTCCTTCGACTCATAACTCTGCATCATCGACGCCTTTATCGAAGGGTCAGTCGACACAAATCTGTCGAATCGATGCCGTCTTCGACGCTGCTGTCGACACAGTTAAAGGACAGACCTACTGCTGTTTCTACATCTCAGTCAGTAGACGTACCGAGGGCTTCGACCATGACCTCGACGATGTCGTCGATAACCTTGACGACTCAGAGTAGGATTCCGATCCTCTTGAGTTCTTCGAGGCCTCTTCATACTTTTTTCGACGCCTTTTTCGGTTTCATCAAAGCCTTTGACTTCCGCGTCAACAACTTCGACGTTTTCTCAACCGGTGACTACAAGCTTGGCCCCTTCTGCTCTATAAATGGTTTTTAAACCATACCCAAGGTCCGATTATTTCAGAGCTTTGTCCTCTATATATGAGGAAGGGGAGGATTCTGACCATGAAAGACTCTTTGGGTTACAGAGGACCACTACACCTATGCCAGAGGAATTTATCTCTGAAGAGAACAGATTGAAGGACCTACAAGATGCTTTGCATGAGGCAAGTGGTTTAAATACTTCTCCAGTAATAGAATTCGCTAAACCAGACCCAGGGGAACATGCTGAGCCCCCTTATAGGTCCTTAATGGCCAGAATAATAGAGTTCATGGGGTGGTCTACACCTTCACCGTCTTCAACAGGATGATTTTACGGACCTTTTACTTAAAGGCCCACAGGCAGATCCCGTGATTCCCTTTCATGCTACATTGCAGAGAAAAATATCTGTCAACTTGGAAACTCCTGAGGTTATCCAGGCAGTTAATTAAAACCTATATTTGGCAGATAGGTTTTAATTATCTGCTTCTGACCCTGAATATTTGAGCAAACATCAAACTCCAGAGAGTTGAGTTGTACAAGCAGCACCTTCATCGAACAGTAGATCTGCATACCCTACTATTCCACAAGACGGGGATGATAAAAGGTTTGACGCTATGCGCTATGTCGGAAAAGGTCTTCTCGGCATGTAGCATGGCGCTTAAATCCATTAATGCTACTTACACGATTGCAATATTCAGCCATATACTTTGGGAGTGTGCTTCATCTGCGGCTGTCTGTCTCCCGGAAGGAGAGGAAAGGGAAGCATTTCTGAACATCATTAAAGATGGTAAGGACGCAATGTGTGAGTCCCTTCAAACTGGCATTGATTCTGCTAACGGTATCAGCAGGGCCATGGCGGCAAGTGCTACAATCCGCAGATTTGCGTGGTTGCGAAAGTCTGGTTTTGCTCCAGATATACAGGCCAGACGTTTGAATATGCCCTTTGACGGCACTTCTTTGTTTGGTAAGAAGGCTGATGACAGCCTAGAGAAGTTACAAACCTCCAAGGCAGCAGCGAAATGTCTTGGAACTGCAATCCGTCAAACTCTGTATCGCCCCCCAGGAACCTCTTGGAGGGGTAGGTCCTTTCGCTTTTATTCCGCATTGGGAAAAGGCAGAGGACAGCCGGCTCAAAGGGGCCAAAAAAGATTAACCTGCGGTTGATGGGTTAAAAGTACAAAAGCTGCAGCAGTAGCAGGTGCCTCCTTGCCCTCTGCATCTGCCACCTCTAAACCACTCTGAGGTCTCTCCTCGCAAGACACCAGTAGGGGGGCAGTTTAACTCCACATCTGACGGAAGGCAGGCTATTACGTCAGATGCTTGGGCATTGGAGACAGTTGCCCAAGGTTACTGCCTGCCCTTTCTACGCACCCCTCAGCCATCTGCCGGGGAACAACTCTTTGAAGTTTCCAGATCCGCTCCTTTCGCAGGAGATTCTAGACCTGCTAGAGAAAGGTGCCATAGAACCAGTACCTGTAGCGGAGAGGAACAAGGGTTGGTATTCCCCCTACTTTCTAGTACCGAAGGAGACCCATATTGGACTTACCAGAATTGAACAAATTCCTCAGGAAGGACAAGTTCAAGATGGTAACTCTCTCAGATCCTTCAGGCCCTCCGACTTCAGGATTGGCTGGCAGCTCTAGACCTTCAGGATGCTTATTTCCATGTACCAATCCATCTCAAACACAGGAAATACCTGAGGTTCGCAATTGGGAACTCTCAGTATCAATTTCGAGTTCTGCCATTTGGGCTGACCTCTGCCCCGCGGGTCTTCACCAAGCTGATGTCGGTTGTGGCAGCAAGTCTAAGGAGGGAAGGGATCCATGTCTACCCCTACCTAGATGATTGGTTGATCAGAGCAGTATCATTGGAACAAGCTCAGATCCAACTAGATGGTTTGCCACTTCCTTCACAAACTGTACTTCTCCCTCAATTTAAAGAAGTCACAGATGATGAGATCACAGAGACTCCAGTTCATCGGAGCGGTCCTGGACACTTCCCTGGGGAAAGCCTCGCCAACAGAGGTGAGGGCTCAAGATATTCTGCAGATTGTTACCAAGTTTCAAAATGCCCAACGTCTCCCAGCCCTCGACTTTCTGAGGTTGCTAGGCCTCATGGCATCCTGCATCTTCCTTGTGCCAGAGGCTCGTTTGACAATGAGATCCCTCCAGTGGGCACTAATAACCCAGTGGTCGCAATTCTCAGGAAGAATGACGGATCTCCTTCAGGTCCCGGACAAAGTGGCACGAGACCTTCAGTGTTGGGCCTGTCGGGAGAGCATTTTGAAAACTGTTTTGGCAGCCATTGCCAGAGATAACAGTAGTCACGGATGCCTCACTCGCGGGGTGAGGAGCCCATGCCAACGACTTGACCATCAGCGGTCGTTGGTCTCCATCGGAGTCCAGACTACATATCAACCTGTTGGAGCTAAGAGCTATCAGACTAGTGCTGAAGGCTTTTATGCCATCTGTACAAGGGAAAAATTTCCTAATGACTGACGACACAGTGGCCATGCACTACCTCAACAAAAGAGGAGGCGTAGGATCACTGCCACTGTGCAGAGAGGCGATGCAGCTCTGGTTTTGGGCAATTCAAGAAGGAGTCTATCGGCAGTTCACTTAGCCAGAGAGAAGAACTTGACAGCGGACGCTCTGAGCAGGCAGAGCAGTCTCCTACGAGTGCGAGATAGCTCAGGAAGGCCTTCAAGAGATCTTCACCCTTTGGGGAACCCCTCAAGTGGATCTGTTTGCCACCAGTACAAACAGGAAGTGCTATCAGTTTTGTTAAAGGGAATTTCCCCCGAGAGGAGCTCTAGGGGACGCGTTTGTAGTGGACTGGGAGTTTCCACTTCTTTACGCGTTTCCTCCGGTCCCTGTCATTCTTCGGATGAGGAAGTTGAAGATTCCGGAAGACTATAATCCTAATTGCCCCAGACTGGGCCAGGAGAACGTGGTACCCGGACCTTCTGGACATGTCCATCTGCCCTCCGATTCGTCTTCCGCACAGGGAGGATCTTCTCTCGCAGAAGGGAGGTCAGGTTCTCCATCCAGACATCAGAACCCTCAACCTTCACGCTTGACTTCTGAAGGGTTGCAATACAAGGATTGGGACCTCCCAGATGACGTCATGGAGGTGTTGCTTTCGGATAGGAGGCCAGCAACAAAGACTTTATACCGCTGCCGTTGGAATAAGTTTTGCAGCTGGTGTAGAGAAAAGAATATCGAACCCTTTTCATGCGGTACACCAATGGTGTTAACTTTTTTTGCTATATTTGGGGAATTCAGGTCTTCAAGTTGGTACGATCAAGGACTACCTCGCAGCGCTGTCTATCTTCAAGCGCACTGCGGAGGAGCCATCATATTTCAAATTACCCCTAGTAATCCAATTTCTGAAGGGGTTAACTAATGTCTATCCCCCAAAGCCGTTCCAAGTTCCCTTGTGGGACTTAAATCTAGTCTTAAAATTCCTGATGGGTACTCCCTTTGAACCACTCCATTCTTGTTCATTAAGGTTTCTCACCCTTAAAACAGTCTTACTAGTGGCTTTGACATCTGCCAGAAGAATGAGCGAATTACAAGCTCTGTCTTGCAAACCTCATACAATTTTTCACAAAGACGAAGTTGTCCTACAAGTGAAGCCTAATTTCCTCCCAAAGGTAGTGTCTGAATTCCACATCACCCAGAAGATAACCTTACCTTCATTCTATCCTCCTCCCCATCCAGGGAACGAGGAAGAGAGGCTACATAGGCTGGGTCCAAGGCGAGCCTTGAGTTTTTATATCGGCAGACTTGCCAGGATGAGGCAAGCAGACCAACTGTTTATAGGTTATGCAGGACATACATTAGGATTGCCAATCACAAAACAGACCATTTCAAGATGGATTATTTTAGCCATTCTAGAATGCTACAAACTGGCAGGGAAAAAGCCGCCTCAACATCTTAGTGCTCATTCAACCAGGGGTATCGCAGTCTCTTCGGCCCTCCAAAGAGGTGTACCGATTCGAGACATATGTGCGGCTGCCACATGGTCGTCCGCACATACCTTTACAAAATACTACAATCTGGATTCCTCCTCTAGCCAAGAGACCAGATTTGGCAAAGCTGTGTTACTCTGTTCATTCTTAAAGGGAAATATTCCAATTTTACTCCCACCTCAGTTTTCACACCACTGCTATGGGTGTCTATCAAGATAAGGAATACGTCGGAGGACACAATCCCTTCAAAGAACAAGTTACTTCTTACCTTGTAACGTTCTTTCGATGGGATGTTCCTCCGACTTATTCCTTATCGCCCCTCCCATCCATATCCTCAGTAAAACCTCCCTTGTAGTTGCAGCTTACGCTCCTTCAAGTCAATAACCAAATCATGCACAGCTACTCTTGCTTCAAAACGGAACTGAGCATCGCACGCTGCGTGAGTCTATTTATACGCATGATGACATCGGCGCCGATACAGAGGCTGTCGAGGGACACCAACTCGGGGGACGTCGACGCGCAGCTCCCTCTACTCCAAAAGCTTCCTGACACCAGCAAGCTGGAAGTGATCTATCAAGATAAGGAATACGTCGGAGAAACATCCCATCGTAAGAATGTCACAAGGTAAGAAGTAACTTGTTCTTCTACCACACCTTAAGCTACCAAGTAATTGTAGACTTGGCTCTGATGTATACTTCTAGATGTATTTGCCTGTTAGAAACCTCGATACATAATGTCCAACTAGATGGGCTATCTTTACCAGGATCTGTAGAGAACTTAACCACAGCTTCCTCTTACTGCACTTGGCTCGTCAGTATTCTTTCGTTGTCGAGAGAAGTTGTCCCCCTTTGAGGTAAAACTGCAGGTGTCTAAAGTCCAGTCTCTTTACCAATTAGCTTGTTGACTCAGTTCATTTAGAATGCTGTTGACCCGTAGAGGGATGTTGGGGCGTGACATTGGTACCCTGCAGTCCTCCGGTTGACTAGGATTGTAACACTTTTTTTTACATTGTACTTCAGAGCATAGGCTCCTCCTTCATCCCGACAGTCTGGTGCCAACTCTTGTTTCCATTATACAAGGTCACATTTCAGGGTTCGAAGTCGAGACGAGCTGGGAACTATTTAGCTCCTGCTTGTTAAGTTGATTTGTACCATGCACTGCTACCACCCAGCGGCAGTCTCAAGGCGGTCTGGAAAAGCCTGGTTAGCTTGAGACCAACATCTACCAAGAGCTACTTTTCATCTCCTTGGTCAACCAATGGCAAACACATCTATGTGAATTTACTTTCAATACGTTTGGCACAATCTATAAATAAACATTAGGACACATCTATACAAAAGCAAAGGGGATAGAAAATAATGGACAAAATTATTTTTGACTTTTGTGCATTTAGATTTGCAGCACGCTATGTACTTGTTCCTCGTTCCCCAGTTGTAGCTCCTGAACATTGCTTAATGCTGGATAACCAATAGCTGCTTTTAGCTTCTAGTAATCCAATCTTAATTTTGATCTCTGCATTGTAGAACTCTACTACTGTTTGCCTTACCTGCGTAGTAAACACTCACTATTATCCCAGTCTTCTCTAGATTGCTAATCCAGTTGAATTTCTAAGAACCTACCCTCGACTCGCACTGATCCCTTGAATAGCTCTTCATTTGGCTCTATTTGAAAACACAAGATTTTACTTTCCATCAGAGGAAAACCCTTATGGGAGCTCTAGAGGAATAATATGAAATGTTAAGACACTTCCATGATTTTCTAGCAACCTAATACGTCATGTTGGTTACCTTTGTGTCTAGTACCCTAATGAAGGTTGGATCCCTCGTCAACCAGTTCTGTTCGGGAAACATTTGCATACACAATATGACATCCTTAGTTCACAACTTAATTAAAAGTGGCTGTAGGTGAAGCTGAACATTTTGACAAAGGAACAATCTGGGATCCTGTATTTCACACATCTAGTGTCCGAAGTTTCTTAGGGTGTGGTATTGTAGGAACAAGTGAAACAGCCAGTGCTCCCCCCTTACCATCGACCTTACAACAATGGTGAAAATTAGTAACCTCGGAACATATTAATATACAGTTGATATATCATTGACTCTTCTTTGAAACCTAGATTACCATCCTATAGCACATAATTGACCAGTTTCAAATTATTATAAATTGTTCATTTATAATCTTAATACCGAGTGGTTTCTAAGCGCAGGGATCGGATTCGCTCCTGTGCTGCGTTGCTTCCAAGACAAACTCGTCCCTGAACTAACCTTGCTCCCCACGTTACTAAAGAAACGGAGCAGTCAATACAATACGGTTACTCACCATAGTGACTACCTTACTCCTAGTCCATAGTCCCATTTCCTCTATACTTTTGGAACATTCATCCATCGGGACCGTACCAGAGCACATTTTAAGCAATTAAAAAAACTTTTGGTCTTTTTTTATTTTTATGCAGGGCCACCACACGTGACCGTAGCGCTGCCTTTCTGAGCTCTGCATCGCCCTTCAGTCCTTTTCTATCACCAATGTCGAAGGACCATTAGACAAAATGGAGTAAACATTTTAGAGGTGGCAAACGATATTATGGAAAGGGGACACTGGATTTAGTTGTAAGGTACTCACTACGGTGAGTAACTTTGTTATACTCCTACGTCCCCATCCTACATTTGGGGATTACCAAGCACTGACCAAAGAAACGGGAGGATGGAATTCGCCTTACTGGAAATGGTTCTGAAGAATTGCCTGGCCAAACTGAGCATCAGCCCGGGAGCTCGGGTCAAGACAATAGTGTCTACAAAAAGCTGAGGGAGAAGTCCACGTAGCAGCCTTGGCTATGGACTCCCAAGGAACATGAGGCAACCGCAGCTGCTTTGCCACAGACCAAATGTGCATAAACACTGAAGGCCTTGAAATGAATAGCCTCTAAGATATATGAAGCGATCTATCGTGAAATGGACGCCTTTGAAGCCGGGTCCCCAAAAGTAAGAGCTGTGAGGAGCTTCTAAGTTTGCTTGTTCTTTCAAGGTAAAACTTCAGAGCTCTTGTGACATCCAGATTATCTAGAACCCTTTTTGCATCCGAGACCGGGTTTGGAAAGAAAACCAGTAGGAATATCAACGGATTTCTGTGGAACTCTTGAGACAATTTTTGGAAGGAAAGAAGGATGGGTGCAGAGCACAACCTTATCCTTGTGAAAGGTCAAGAACTGGTGTTGGAGAGCTTGAAGCTTGCTTATTCTTATCGCAGATTTTACTGCAAACAAGAAGACCACTTTTCAGGAGAGAAACTGGAGTTCTGTAGTAGCCATTGGTTCAAATGGCTTGTGACACAAAGCGGTAAGGACCACGTTTAGAGATTTTGGGTGAGGAGGCCTGACCGGTCACATGCTCATGAATATTCCCCATTGTCAGGCTGGGAATCCTTAGTAACAGAAAAAAGTTTCACTTCCACTTTAAACTGTTTCTCCTCTACCAATCACTGTCCTCTGATTCATACTGCCCCCATATACAGTCCTCTCCCCAAACTCCTCCCCTGGCAGCCATCTTCAGATTTTTACTGCACACTTCAGTGTTGGGGAGTCCTCGAGTTTTCTCTCTGAGCTATGTGTGTTTTTGATGGATAAAGTTCTACTTTTGTTTCAAAGAAGCCCATTTGTTGTTTTCTTCCGCAGACAGCAGTGATACGTTGTGGGTGAAGTTCCACGGCTTCTCAAAGGGGAAGATCGTTGAAGATTCTACAAGGCATTTGGGCCTAATTCTCCCCCTGCGACCATGTCGGAGGAGGGAAGGTCCTTCAGACCCTGCACCAAATACGGGCTACGGCATCTGTTTGTGGAGGACAAGCACCTGCAATGCCTCTACTGCCTGCACTCGGACCACAAGGAGGTAGAGTGCGGGATATGCCTTGGTTTTTCCAAGAAAACGAATGACGGGTGTAGTAGGCTGGTGGCATAGCTTAACGCAAAGGCCTCTGACCAGTGCTCGGAGCAGGGTCATGACTCACCCAGGACCTGCTGGTCCGTGGATTGGTTTTCTATGCATTGAGGGTGCCTCATCCGTGTGGTCCCAAGATGAGCGCAAGAACGGAAAATCCACTGGGTTGGCTGCGGAAGCGGCTCCCAAAGTGGATGGAGCGCAGGCAGCATCACCTTCCGCCTCCATTGCCAACTGACGATCAAGCTCCTCTTTGAAGAGGAAGTCCTATACCCCGGCTAAACTACGTGAGCAATCAGACGCTGCGGACCTGTAAGGCCGAAAAGCCCATGCATGCTCAACCAACACAGGCTTAGACCTTGTCGACAACTGCTATGACAGCTAAGGGAGCTGATCCTGCGAGGGTGGCCCCCCACAGCTCAGGTGTCCCTACCCCAAGACGCAATGCCGGCGCAGTGACTTTGGCAAAGTGTGCAGATTCGGAAAAGGGGTGAAATGGGCTTAGACCCCTGTTCAAGACCCTTGAGGGTAGGGGGGGGCCTAACGTGGTGGAGGAGGGAGGCCCAAAACAGCCATCATAGGCAGTCGCCCAAACCATGGACGCTTCGTCCACAGACCGCAAAGTCATTACATACGGTCCACTAGGACATTGAAGAGGACGGCGATGACGGTGCAGGGCCAAGTTTGCCTGTTCTGCCTTCTCAGCCAAGGGACATTTCCTTGGATCATCTGTCAACTCTACACACCTAGGTGTCGGAGATCCAGATGAGGGTGCCACTGGCTCCGGTACCTGTGGTCCCCCCCCCCCCGGTCTCTGGTTAGCTTCCAGCGACGCTCCCATTTCAGCCTCGGCCACCACGTCGGGTCCCTTCGCCCACAGCAGACCCAGACACGGGGATGGACACTGCCACGACGACGGCGAATGATGACTAGGATATCATTGCAGCGGATGGTGAAGCTCCACATTTGCATGCTCCACATAGGGTGTCCCCACCAGATGAGGTGGGATCGTTCCACTCGATCTTGAGCTATTCCAGATGGTGCTCGAGGAAACCAAAGGCGGAGCGCTTTGTGTACCAGAGGCACGAGGCCAAGAGGACCACTGTCATGGCCGTACCCTTTCTGGACGTTATTTGGGAAGAGGGCCTGGTCTTCATGTAGAACCCTTGCACAGATCTAGTCAAACCTGATAGGCTGGAGAGGAAATGTAGGGTGCTGGACTCCGCACCCAAGTGCCTGAGGTCGCAACACTCGCCGGATTCGGTGGTATTGGCGGCCACAAGGAAATGGTCAGACAACCCGTATTCGATCCCACTGGACAGCGAGAGGGGGGGGGGGGGGAGGAGAGGGAGCATGGACGCCATGGTAAAGAAGTTGATTCACACTGCGGCACCCACTATCAAGGGGGCCAACGCATTGGCAATCCGGCCAGGTACGACGGAGTTGTGGTAAAAGTTTGGGCCAATTCTGAAGTTCCTCCCCAACAAAAAGATGGAGCAATCACTCTTCCAGGAAGGGGACGTGACCTCTGATCATGCCATCGCAGTGGCATTGACTTCACTGACTTTGGGGTTATGGCAACTGGGGATCAGTGTCTGGGGATGGTAACGGCCATTCAAGGGAAGGTGTTACTGCCGTCTACGAAGATGGCCACTGTGCGGGCCATCAAGTTGTTACTGGTCATTATGTCATCCTGCATCTACCTCGGGCTCTGTAGGTTGCAAATGCGACCCCTACAGGAATTCCTGGACACACGCTGGATACAGGTGTCTGGAAGCTTCACGGACGATCTAGCTCAATGACTAGTTCCGTCGGGCAATAGGATGGTGTGGCGTCCGCTCCAACATCACCCAAGGCATAGGATTTCAAAATCTCCCATACCAGGAGACTGTCACCATGGACGCCTCCCTGGAGGGCTGGGGAGCGCAAACCAGACGCCTGCATGCCAGTGGCCTGTGGTGCCAGAGGAGCTTCATAATCAACATCCGTGAGCTACAGGCAGTGTTCTGGACCTCCCCAACCCCCCAAGTCGTTCCTACATTTTCTGAAAGGCAAGGTGGTGCGTATCTTCACGGACACCACCACTACGTTCTACATCAGGAAGCAGGGGGGCACTCTATCCCTGGCGCTCTCCAAAGAAGCGTAGGATTTGTGGCGCTGGGCCATCGGGCAGACCATTGGAGACTCCCTCAGCAGGAACTGCGCGCCTGCCTCGAGTGGGAGTTTCTTGAGGATTGGATGCACCGTCTATTCGTCAAATGGGACAGGCCCCAGATCGAGCTATTTGCGATGGTAGAAGAAATCAAGTGCTAGAGAATTGCCAGCCGATTCCACCAACCGAGGACCTAGTGGATATGTCTGTTTCTGTGCGTGTTCTTTCCGTTCCCCTCTCCTGCTACGAGTCATCACACTTCGTGTCAATGTAAAATGATATTCATCGCCCCAGCATGGCTGAGAAAGATTTGGTATCCCGACCTTCTCAGCCTGTCAGTGTTGCATCCGGTCAAGTTTCCAGTGGTTTCAGATCTCACCAGAGAGGGAGGTGCAATCCTGCATCACGACCCAGGATCGCTGCATCTGAATGCTTGGCTCCTGCAGCCCTAGAGTTTAAAGGATATGATTTGCCTCAAGACTGCAGGGAGGTCCTCGCCAAGGCGGTGTCTACTTTGAGGTGCTACGGTCACAAGTGGAAGCATTTTGCTATGTGGTGCCAGTTTCTGAAGTTACCCCTCTGAGTGTCACGGCCCTGCAGATTCTTCCATACTCTCTATACTTGGCCAACACCAGACTGGCGCACGCCTTTATCGGTACATCTGGCGGTGATATCCCGCTACACCATGGCTCCATAAAGATCTTTGCTTTGGTCCCACCGACTCGTCAAATTTCTCAAGGGATTTTTTCAATCTTTCCCGCCGGTGATGGCTCCTGCCCTGGCGTGGGAACTGAACGTGGTTCTGATTAGGCTCATGGGGGAGCTGGGAGCCTCTTCAAGCCTATGCATCAGCCCCCTCTCGTTCCTCTCATGGAAAACTGCTTTCCTTGTGGCAATCACTGCCAGATGGGTAGATGAGAGCCAGGCCCTATCCTGCAAGCATCCATTCCGGTCTTTCCACTAATCAAGGGTAGCGCTGCGTACGCACTCCTCTTTCATGCCGAAGGTTCAGTTGGAATTCCACCTCAACAAGCCATTGGGTTGCCTGTTTTTTTTCCCGAAACTTAGTCACAGGTGGAAAGGGCCTTGCATTCGCTGGATGTTGCTTTGTGCCCTGAAGTTCTATGTGACACGCACAAAGTTTTTGGAAGAGCTCACAACTGTGAACCATGGGGGAGGCCTTGTCCAAGGTTTCCATTTCAAGGTGGCTCTCTGGCTGCATCACACACTGTTATCGGTTGGCAAACCGAATTCAGCCCGTCTGCCCGAGAGCCCACTCCGCCAGAGCAATCACTGTGGCGACGGTCTTCCTGTCTGGTGTGTCCCTGCTACACATCTGCAGGGCTGAAACGTGGAGGTCCATGCATACCTTCACAAAGTTCTACTGTGTCGACAGGGATACCAGGGAAGAGTCCAGAGTCGCCAAGCAGTGCTATGCAACCTGTTAGCTTGAGGTGAGACTGTTCCGAACAGGAGGGTGCATTTTTTGAGCTTTGCTACCTCCCATGGTTTTGTAATGTACTGCTATGTATGACCAAGAAGAGCCGCAGAGGGGCTGGAGGTAGGGTTTGTATGTGCATTCATGCCAGACCCCATGCTGGAGAAGGAAAAAGTTACTAACTATTGTTCTCCAGCATGGGTCTGGCATGAATTCACAGGCGAACCCTTCCTGTCCCCTCTTTGGGGGCTCTTGGTCATACTGCTACTTTACGTGCTTACCAAATTTGAAGGTGGCTGCCAGAGGAGGGGCTTGGGGAGAGGACATTCCTTGGATGGGGCAGTATGACCCAGCGAACAGTCATTTGTTTAGAGAAGTAGTTTTTAAGTGAAAATGAAACTTTTTTTTTCTTTTACTGAGGATTCCCAGCCTGACAGTGAATATTCCGGAGTATGGGAATCCATGCCAGACTCATTCTTGAGAACAATCGTTACATGTAAGTAACTTCAACCTTATCTGTAGAAAGATAAGCTGCAATGGTGGCAGATATGTTAGACGTGGATGCTGGAGGCTGCAAGGTGTGATATAAGACAAAACAGTCAACAGCCATTTATTTTTGTACTGCATTCTTGTAGAAGGCTTGCGTGCCTCCTGCATTACTCAGACCCTCCAGCTTATAGCGATTTTGTGATCCTGCAAAAACGCCCGTTTTGCGCAAAATGCCGCAAAAACGGCCGTTTTGTGCAAAAACAGCATCTTTTTAAACATTTTTTAAAATATATTTTTTAAAAGTAATATGCAAAAATTACTGTTTTTAAAAAAAAAATAATACTCAGGGTGACAGGTTCTCAACTTTCATTTTTACACAAGAAATGAAATGCGCCAACACATCACTTGTGCCCCAAAAAAGTGCAGCCCAATCCACAAGGGACACATGAATGGGCACATTGTATATGCACACCCATTCAGGTGGCCTTTTTCACCTCCTTGATCAAATAAAGTGGCGTTTCTGTCAATTTAAAAGCGCATCCCTCGTTTCCAAGCAAGATGCGCTTTTAAATGTGCAGAAATTGTAGGCAACCCTACGCGCATGGGATGTGGGGCTGCCACTGCATGACAGGGTCTTTCCTGACCCTCTCATGCATTTCTTTTAAGGTATGAACCGCTGCTGTGTGGCTTGCATTTATATTGCTCAAACAGGATAAAAATGCATTTTTTGGGTCGCATTTTATAAGCGGCAGGCACCTGGAGGGGCCTGTCCCTGTGAAAGGCGTTGGGAGCTTGAACAACACTGTCGGGAGAGCGATTCTATTCAAAGTACTGCCCATTTTGAGGATAAAAATCTATCGAATGTTACAATTTGACCTATTTCGTCCAGTACTTTTCGATCGATTTTTATAAATACTGAACATGTGTTGCGGGGGTATCGCCCGCTCCCATGTTCAGTATTTTTGGTCTAGGGTGGTTGCAGAAGTGTTTCCCCTTTTTCCTCAAAATTGGAGGCGGGGACAGAAAAAAAAGAAAACGAAAAAGGCATCCTGCGGAGTCAGATCCGCCCCGCGTTAGAGGGTCGGATCTGGCAGTGCAGGGTTGCAGGGGCAGCGGCAGTGACCAAGCAGTTAAGTAGGGGTGGGGGGTGGTGGTGAAAGGTACATTGTGGGTTGTGTGGCTGAAGTGCAAATCAATTCGCAGTGAAATTGACGATGGTCAATTCTGCCGCAAATAATTACACTTCTGTCAAACAACCCAGAACACCATTCAAGGCAGCTGGCCAGCGCACAATTTGCGCTACAGCTCACGCCTGTGGCAATGCACCGTCACCTTTGAGAATAAGGTGACCTGCTCATTTCCAAAAATTGGTTGTCTAAAAATAGCATATCCTCCGTTCTTTTTTTAAATGCCCCATTATTTGAGGAACTGGGTCAAAATCTACATTAAAACAATAAAAAAATGGTTGCACTATGACAGAGAGGGAGAGTGATGGGTGAGATGTGAGGTGATGGGCAAGAAAGCAGAGGGAGAGCAGTGGGTCAGAGGAGGAAGCGCTGCACAAGAGAGCAGAGGAAGCAGTCATGTGGTGGGCCAGAAATCTGAGAGCGAGCAGAGGTACAGAAAGTAGAGGGAGCGTGTGGTCAGTGAGCCGGAAAGCAGAGAGGAAGCGGTTGGCCAGAAAGAGGCAGTGAGCTGCAGATTGGGGAAAAAGGATGAGGGAAGAGTGCAATAGAATGGGAGAAAGGATGCAAGATGCAGAAGCAGCACAAAAGAATGAAGGACTGTATATTGCGGGAGGAATTGTAGAGTGCAAGGTGTGAGTTGGGAGTATGATTTGGAGTGTGGCAGGGGCTGGGCAGAGCAAATTGTGACTTGGCAGTGTGACATAGCACGTGAATATTTGTATGACAGAGTGAGAGCTTAAGGAATGTAAGTTGTGATGGAGAGTTGGTGAGATGTGTGTTGGTGAGAGAGGTAGGTGTGTGGGTGTTTGGGGGATTGGAGAACATAGAAGGGGAATATTTTCAGCATTAAAATTGATCAATTTAGTCAATACTATTAAATAGGCATGAACATTAAACCAGAAATGTAGCCAAATCAAACACTGTTCTGCCAAACCAGAGACATCTGGCACTCTTCCTATTAAATTAATACAAAAGATGCATAATAATGATGTCCTGGTTCTCTTGCAGCCTTGCACTCTGCCTAGTTCCTGCAATGTGGCAATCTTACACCCTCCAGTTAATACAAAATGTCCCGCAAAAATGGCGCAATAAATAAAGGTTTGTGTGGCAAAATTTGCCATTTCATGCCGCACAATTTGCCATTTCATGCCGCAAATCCTGGAAGGTCTGATTACTGCGTGGATTGAACTGCCATTTTGTCACTGCCTGAAGTGATATACGTCACAGGTTTAGTGAGGCCATTGCCCGCAGGGATTGTAGGGGCTTTTGAATCAATTTTAACCCTCTGACAGGGAACCTCGACAAAGCCGCTAATTGCAGACCTGAATTGCTTTTCAGACCCTTTATTTCTGCAGAACAATTAGCCCTCAGTGAGGGAATCTCGGCATGGTCGATGCTTGAAGACTTGGGGCCCTTGCCCTCCTTTAACCCCTCAGCAGGACCAGTACAACCCAAAGATTTTTTGTGGGAAAGCTTGGGGTCACACCCGGTAGCCAGAGCACCTAAATGGGGCCCCACTCTCCTGCTGCTTTTGATTTTAGCCCGCCTGGGAATCCTCGGGACTAGCCCTGGTACTTTGTCACTTTACAGGAAAACTCGAGACTAGACTCGCTCCATTTAGTCCCAGACTGGAAAACCTGGGGGTGGGGGGGGTTGGGAGGAAACCCCTGGTTGGAGCAGCCCCAGGCATTGTTTGAATGCCCAATTCCAAATCTGGATAGCTATATCCACCAGAGGAGGTGCCCTGGTGATCCCTTGTTTGTTGATGTAGAACACAGCTATAGAATTGTGCATGCAAATTCGCACCAGCCTGTTGATAGAAAGCTGTAAAGCTTTCAATCCAAGGGAGACCGCCAAGTGTTTTGGGTAGTTGATATGAGACATCTTGTCTTGGGGTGTCCACAGATTGCAGACCTCGATGACCCAACATCTCTCCCAACCCTAGAAGGGAGGAGTCCTTTGTAACGGACCTGTGGTAATGCTTCCTGGAAGGAGGTTCCCACTAAGATTGTTGGCGGTTGACCAGAATTTAAGATCTGACGTCATGGAAGATGGGATAGTTATCATTTTTCATTCTGGGTACAAGGCTTGGCACCAGCAGCGCTGCAGCGCTAGCACTGTGCGCGCCCTCTTTTCAGGCTTGCAAGAGGCTGTGCTAGATCTCAGGAAGCCATCAGTCCAAGCAGTTTCTGGAACCACCAGGCTGACCTGTGGGAGGAGTACAGGAAAAGAATACACGCGGTTGTTAAATCTGCAATTCTGTCTTCCGTGCCGAAAGCTCTGGCACTGACAGTATCCCAACGGAAACCTAGAAATATCTGGTCTTGAGCAACCATCCGAGACTATTTCCACCAGTTCACTGACCGCTTGTGTCTTGTGTTTGAATTTAGTGCAATGGTTCTGGACTTAGAGGTGGTCTTAATAAAATATATATAGATCTATAGATCAAGAGGCCGGTTAACTGGTTGTTGCAGTACTTTTTTTTCATACTTTATCGTTCTTGGCAGATCAACACTTTTGCTAGTTTAGAATTCTGCACAGAGCCCAAAATAAACGTTCAAAGAACAGCCTGCCCTCCTCAGTTGAAGTTTATTGCAAGGTGGGAAGCACATTCTCTAGTTTAATGTCTCATCACAAAATCTATTAGCAAATTCAAAATTAAGTGACTAGGATGATAACCATTCTGTTGGTTAAATATCCCTTCAAGATTCCTTGTTCGGGTATCCTGAAACTCCTACCAGAAGATCACTGTTGTGTAAATCCAGGCACCAGCATTTTTCCTTCGTCATTTTGTACTTGTTTACAGCTTTATAATGTGTTTTACTTTCTGATGCTGACTTTAACAATTGCCAGGGAGGGCATACTCCAGCCATTGCCTTGACTTCCTATGACCACTCTTACTCTGCCCATATTTGACCTGAATCCTGTTTTGCGGAAGAGCTCTGAAACACTGACATTCTTCGATACAACTTGTGCACCTGTGATTGAAATATTTGCCCATTTCTGCATGTACACGTCAGTGTAGTTTTAATGCCCAACTGAAAATGTTCTATTCAGGCGCTTTTGTTTTTGATCTGTAATTTGTTCTCTTTTTGTCTGCATTAAAGTTGTGTACTGAATGTTCTAGAAATGCCTTTCCCTGCTGGACCAGGATTCTGCTCTTGGAAACCGCCCCAAAGCGACACGCTTTGTTCAATTTTCCCTTTTTAACGATTGTTTCCCTTTCCCTCTTCTAGGGCATGGCAGAGGGTTTCCAGACGCTGGGCCATGCAGGTTCCAAAGTGCCCAGTACTGGGTCCATTGCCTTGGATCTGGTAAGTATGTCATCATTTTAACATTGAAATGTTGTTCATTGGGTTTACTTCATACACTTCTCCTTGATGGGAGCTTTGAAAGTCATTGTGCTCTTCCTTCAATTAATCAGCAACCGTTGTGTGTAGGCACCTTACTCTGTCCGGAGTTGCAATATGGAGGTTTACAGAATGCCATAGTCTGATCAGTCCTTGTATTGGTTTAAATTCCCCTGCATCGTTAAAGATTTTTTAATGAAAAATGTGTTTTTTACAGAAGGGAGTCATTTTGCTTAGGGTTAGTTTTCAAATCTCATTTGGTAATCTCCTTTACACAAAGCTGCCAAATGTTGTTGTTGTTCTTGGAGACCACACCGATGGCTCTTCACTTGAGCAGGTTGAGTACTGATTTTGACGGATGACCCTTGTCACTTAATTTTTATTAATTAATCATGCTTATATTCTACTTTGATACCTGTTTTTGCTGCTCCAAGACTTCAACTAACGTGCAATGCAGCCACTCAAACAAGCACACTTTCCCATCTTCAAATGAGAGTTGTCGTCACAATATTTCAATAATAGAAGATGCTACATTTTGAAAGCTGAAAGCTCCCCCAAAATATTGCATTGGAAAAATTGAGTGAGGCCGGAAGGAGAACTGTGATTTCTGCTTTTAAACGGGCAATTTGCATCCAGTCGTGAAACCTGAATTGCCAAGTTGCAACTATTACATTTCCATCACTATTTGGTAGAGTAACATTTTGGAGTCTCACCAGGAGACTGGCCTGGCATATAGTCATGCTAGATTGCACCTGTTTCTAAATGCTGTAATAGTGTGTGATGACCCGTTTAATGGTACTATATATATATAAATATAATATAGCATCAGAACTTTGAAGGCTTGAGTCTGCCCAGCTGTAGTGTTTAAACTTGAAATGTGAAGGCGAATGTGATGCCTGAGGCAAGTGGTTAACTTGTGAGCTATCCAGTAGTTCATAAAGGAGCACGCTCTGCATTATCTGAGGTGAGCAGCAGTATTGCGTGAGATGTGGTGGGCTTTGTGTAAATGGTGACTTCTGATTGTTGTAGTTAAAAGGGTTGGACCGTGTTTGGCTGAATTGATACAGTATCTTGATCAAAATCTCTTGAAGTGCTCTCTTGCCAGTGAAATATAGGGAATTGGTATTTGTTTTGATTTCTACATGTGCACTTCCAGCAACTAAGTTTTTAGGACTACAGATTCAACATTTAATCTTTTTGCAAAAGTAGTCTTGCAAGGAACTGTTACTGTATTACTTCTTGATAGTACTTCGCTATAAAGGCCTCATTTTGAAATGTATGGACCTTGTCTTTACTTTACGTTTGTCATTTATTGGAAACTTCACGTAGACTGTCTAGAAGGGTAGCGTTCTGTATGTGTTTCCTTACCGTGCACAAGTGCCACTTGCGTGGTCTCTCTGCGCTATGGTGGTTGTGAAAGAAGGGGTGGGGGTAGGTCAGTGGGAGGAGTGGGAGAAAGAGCAAGGGAGCTGTGATGTGCTGTTGGCAGAGTTTGGATGCAGGATTCGGTAGGCGGACGTCATGTGGTGTTCAAGGTTGTATGTGGTATCTGTCTTGTTGCAGTGTTAAGTGTGTGCTGTTGGCTGTGCAGAGTTTCCAGTTTTAGTGCAGTAATGAGGTGTATGCGGGCGGGTTGATAGTACAGGGTTGTTGGTGGCTGCCTGATCTTCTGCTTTTCCCGTTTATTAGTTGTATCTTCCCTTCTTCCGTGTGCCCTTTCTAGTTGTAACGGCAGTGTCTGCTCTAGGTGAAGGCTTCTTGTGCTACTTTGCTACTCTGTTGGCCGAATTCTGAGTGCAGTCCTTATTTCCGATTAGATGCCCATTCCTAGCCCAGAGTCATCAGCAGGGAGTTCTTTAACTGGATTCCCTTGATGGGGGTGCGGGGGTGGGGGGGGGCGTTTGAGCTGTTTTATTAGGGTCATAGTGTTTGGTCCAGTTCCCTCTTGTTGCCCCTATTCGTGTGATACTGGGGGGATAGGGTGGGGGGTGACCCTCCCATTCCCAACCCGGTTTCTCCCCTGGTGCTAGCGTTTATGGCTTATCACCCTCTTTTTGGGGTCTCTGTTGGCCGGGGGTGGTAGGGTGCTTCTCATTTCAGTCCTATACCGCAATCTTGTTTTTCCTGCTTACTACTTTTTTTCTTTGCTTGTTTTGATCGGTATGTGTGCAGATGTTCAGTCAGCTTCTTTGTGTTTGGAATTGAAGAGCCAGGTTTTCAGCAGTTTCCTGAATTTTATATGGTCCTCCACCGTTTAAATTTCCCGCGTAATTGAGTTCCATAGATTCGTGGCCAAGTAGGAGCGTGATGAGCCACTCCGTTTTTTCTTCCAGTACCGTTTGGGTTTGAGACTGTAGTTGCAGGATCTCGGGGTTCTAGCTGGTTTGCAGATGGAGAATTTCTTTTGGATTAAGTCTGCTCCCTGGCCGTACATTGCTCAGTGCGTTATGCACAGGGCTTTGAAGGAGATTGTATTTTTGACTGGGAACCAATGTAGCATCCTGAGCACTGATGTCTTCTGTTGAGTTTGAGGAGCAGTGTAGCTTCCGCCTTGTGTTCCTTGTAGTTTCCTCATTAGGTATTCTGGCATTCTGAGGTATATGCTGTTGGCATAATCGATCCTGGACATAATTAAGGCTAGGATGGCCTGTTTTGTGCATGAATGAGAGGAATGGTAGGATCTTTTTAATAGTTATTAGAAGGAAGAAACCTTTCTGGATTATTGCATTCACTTGGTCTTGAAGTGTCAACTCATTGTCCAAGAGGATGGCGTCTGTTTCCCAGCTCTATTGGTAATTGTATGTGCTGGTCGTTGCCTCTATCTTCGGGTCTAATCATGATTTTAGTTTTGTCAGGATTGATTTTGACTATGTTATGGTTCATCCATTGGTGGAGCTCCTTGAGACACTCTCCCAGGGGTGCATTCTCTTCTTGCATGTTCCCGAATTTTAACATTTGTGTATCGTCTGTGTAGTTGTAGCATGTTAGTCCGTGCCTTTTGATGAAGTTGATTAGCGGTGTCATGTAGAAGTTAAAAAGAAGCGGGGATAGTAAGGAGCCTTGTAGTACTCAACAGGCGGTATCCCGTGGCATAGATTTGAAAGGCTTTAACCAGATTTTGTCCTTTCTGCGAGGAATGATTTGATCCAGAGCAGTTCTGTCAGTGATCCTTATTTCTTTGATTCTTTTTTTTAGTGGTTGACTGTGTCGAAGGTAGGTATGGGACATTCCTCCGTCCTGTGGGACGGGACCGGAGCACTTTGTAAAAGCATAAAAATGTAGCAAAAATTGTAGTGCTTCCTCTTTTACACGGGGTACTGCAAGCGGCCGTAACCCTGCCCATCTTAGCTCCGCATCGCCCATCAGTCCTTTTCTCCGCTCGTTCGAGACTTGGACGCACTTGCATCTGTGGAAGTTTTTTTTTTTCTTCTTCCAATTTCCTTCTCTCTGACTCAAATTGTTCTTCCTGTCAGCAACGCTTCGCTAGAGCGGATCCCCATCCTCTTTGCTTAGAGTGTTTGGCTTCTGACCACTGGAGAGACTCGTTTTTATTGCGATTCCCTTTCGGTCCGGGCGCTTCAACGTCGGTTAGAGCGGTGGGAGGAGGCGTTTCAGCGCACTCCCCCTATGCATTTCCAATCCTTCATCGACGAGAAGAAGAAACGCCCGGTAAGTTCCTTACTTTTTAGGGCACCCCAATGTGGTGGGTCTCGTTTCCGGGGTCTCCCTGGTCTGGGAGGAGCATCAAGGGCTCTGTTACTGGGGCTTGCCCTGAGGTGCTGTCTGGGCCTAAAAAGTGTACCAGAGTTTTCTCAGAGGGTCTCCGTAAGGGGCCTGTTGACACCGGATTACAATCCGAGGCCCCTCCTGTGGGGGCTGTTTGTAGACCCAGTTCTGGTCCGGGGTCCCTCGTTTAGAGGCTAAGGTGACCAACAGTTCTGAGAGGCCTGTTAAGGCCTTGTCAGTGAAAGGTGTTCCTCATCGTTCCTGCTCTTGCAGTGACTTGGAACTGTTGAGGGGGCAAGGAGTGAGGTTGCGAATGTACATCCTCCTTTACTGGCAGTGCCGAGGTCCTTCCTGCGAAGGTTAGTTTGGCTATTAGCAGGTCACATAAATATCCTAGGCCACACAGTACCGGCTCGGCCGAGGTTCATTGTGTTCAGGCTAAAATGAAGACCCCTGACCCACCTGTGGGGACCCCTGCCTCACTTTCACACCTGTCGTAGTTCTCTGGTCCCGCCAAGACCACAGTGGCCATTTTGGATGCATCCCTTACAACTACGCCATCGGCCTTGGGTGTAGGGGTTGGTTCTGTAGGTGAACATAGGTTTTCTTGTGCACATCCGTTTCGTCCAGTTTGACTGGAACGCCCGGATGCCCCTTCTGCACAATGTCTCGCTGCCTGCGCATCAGCGCCCTTGATTTAAGTGGACACCTCTGGGGATGGGCCTTCGTCCCTGGAATTACTCCCCTCATGAGAGGCCTCCTCCGGCTGCCCCGAAATCGTTGGCGGAGGACGCTTTTTTTGGCAAGTTTCAAAAACGTATGCGTTCCGACCCCATGAAGGAGTACTTTCGAGGCTTTTTTTGGGAGTTATGCCTGCATGCGCCGTCGGTTCCTCCTGCGTCTTCGGTGGACGCTGCCTTTGCCTGCGGGACCTCCCCCTACTCTTCCACCCTTGCCTCCGTTGTCCCCAGTGGACAAGGTCATTCTGGTGCCCGATGTGGTTCAGCCTGATCCGGACCTGTCGGACGACACGCAGGGCGATCAAGACAGCGAAGACCAGCCCTGCTTGATCAGAGCCTTTCACGGCCGGGTGCTGGAAATGGGTCTGTTGGATGTTCCAGTACCCAAGGCACCCGCTACGCAGGAGGGCGTGCTTTCGGGGGCGTTCACTTTGTCTCCTTCGGAGCGTACCGGCTAGTTGTTGCAGAAGGACGTTTTGGCCGAGGTCCGTAGAGTCTGGAAGAGACCACACT